>NC_085871.1:42326956-42336956 GCF_034702125.1 Engraulis encrasicolus
AAGTTGGTTCCAGTTGAGCCTATAAGACCAACTACAATAAAGTTACACGCGATAAAGTTGAAGAATTAGTTGCCTTTATTTTTTCATTGCACATGTAATGATCAAAGCAAGATACAAAATGAGGGTACCTCTTCAATTGCAAATGAGAAAGATTAATTTCTCAATTTCTCTAAAAACTCTTAAAAAAAGGTACACTGTGCAGGAAACGGTCAAAAAAGGTACTGCAACTATGCTGCTCATTGAAACTGGGCTGCCTATTGCCAAATTTGATCTTTTCATGAAAGTTTGCTAAGTAATAAACAAATATTTTATAGTATGGCCCAAATACAGTCATTTTTGCAGCTAAAAATGCAAGTGCAATTTTTCCCAGTCATAATGAATACTAAGAATATGATGGTGGTTAGGGTGCATCAGATGCCCCCTATGAAAAGATAATGCCTTGGCCCTATAGTAAAAATGTTCTACACCCAGTAAAAACACACTGTGTAAAATATTTTGAAATTTGGATGAAGTCTACCGGGGCCACCAGCCCCATGAAAATAGAAAATAATGGTGATAGTCAGAATCTTGGAATAGAAATGGACATTTTGCTGCATAAAGCTACCCAATAAAAACATATTGTCTCAGCTGTGTGATAAAAATGTTCTATGCACAGTAAAATCACTCTGTGTAAAATATGTTGAAATTTAGATGAATTCTACCGGGTCCACCAGACCCATGAAAATACAAAATAATGGTGATGGTGATGGGCAACCTGGATTCCAAAGCTGAAGTCCAGTGCCACATATTCCAAATGACATACCTAGTTTTACCTTTCCAGTTAGGGCAATGGGGCACCTAAGTCACGCCCTTCTACTTCCGATCCATGGGGCTGGAGCTCTCAAAATTTTGAATGAGAGTTAATGGAGCGAGTCAAGCTAAATCCTCATCCCGTTTGGCATGTGCTCCGGATTTCACATATGATGACAGTGAATTTGAAAGGTTTGGATTCGCGTCGTAAGACCACTCATTTTCGACACGCAAGAAACGTTATTTTAGCTTTTGTGCAAAACTATGTTAGAGACTACACGTGCGCCTCGCATATCTGACGTGAACCGAGGCACAGCCAACCCTACCGCTGCACTGCGGCTTAAGTGGCTGCACGTCGGACATGCGACATCTGTTGTGTAGTCCAAATAATTGTATATTTTTGCACACACACAACTCAAAAATCGCTTGCCATGTGAAGTCAACAAGCACACCATTGGTTGTTATTAATTCTGAGGCACAGCATATGTATGATCGACGGGGAAATGCGAGGTGGGTCGGAAAATAGCTTTGATCAGTCCATTACAGCCCAGTCAAAAGTTTTTGCGTTGCCAGCCCCATAAGCCGCCCGGAAGGGGTGGAGACTTAGGTGCCCCATTGGACAGGTAAAACCAGGTAATTTGAAATCTGTGGCACTGGATTGTAGCTTTTGAATCTAGGTTTGCCATTGTCTTAAAACAGAGGTGGACAAACCGTGTGACACATTTGCCCCAGCCAATATAATGAACCAGCTGAGCCTAATTACCACTTAAGCCAGGTTGATGAGGTAATTAGTGAAATCACCTGTATTGGGAGCACAAACAGAAGGAATATCTAAGCAGGTTGTGTATTCAGTCGATCCACTTACACAGACTTCAGTCTCAGGACAGACTGATGGTCAAACTACTATATTTAGGCAAATTTGCTCTTTTGCAACACAATATCAATTCCTTGCTGCCTTGGACCACTAGTATCTACTAGTGCTAGTATCAAGCAAGATATTGCAAAGCTGCATGACTGTTATATTTGTTTATTATATGGTGTGACGTCATCGGTCGAATGCTCCATTCATTTCAACGGGGCTCCCCAACGTTCGCACGTCTGTTATTTTTCGATAACGGACGGGTTGGTCTATAACAGACCGCTGTCAATGGCAACAAGACTTTTCACTGCTAAAGCGACTTTTCAACAAGACTCTAATCAGCTGCTGTGATAGACAACACCTGTTGTCCTGGCTACCTAGCTGTTGCCTAGCGGTGTTCCACAACGGCACTGTTTTGTTTTGCGCAGCAACAATCTTTTAACATTAAAAACTATAATAGACTTAACATTAAATAGGCCTAAAGAAATGTCCCCGCCATGTGTGAATCATTTAAGTATATCCATATAATAAGCGGGTTAACTTTCGGCGAGTCGGTCGCTTTGTGGAATAGCAGCACTTCAGAGAGAACAAGACCCCTCCGCTCCGCGTCGGGGTCTAAAGATTCTCTCTGTCGTGCTGCTATTCCACGGTAGCGACCTTCTCGCCGAACGTTAACCCTTACGTGTTTCACCTGTGGGCCTACAATTCATGGAGGAACATCTGTACTAAAGCTGTGAATGTTCCTTGGAATGCCTAGGCTACAAGGCAGTCAATACAACTGTATTGAAGAGTGCCATTACTCCACAGCACACAAGTGAACACTGCACACAACAAAATTGCATTTATGCCTCACCCGTGCAAGGGGGCAGCCCTCAGTGGCGCCCCATGGGGAGCAGTGCGGTGGGACAGTACCATGCTCAGGGTACCTCAGTCATGGAGGAGGATGGGGGAGAGCACTGGTTGATCACTCCCCCCACCAACCTGGCGGGTCGAGAGTCGAACCGACCTGGCGGGTCGGGAGTCGAACCAGCAACTTCTGGGATGCAAGTCTGACGCCCTAACCGCTCACCCATGACTGCCCACTTAAGTACAGGTTTTGGGAAGTCACTCTTTCCAACATCACATACAGTTGTATTGTATGTACTCTATTGAACTACTGCAGGGATTTCTTGAAAAAACATAAGTCATTCCAAGGAGCATTCACAGCTTTAGTACAGATGTTCCACCAGGTATTAACAGCTACCTGTACAATCCTAGGCCCACAGGTGAAGCACACAAAAGTCATACAACTTCGCAATCTCTTGCTTGATACTGGCAGTGGGTCAGCTGGTTCATTACGGTATATTGGCTATATTTGGAATATGTGGCACTGGACTTTGGAATCCAGGTTGCCCATCACTATCACCATTGTTTTGTATTTTCATGGGCCTGGTGGACCCAGTAGAATTAATCTAAATTTCAACACATTTTCCACAGAGTGATTTTACTGTGCATAGATTTTTTTTATCACACAGCTGAGGCAATATGTTTTTATTGGGTAGCTTTATGCAGCAAAATGTCCATTTCTATTCAGGGCTGAATTGGGCGATAAATAGGGCCCGGGCACTTTCGGATTTAAGGGGGCCCCCTCATTATTATTAGTGCCGGAGAACTGACTCACCGGTGGGCCCCGCACCCTCATGGGCCCCTATTTTCAGTAATGTAAAAAATAAAACAATGGGGGCCCACGAGGGTGCGGGGCTCACCGGGAAATGCCCGCCATGCCAGATGGCCAGTCCAGCCCTATTTCTATTCAAGATTTTGACTATCACCATTATTTTCTATTTTCATGGGGCTGGTGGCCCCGGTAGACTTCATCCAAATTTCAAAATATTTTACACAGTGTGTTTTACTGGGTGTAGAACATTTTTACTATAGGGCCAAGGCCATATCTTTTCATAGGGGGCAACTGATGCACCCTAATGGTGGTGCTAAGTATTCATGAAAAAGGTAACATTAGTGAATGGGTAGCATGAATTCTGGAAATAAACAACTAAGAATCTTACACAGTGTACATTTAAAAGCAGTGCAAAAACTGATGAAACAGACGGTTAGAATGAAACAGAAATTTGAAAGTGTACTTCCATTCTGGAAGGTAACAGAGATTAAGAGCATAAACCAAAACAAACACTGCAATGGCCACAGGTACGTTACCAATGTCGTTGAGGACTCTCTGCCGATCACACGCACACGAAGACAATACGTTTCAGCTGGACCGTCCAGATCAACATCCTGGAAAACAGTAAACAAAACCCATGATTGAAGCCGTAAGCGGTATTTGTGGGCGCAAGTTTGGGGCATTTCTGTCCACCCTAACACACCCAGAGATGGGAAAAGTAGTATAGTAGTATATTTAGTATAGTTTATGAAAGGTATGAGGAGGATGTTGACTTGTGTGCCCTCACACTGCCTGTTTAGGCAATTGAATGTGAGATCAAACTGATGTTCAATTACCTCTCTTCGTTTTTGGTGTGGCTATGACCCCATTCTGGAGTATGTTTCTCAACAGCATCATTGGTAACTACAGTAAAAACTTTGCTTGCATGCAATTTCCCATTGGCAAAATACCAAGTCGCTAACTAACAACGGTGCTTTTGAGAAACAGGGTCATGATCTTTTCACGAGTGTTGGTGAGAAACTTTACGCATACAGCTAAGTATACAGTGTGCAAAATTGTTACAATACATTACATTACACTTAGCTGACGCTTTCATGTATTCAAAGCGACTTACATTTATTACTTTTCAGGGTATTGGTTACAGGCCCTGGCGCAATGTGGGGTTAGGTGCCTTGCCTTAGGCACTTTAGCCATGGATGGAGATGTAGTGACAGGTCAGGGGAGATTCAAACCTGCAACCAATAGATTGAAAAACCAACTCTCTAACCACTAGGCCACGGCTGCCCCACCAGCACAATTATTAGTATTTTGAACATATTGGCCCTTTTAGGCACATTGTCAACCAAAAATTGCATGAGAGAGAAAGATATGTCAAACCCCACCCATCCAATGCAAAAGAGTCTGCTCAAAGTTTGGTCTCCTGAGGGGGAGTTGTCTAAGGTGAAACTATGAGAAAACTATTACCCTACAGCACGATCGTATTCCAGAACTAAAACCTATATTGAGTTTAAGTTTTCTTCTAAGATAACTTCTGCTGCTTCAGTAATGCGGCCTTCGCAATGTGCCACAGCAAGTGCAACACCCTCATGGGTAGATAGAGACCTGCAGAGATCTACAAATCAGAGATGACTGGTGTTGGATTGAACGTGAAATTTGGCAAAGGGTTTGTGATGATGTGAGGGTGCTTTAGCAAAGCTGGAATTGGGCAGATTCGTGTTTGCAAAGAACACATAACTGAGGCCAAGATGGCACATCAATGCAAGAAGGTTTGGTGTGTCCTCCAGCAGTGTCCAGAACGTGGATGATATGCCAGGAGACATGTCAGGTAGCACAGGAGGAGCCCACCAGAGCCCAACAAAATGAGCCTCGCAGGCCACTGATGTGTGCGATCTCCCTATGCCACCTAATAACGAAAAAGACAGATCTAGCTGCCGAGTTGTAACATACCACTTTGTCTGGCTCTTCATTCAGGTAGACCGTCAGCTCCTCAGCATGCACTCCCTCTTCACATCAATGTTGTCAGTCTGCGTATGAGGGGCCGGTCAATGTATGCCAGGAAACAAACATGCAGGAAAAACATTTTAACCAACAGGAAGAATAAACGCAGTACAGGTACAACCACATTAAATAAAGGACACATCTCATTTATCTAGTAGCGTAGTGTATCGTTGGTACTGGCAGTGAAGTGGTACAGTACGTCACTGTTTGATATGGCATGGTGCAGCTCTGACACTTTTCCATTAGCCCCAAGTACTCGGTACCATTTCAGCACTCAGCCCTGGTTCCAAACGTACTGAAGTGATGCCAAAATGTGACGTCTGACCTTAAAAAGGTACACTGTGCAGGAAATTGT
Organism: Engraulis encrasicolus; assembly: GCF_034702125.1. Classification (NCBI taxonomy): domain Eukaryota; kingdom Metazoa; phylum Chordata; class Actinopteri; order Clupeiformes; family Engraulidae; genus Engraulis; species Engraulis encrasicolus. Next base: position 42,332,615 of record NC_085871.1, read on the forward strand.
GAAAAAAGGTACTGCAACTACGCTGCTAATTGAAACTGGGCTGCCTATTGCCAAATTTGACCTTTTCATGAAAGCTTACCAAGTAATAAACTAATATTTTCTAGTATGGCCCAAATACAGTCATTTCTGCAGCTAAAAATGACTATTTCTGGAAATTCAAAATGGCGGACCATGGAGAAGATCCCCCTTTTCATGTATGAAAATAGCAATTTTTCCGTCATAATGAATACTTAGAATTTGATGGTGGTGGTAAGTATTCATGAAAAAGGTAACATCAGTGAATGGGTAGCATGAATTCTGGAAATAAACAACTAAAACTCGTACACAGTGTACCTTTAATTCCCCTGATCATTTCATGGGAATCGCAAGCCAGACAGACATGAGAATCAAATAAAAAAATAAAATAATAATAAAACAGAGCAGCAACCACATCAACTGACCTGCAAAAGACTGTTATATCATTGCCCAGGACTGCTGTGTGTAAAGCCAGCTGTAGTTAGAACTGAGGTGAAGACAATGAGTTCAAAACTGGCTGAAGGATTGAAATTAGTGGGAGAAATGCAATATGATCCAAGACACCCTACTTCTCCCCATTACATTAGATCTTGAAATTTTAGCATTACTGTGATGCATGGCAGTGTGCATGTTTTACCTGAGTCATGGGCACCAGGATCCTCTGTATCTTCCTTGCATGAGAAGCACCTTTCTTGCTGAAGACCCGGAGCAGTGTTGTTGAAAGACCATCCAGCTCTGAGAAGAAATTCAACAGCAAACCAACTGTCATGATCCTCTTGAACTTGGCACTTAACTTGAAACAGGGCACAAAACACATACCTACAAAATACTTGTAACTTAAGACTTGTGACAAAGGTTACAAAAAGGCCTGATGGTCTTACTAAAATGAGGAAATAAACACACAAAAAAATCAACAAATAACTTACCTCGCACATGTTAAAAAGAGCAAGCCATCTGCGTTTAAAAACTGCAATCGTGGGGGCATCACAAATTACTTCATGCCTTCAATGAGCAAAGGTCTTGGTCAGTTGAGCTGAGGACCCAAACGTCTTGAATTTCTGTTGTGACCAGAAAGACAGATAAACTAATATAGGCGAAGGAGACAGCTATGCAGAGAAAAATGTAAAATAATTACAACAGATTTTACACACACACACACACACACACACTTGCACACACACACACACACACACAACACACACACACACACACACACACACACACACACACGAGCTAATAGTCATAGATTAGATACTACACAAGAACTTTCATCACCTTTTTCAGGGGCACCTTGTGAGAGGTAGCTGAGGTGAGGACCCTACAAACATCTTGAATGCTGAGGAATTAATATAGGTGAAAGAGACAGTTATGCAGAGAACAAAAACCCAAATAATAGTAACATATTCTACAAAGAAATTCAGTAAATGATTAATTACAAAAAATAACAAACAGTATTTATATTTGCAACAATATGCATTTCTACCTCACTCAAGGTACAGTATATATTGAATGTAAATGCACTGGAATATCCTAAAGTGATCATTGATACAAAAAACTTGCTATGTCCTTTTTACACAACAAATGTAGAAGATCGAGTTTGAGGGAATGAGGGACAGAAGGGCGTTTGCATGTGTGTTTCACTAGATACTACTGGGATTTACTTTCAACTATTTCAAAGGTCATAGCCAAATAGGCCTACATACATTGGTAAGTGACCCACGACATGAATCAAACCAGCTGCAAACTGCAGCATCTAGTTCTACACACGACGCACCCATTCAAACGCGCACCCATACACAAGCACACACAGCCCCTTCTGTCACGCGTCTCACGTCTCGTCTTTTTTCAAACCGAAAAGTTCCACCGGCTAATCAACATTTACTGTGGCCGTACACACACAGTCAGACGGAGCAATACCAAAAATCAGCGGTAACTTTACTTCCCCTGTGTCATTGATGTGTGTAGAGCTACTGATGGTATCTACGACTGTCCTGGATACATTTGAAATCAGACGCACACGGGTCTCGCAACGTCAATGCATAGAACTAATACAACGTTAATGAACCAGCTGTTGTCATCTAGCATAAATTAGCTAGCTGCCCGTTATGGGCTGCCAGGTAGTTTCTTTCGCTATAACTCGCAAAGTAACCGAAAATAATGTCACACATGCAAACATGCATACAGTACAACATGGGTGACAGCTTCCAAACTCCCAACAATAGTTAAAACACGGAACTATATCGATACTTAGCCGCTAACCAGTTTGAATTGGTGAGAATTAGCCAGCTAAGCTTACTCTCTTGCTCATAAAACGTATGCCTTGATGCCAAAACTAAGTACACTAACGAAACGGGTGATATAAATGTGATTCTAGGAAAGTCATGATAAATGCAAACAGCCCTACAGTGGTTTACTTTTTTGACTTACCCGCCTTCAGAGTGTCCGCGGATATGTATTCAGTCAAAGAACTCGGCAAGCTCGTTGTTTCCGGCTGCCACACACAATCCGCACACTACTGCCACCATCTGTTCTGGCGTTGTAAAAGCCATTGGTCATCTTATCCAAAGGAATTAGGTTGTGACAACATTACTGGATTTGGGAAGTCGTTGGTTATTGGGCATCATGCTAAAGTTACATAACTTCATTATGCCCAATCACAAAACATAATTATTCATGGTAGAGGTGACATGTTTCCCTTTGATTCATTTAACATACACAACATATGGCTTTTTTCAGTGTACCTGTAAGCCTGTGAGCACACGCAAGTTTGTGTGTGTGTGTGTGTGTGTGTGTGTGTGTGTGTGTGTGTGTGTGTGTGTGTGTGTGTGTGTGTGTGTGTGTGTGTGTGTGTGTGTGTGTGTGTGCGTGCGTGCATGTGTGTGTTTGTGCGCACGTGCCTGTGGGCATGTGTGTGTGTGTGTGTGTCTGTGTGTTTGTGTGTGTGTGTGTGTGTGTGTGTGTGTGTGTGTGTGTGTGTGTGTGTGCGTATCTGTGTGTTTGTGTGTGTGTGTGTGTGTGCGTGTGCGTGTGCGTGTGTGCGTGCCTGTGTGTGTGTGTCTGTGTGTCTGTGTGTGCGTGCATGCATGTGCGTGTGTCTGTGTGTGTGTGCGTGTGCTTGTGTGTGTGTGTGTGTGTGTGTGTATGTGTGTGTGTGTGTATGTGTGTGTGTGTGTGTGTGTGTGTGTGTGCATGTTTGTGTGTGTGTGTGTGAGAGAGAGTTCGTGCATGGCTACCTGTGAGCCTATGAGCCTATGTGTGTGTGTGTGTGTGTGTGTGTGTGTGCATGTGCGTGTGCGTGTGCGTGTGCGTGTGCGTGTGTGTGTGTGTTCCACTGTAGACGTCTCATCAGTAAAATGTCATGGCTTAGAGAAAGACAGGGAGGGCTTCAGACTGAAGAAAGCGATGAAATGAAAGAAAAGAAAGGGGAAGATATAGCTACAAAGAATGAACGAGAAAGAGAGAGAGAGAGAGAGAGAGAGAGAGAGAGAGAGAGAGAGAGAGAGAGAGAGAGAGAGAAAGAGAAAGAGTAGGGTTTCAGAGTGAAGAAAGGGATGAAAAGAAAGAAATAAAAAAGAAAGGAAGAGATAACTACAGAGAGTGAAAGAAAGAGAGAGAGAGTGAACGGAGTGGAGGTTGAGGGTAAGGACAGAGATAACATGGGGCACGCACACACACACACACACACACACACACACACACACACACACACACACACACACACACACACACACACACACACACACACACACTAGAGATTAAGTTAATCCTTCATTTATATTCTAACCAGGTGAGGAGACTGTGGCTGCTGCTACTGCTGCTGCTGCTGCTGCTGCTGCGTCTAACTGACTTCAACAATGAGCACCAGCCGGCTGCCCCCTGAGTCTGTCTGATGACATGGGCCACACGCGCACACACACACGCATACGTGCGCACGCACACACACATGAACACAATCACACACACACAAAAACACACACACACACTCACATGCACATACGCCCTCACTTGAACACACACGCACACACACGAACAGACACATAAGCACATACAGACTCACACACACGCACACACGAACAGACACATAAGCACATACAGACACATAAGCACATACACCTACACAACCACACGCATACACACAAATGTACGCATCTCAACACACCATTCACCATTTCTCTCACGCACTCAAACCCTCCCTATACACACACACACACACACACACACACACACACACACACACACACCACACACAACACACACACACACACACACACACACACACACACACACACACACACACACACACCACACACACAAACACACACACACA
>NC_085871.1:42371956-42374456 GCF_034702125.1 Engraulis encrasicolus
TGGAGAAAGTGTGAGAGAGTGAGTATGCATCTGGCCTGTTTGATATTCTGGCCAGCTCTGCTGTACTGCTGCTGCTGGCATGGCACAGTAGAGGAAAAAGAGTGTGGTCTGCTGGCTCTCTCTAGGCCAATGATCCTCAAAGTGTGGTGCATATTTGTAACATTATTACATAGCTAAACATGGCTGAAGCCATATTTTTACCACAATAAGACAGGCTTGTAATTTGAATATAAAGTAAGTGATCTGCATCGAAATTAGCAGTGTCAAATTAGCACCCGCCAACTGTCAATTTAGTTGACAGGTGGTCCCTGAACATTTTTGGGGGGACAAAGAGGTCCCCAGTCTGAAAATGTTTGAGAAACGCTGTTCTCGGCATGTTTAGGCCGACTGACTACCATGCCAGTGCCCGTTCCTGCACCTAATCTCAAGCCCAATGGCATGTCAGCATTTGAGAACCGGAAAGTTGGTTTGTGAATTTCTGCACGAAACGTGACGACAACGTGGACGTCAGCAGGTACATCCAGGTAACACACGATCACGTGTGAAAAAGTTTAGAGCCTGCTATGAACACGAGTGGCTCACAGGTAAGCGTGAGTGAGTGAGTATGCGACTGGCCTGTTTGATATTCTGTCCAGCTCTGCTTCGCTGCTGCTGCTGGCATGGCTGAGGAGAGGAAGAGGAGTGTGGTCTGCTGGATCTCTGTAGGCACGTTCAGGCCGACTGACAACCATACCAGTGCCCGTTCCTGCACCTAATCTCAAGCCGACTGGTGTGTTCACGCTGGAAGTCAGCGCCCGAGAACCACAAAGTTGGTTTGTGATTTTCTGCACGAAACGTGACGACAACATGGACGTCGGCAGGTTCATCCAGGTAACACACAATCACATGTGGAAAAGTTCAGGGCCTGCTATGAACAAGAGTGGTTCACAGGTAAGCACCTTCATTCCAAAAGTAACTGGTGCGGGAAAGGACACCGGCAACATTCTGTGCAGCCTGAAAACAGTACTGTCTTTTTTTATTTCTCTGTGTCACACACATGCACGCAAAAGCAAAAAGCAAGAGGCATCTGGAGAAAGTGTGAGAGAGTGAGTGAGTGAGTGTGCAACTGGGCTGTTTGATATTCTGGCCAGCTCTGTTCTGCTGTGCTGTGCTGCTGCTGGCTTGGCTGAGGAGAGGAAGAGGAGTGTGATCTGCATTGGCACTGCCCTCACGATTCAATTCAATTACGATTCGGGAGGTTGATTTGATTTGATTCGATTCGATTCGATTCAATTCTACAATGCATTGCAATGCACTACATTTCTACTGAAAGCAAAGCAAATGTTTCATCAGTCATGATGAGGCAATACAAGTAGTCAGATACTGAGCAAAATTTTGTTGGCTGTTTACTGTATTAGTCTTGCAGTTTTCAATGCTTTGAAGTGCTTTTATTTAATTTAACATTCAATTGCTGCCGAAATATCCACGGAAGTAATTGAAACTTAAATTTGCTGCATCGATTATAGAACTTGCCGCATTGAATTGAATTGTCCATGCCCCGCATTGCATTGCATTGCCGAATCGACTATTGTTGAGACCACTGGGAGGAGTGTGGTCTGTTGGCTCTCTATTTGCACGTTCAGGCCGACTGACTACCATGCCAGTGCCCGTTCCTGCACCTAATCTCAAGCCCAATGGCATGTTCACGCCGCAAGTCAGTATTCGAGAACCGCAAAGTTGGTTTGTGAATTTCTGCACGAAACGTGACGACAACGTGGACGTCAGCAGGTACATCCAGGTAACACACGATCACGTGTGAAAAAGTTTAGAGCCTGCTATGAACACGAGTGGCTCACAGGTAAGCGTGAGAGAGTGAGTATGCAACTGGACTGTTTGATATTCTGTCCAGCTCTGCTGTGCTGTTACTGCTGCTGGCATGGCTGAGGAGAGGAGAGCAGTGTGGTCTGCTGGATCTCTGTAGGCACGTTCAGGCCGACTGACAACCATGCCGGTGCCCGTTCCTGCACCTAATCTCAAGCCCAATGGCATGTTCACGCCGCAAGTCAGTTTTCGAGAACTGCAAAGTTGGTTTGTGATTTACTGCATGAACCGTGACGACAACATGGACCTCAGCAGGTTCATCCGAGTGACACACAAACACATGTGGAAAAGTTCAAAGCCCCCAATGAAAGCAAGTGGTTCACAGGTAAGCACCTTCATTCCAAAAGTAACTGGTGCGGGAAAGGACACCGGCAACATTCTGTGCAGCCTGAAAACAGTACTGTCTTTTTTTATTTCTCTGTGTCACACACATGCACGCAAAAGCAAAAAGCAAGAGGCACCTGGAGAAAGTGTGAGAGAGTGAGTATGCAACTGGACTGTTTGATATTCTGTCCAGCTCTGCTGTGCTGTTACTGCTGCTGGCATGGCTGAGGAATAGGAAGAGGAGTGTGGTCTGCATTGGCACTGCCCTCATGATTCAATTCGATTACGATTCAGGAGGTTTCGATTTGATTCGATT
>NC_085871.1:42379456-42384456 GCF_034702125.1 Engraulis encrasicolus
TTCATTCCCGTCTGTAAAAAACGTCAGCTAAGAAGAGCAATGTAATGTAATCTAGTGTATGAGTGTATAGCCTACCGTTGTAGGCTATTGGTTACGTTATGGACACTATCTAAATTAGGCTACATTACACTTGAATATGCCATCATTGTATAGGGCCTACACGAATGCAATATTTGCACAAGTCACAACAGTGAAGGCTGGTTTATTGTTTGGTGCCTTATAATATTTGAGGGCTGCACTAACCAAGCTACAGCACCGTCGTGTCTTATTTCTGGACAATAAGTCTTATTTCTGGCAATAAGCCCTATGGGCCCAGTTTCAACAATGTGATCACAGGTTAAATCCATAGTTTCCTGAAACCCTTTGATCCTATTCAGCATGTTTACAAATCTACACAAATGAAATAAATATTACATAGGCCTACACAGGGTTGGTGAGGTTACTTTTGAAATGTAATAAGCTAAATATGTTATCAGTAATGTAATCCCATTACCATAATATTTAAGCAATGCAACAGATTGCTGTGACTACTTTATTCCCAAATATTTACAATGGTTTCAGTGAATCGTTAAAAAACAAAAAAAATAGGAAAGCTTAAAGTTTAACTCCAGCCAATTTCAACATGCTCCCACTAAATAATAATAAAAACAACATCTTGCTTTATTCCCCAAAACATCCAAAAGGTTATGCAAAATCAGACAACTAGCAAACAGCGATAAACAAAATCTGCCCCCATTAGAATAGCTCAGATCCCGGAAAGGGCTGAGCCGAAAATGTAATTGGCTGGAGTTATCCATTAAGCAGAGTTTGACAATGAAAGTACACAGCAAGTCCTGACCACACTTCAATTTATTGAAAAAAGACAACTATATACACAATCAACACTAGAACCCCGCCACCACCATCCATTAACCAGGTTACTTCAGACATTTCGACGGTAGGGTCACAGGGATGTTGATGTGACGTGCTTTAAAATCAGTTGACGTTGTTGTGGAGGTGTGCCCTCCCTGTTGATATTGGTCAAACCTCCTGCTGTTAGAGTGGTCATCTTAGGATGGTGGGCCAGGTGTGTTAGAGCACGTATGCCCACTCATCCCTGGTTTTTGTTCACAGGGATGAGGGGGCATACATGCCGTCACACACCTGGACCACCATCCAAAAAGGATAACTCAGTAGGAAGTGTGACCAACCTGTCAATATTGACAGGGAGGGCACACCTCCATAACAACATCAGCTCATTTCAAAGCACATGACACATCAACATCCCTGTGACCCTACCGTCGAAACATATCTGGTAAAATCCAGAAGAACAGCCTCTGAAGACCTCATTTACCCGCCTTTCCTCAGGGGAAGATATCTACCTGATCAGGAAATTAGCTAAAAATATGCTCAAGGCTTACGGTCCTATCATCAGTCCCTTTGGAACAGTTAAATGGCAACATATTGTTGATCTGAATAATGTTCAGGATCCTGAGGGTCTTCATGCAGCAAAAACAAGGTGATCAGAAGGCATGTTGACTTCGATGGCCAGAAGATGAAGGTGTCTGTGGCAGCTCAAACATTGCGTTGATCTGTGGCACTGGCGCTCACTGTGCTGAAGGACGCAGGATATCAGCAGTTCACAGCCTGTTCTCCAACTGCTGAGCATTTAAAAAACATTCACATTTAAAAAAACATGCCAAACAGTGACATCAACACAGCAAAACTGAGGGCCTCACATGTTTGTTTCAACAAGCTTATTTTTTGGTCTGTTTTCAAGTAAAACACCCTTGATCTGATAATGGGCCACTTGGTCAAGCTGGTTATCTAGGTGAAACAGTGGTACAAAAAGTAAAAGCAAAGAAACCCTGCCACAGATTCCCTCCAACATAGGTTTGACCTCTCCAAACTGACTGTGACTCAATATCAGATCAAGAAAATGTCTGTAAAATACTTGTATTGGTAAGAGTTTACAACTAGGTTTTAGGCCTCAAAATTCTAGTTCTACAATTCTAGTGAGTTTTTGGAGGACTGGCGTTCATTTAAGAGTGACATGACTAACTGAGCATTTTTACTTGAAAATAGACAAAAATACGCTTATTGAAATGTGCGGGGCCATCAGTTGTGCCGTGTTGACGTCAGGTGGATAGACAGCTGACATTGCTGTTGGACAACAGCTAGAATTATATTTTTTGTTAAGCACATCTACATGTGTTCATGCACAGTTGTGATGCCCTCCATGTAAATACAAAATGAAAATCCACGAAAAATACAGAGAATGCATAAATGAAAAGGTTCGCTTCATTAATACAATTGAAGATTCCAATATAAAACACTAAAAACATCAGAAATCAAATAAGAAAAGTTACCAAGTGTCTGTAGCCCGTCAACTCAATGCTGACTGGAGGGTCACAAACGCAGACAGTCACCCCATGCCCTCCATGAAGAATGGAACACAGGACTGGAACTACCCTAATAAAAGTTCAAAACAAAACATTAGGAGCCAATATGCATATTATTTACTCAGTTAAAACACAGTACAGTAATCCTTAATTATATGCATGACAGGGGGATCAAGTGATGGTGGCAAATGGCTGCAGCAAGAGAGTGGTAAGAACTTCACAAGTCATGCTTTAAAACTTCCTAGTCAGTCATGCGACTCAGAACAAGTCAAATGATTCAGGGCCCTCATTTATCAAGCGCATCAAACGTGCCTAAATCTACGCACACCCCAGACCATGAGTGCATTGCAATATGCGACCTTGCCTCCTCCACTTGCGCTTGCCTCCTCGTCCCGCCTCCTGGCCCCTCCTCTGTGGAGAAAACGATAAAGTTTCCCAGCTGTCAGCCTAGCCACAACAACTTTTGAGGGACTGTTTTTCATTCACCATCCCACTTGCAAATGAGAAAAAGACTCTACAATTGAGCTTTTGCAAGATATTGAAATATAATGCTGTTGTCAGTGATGTCATCATGACATATTACTTCCTGGTACGAGGAGAGAAGCAAGTGGAGGAGGCAAGGTCGCATATTGCAACGCACGCCATGCGTGCACCGTCCTCCTGTTGAAAGCACCTCCACCTCTGCCGCGGAAATGTCTCCACCTGTGCACTTGCTGCCAGCACTTCATGTGACGCGTGTGTCCGCGTGTGTTCATGTGCGAGAGAGAGAGAAACCCAGACAGTGTTGCCAGATATATGATGATTATCGTATTTGTACCATAATTGTCAATTTTGTCCTCACTGATCAAAAAAGCATGATGTACAATCATTTCAGAGTTGTAATTCAGTTCATTTTGATGCCTTGAAACAACAATTTGGGTCTAGTACGATAATCTCCTCCCAGTCCCCAAAAATGATAATTTTGAGGTTTTGGTAGATAATTCAGCATTTTCCAGCTGGCAACACTGAACCCAGATCCCCACATAGGCAAACACAGTATGACACCATCAAGGTTATCTACTTATAAATGCATACATGATGTTCCTTAGTAGAGCCTGAAAGAACAACTCATGATAATTATGAGATATCATGCAACTAATTGTTTGACTAACCTTGGACAAGTGTTTGGGGAAGTTGAAGTTGAAATTGATGGCTCTCTCAGCCGAACAGTTTGCTCAGGAGGTAAGTGGCAGCATCAGATCAGCGTTGTTTTGGCACAAACCTCTCTCTCTCTCTTCAAAGCCAGAGCCCATGCCCGCCTCCTCCTTCTTTTGGGCCATCTGCACAGAACAAGTTGTAGTAGCAATAACCTTATCAACTTTATCCTTCCAGTGCAAAGCAGAATAGCAACATTTGGTGCGAGATGTGTACATGATCCTTATGTTTGTGTAACCACGTTAATTACGTGGCGCTTTCTTGAAAACAAAACTTACCAACAGGGTATAGGCACAAGACATGTTTAATTGAAGGTGTTAGCGTAAATTGTACAACTGAGGTTTAGGGAACGCTGTTGTTGACATGTTGCAACAAGCACTGTAACAAGCACGCCTGACAAACTTAAAAGTTATCCTTGCCGTGTTTTAGTCACTTTTATTCTTCCCTGAATGGCTTTTTAAACAATGAACAAACATGTGGACATCATAGTACATAAAAACAATATTTGATATTCAAGTGTACATCAACTGAGGCACGTACGGAATGTCCGTTGCAACAAACTGTTGCAACTAGTTAGCTAACTTTAAATGTAGAGATCTATCCGAGATTTTCGCAAGTTCGTCAAACATGGCGCCATAAATATTAATTCACGACTTAAACAAATATCCCAAATATCACCGCTTTTAGACATTTACAAGTGTCACGAGTTAAATCATCGTTGACTTTCCTCAGGAAGCGCTTTTGACTAATACCTACAGTAGAACTAATATGATTCGTACAGGCCAACGTTAGCGTTGCTTGCCTCGTAACGTTATTTTCGCCGAACAAAGCGCCAAAGATATTGATTCAGGAACAAAACAAAACAAAAGAAAAGAGTCTTAAGTGTCATCATGTCCTACAGTTAAATCGTCCTTGATTTACCTCAGTGGACCAACTGTGAAATGATATTAGCTCTAGGCTAACAACATTGCTCAAGGCAAACACATCATGCCGTTGTTTGTCACAGAAACTTAATATCGATAACATTCAAAATCACAAGATAACACCTTACCTCATGTTACACCTTCTTTGGCTGTTTTTCGTCCTCTCGTTGCTGCAAGCATAGCGGCACAAATATCCTTCAACTTTACAAAGTGATCACCGACTGGCGTGGCCATAATGGTAAATGAACAGATACCTGATTAGAACCCTGTTCCAAGATGGCGGCGGTACAGACGCATGCCCAGAGGCTGATGGGCCATTCTATTGTATTAGTTCTATGGAGTTCACAAGCAAGAAATTGTCGCACATTCTACCACATACCAGAATTGGGGAGAAGCAGTGAAGGACAGTTACATCAGAGATTCTTTAAGTATATATATCTCTCTACTCTCTCTGGTTACATCCTAATGCAAGCAGGGTAGCATGCTAATGCACACTACACTC
>NC_085871.1:42409456-42466956 GCF_034702125.1 Engraulis encrasicolus
TGTGTGTGTGTGCGTGCGTGTGTGTGTGTGTGTGTGTGTGTGTGTGTGTGTGTGTGTGTGCGAGCGTGTGTGTGTGTGTGTGTGTGTGTGTGTGTGTGTGTGTGTGTGTGTGTGTGTGTGTGTGTGTGTGTGTGCGCCCCCGCATGTGTGAGTCTGTGTGTGAGTCTTTCTGTGTGTGAGTCTGTGTATGTGTGTGCGTGCAAGCTTGTCTGTGTGTGTGTGTGTGTGTGTGTGTGTGTGTGTGTGTGTGTGTGTGTGTGTGTGTGTGTGTGCGGGCGGCGGTGGTATAGCAGGACATTTTCCTGACTTTTCACCAGCATTGTAAGGACGGCGATATTTATCAGGACATGAAAACGTCCTTGTAAACATAAAATTATAACACCATTTTCTGACTTCCAAATGACCCCCCAGCACCTTTTTGTAAAATGTCCTTATAACCCCCTACGATGTGCTGGTAAACATAACATTATAACACCCTTTTCTGAGTTCCAAATGACCCCCCAGCAGCTTTTTGTAAAATGTCCTCACAACCCCCTACCTGACATTTCTGTGTGTGGAGTTGTACGGAACTTTGCCCCCTATCGACCCAGTAATGCAACTGCAGCCTATACACATTCCCGCGCAATTCCATACACAGGCATACACAACAGTTCGAAAATGGAACGTTGGACGGCAAGAGTTCTTATGCTGATGCATAAGCCTCATTTCACTCAGAGCATTGCTGCATGGATTGCTTGCGAGACCACCTCTCAGCGACTGACCACCACCAGCCTTCTCGACAGAAAGTAAGTGAAATATAGGCCTACAACTGTCTTCACTCAAATAGTTACGTAATCTACTTAGGCCTAGTGTTTACATATCTGTTTACATTTGTTTCGATCAGAAATCCACTGCTTTCACATCATGTGCTAGCCAGAAGTTGCAGTGATAACTAACTGACTAGCTTCCATGCGGACTATACCATAGCGAGGGGGTTTGGAGCCAGAGGGGCGTAAGTGGCATTTTACTGCAGGGTTACATTAAATTAACCTAGTAGCTCCCCTGTATTCTAATGTCTCTGGTAGTTCTAGATACGATGCTCATCTTTCATTTCCAACACGTAAGGCGAGTGTGTCTGAAAGCGTCCCGCCCCCGCCGACACGACACACACACAGCCAGGGAGAAGCCACGCATCTCGTGCATTTCAGGAATGGGCATTGGGCATTCATAAATAAATCGTTGACACTTTAAATCTGCTATCGGTGATGGTTTTGTAAACATGGACCGTCATCTGCAAATATTCGGGAATAATGTCACATCAGTTTGCGCCTGATTTGGCCAGCGTAAACTTTTGCAAGGTAAGCTACCCTTGTAGCTGTTAGCCAATGTCCGTGTCAACAGCAGGTTATTCCAGTATCTCTAACGCTAATAATAAGCTAACAAGCGAAGTAAACATGGTTCTCTTAGCTGAGGCGATTTTGTCTAGCTCATTACATGAACTGTAATCTGCAACTATTTGGGATTCATTTCATATGAAGTTGCTTCGGATTTGGAAAACAAACTTTTCCAAAGTAAAAGTCACCCTTGTAGCTGAGCGAATCGAGATAATGTCAACAATGTCAATAGCTAACTAATGCAGCCCAACTAGCGAACAACACAATGTTCTTCAGTGGGGTTTATTTTATTTTAACGATTCTCCTGGCCGTGCCACGAGAATGGAAGGAGGGGAAGGGAATGAGAAATATCTCACGTCACGGACACCGGTGTCGGTGTCGCCACCTCTATCACACAGTGAACCTGCTGTGCTGGACCTTCAGAGGTGTACGCTCTACACAACATCGTCTTGTAATTGCTCCCCCTCGTACTGTGAATGGAATGCCACACTTACTAAAGAAGTATTAAAGTCTTTATAATGATTCGTCGGCGGAATTTACACGTTTTCAAATGATGACGGTGGGAGTCTTAAGTCAGCAAACGTACGTCTTTTTTCTCGATTTTCGAATAAAATTCGAATAGTGGCCAAATTAAATGTGTGATTGGGCCATTGACAGCATGCACAGACGCTCAAGACCATGCAGAAAAATAGACTACTTTTCTATTTTCCAGCCCATGCACAGGGGTGAGTGGGTGTCCGGGTGTCCACACAGGCGGTGTGAAAGGAATACTCCGTTTTCATGCGTTTGAAATTGCCCAGACATCCACATGTCTGCACCCATGCGTGCCTTGGTGTAAAAAGGGCCTCAGAAGATACACAACTTCTCTTCCCAGCAACCAGGCCCACAGCCACAAGAAGGCTGTGTTTGCTATGCATGCAGATGTTGTCACTGCCTTGTTAGTGTGTCTTGTTAAAGATCATTTACTATTGTTGTTCTTGTTGTACATGTTACAGTGTCATTAACACGAAGGCGAAAGACCCCTCTTAAAGAGGCGGAACACTACATCAGCCTGAAAGAAGACACCTCTACAATAGAGGCAAAGTTTATTGATGACACCAAAGGTATGTTACTGCAGTTTATGCATTTTTGTAGTGGGGTGGGTTAAGATACTTTGTTTTGGGTAATGAGTTTATTCATTGTCTACAGTTCACAGTTACATGGTTTGTCTGCATCAGTATTGTTACTTTAGTCTAGAAAGAAAGAGGCACAATGTAGGGTTACGTAGTTTGCGCGGTGCCCGTGGCAGGCCTGTCTCATCGTATGCAAAGCGCTTCCCACAACACTTGTTTGCGTCGCTCTGTCAAGAGTTACATTTGTACCTGGGCATCTTAGACCCTTTTTTGTCATAGATAATCCTTAGACATACTTCTTTTGAAAAGACATGCAGGCCACTTGAAATCCAAAATGGCCGCCCATCATACCCATCAACCATCCCTAATTTCCCGGGAAATCCCTAATTGTGACTCATTTCCCGCTTTCTTCCCGATTTGACATTTTTCCCGAAAATATCCCGATTTTTCACATTATCAAAAAACACTGTCGGTCCAGTAGGCTAATTATCCTCATGGCCCTGTCAGTTAGCGACAAGCCACACCCTCTCTTGAAGGAGGAGAGGGTCTTGCTTATCAAGCTACCTGCCAGTAGATTTTAAGCCAGATGCCACACCAAGTTTCTTAAAACTACGAGCTGTCACCCTCGACCGCCGTAGCGTTTGTGCGCTCTGCCTCGGAAGCTGTCAGTTAACGCTGTTCATACAGACTCGGAACAGCGCATCATGATTAACGTAATCACAACACAACCTGCATCAGCACGAAGTTTTGCACGAGCCCCAGACAGTAACAAAACAAGGGGAAACTGATATTTCATTGTTTTTCACTCTGCATGCTCATCATTTAAAACGTGCGCTGGGGATTTTAGACAGACTGTCTTTGCACGCGGACTGTTGTGAAAAGCAGAGTAGAACGCTCTATCCGACCCATCTATTTCGTCCCGTTGACTGTCAGGATTTGGTCTATAGAAAATTTCCAGAATTTTGGCTTAAAATATGGGAATTTCCCCGAATTTTGGTTGCTCCATGTTGACAGGTATGCCGCCCATTTCCCTAGGGAGCCATCATACATAAAGTGCGGTCGGTTACAGGAGAAAAAGGGCATTACCGTTACGGAGCTGACAAAAGCGTGAAACTTTGCATGATGCTCCTTAGGTCCTCCTCAATGATTTAACCCTCTAACCACCAAAGTCGCAGAATTGCAACGATACGTCATCATCAACAAAACCGTCTGTAGATAAAACCAACAGTCTTAATGGTGTTCAGTCATCCTACCAGTAGTTGGCAGACATGTTATCTTTTCAAACAAGCCCAAGATTACGTAATTTTGTAGTTCAGTGTCTATATAAGGCATGAGAAAAAACGTGAGTGACCACATGAACGTTTTAGACTCGGTGTTGAAAATCAGACTGGTCACAGTGGATGGACTTTCTTTGTAAGAGTTATACTAATCACTAAAACAGCAAAATAAAAACGAAAGTGGTGCCGATATTTCCCTCAAACGGGAGGAGAGGAATATCTCTGCGCTCTCCACGCGAGGGGGGATGGCAGAGGTGCTGTCTTTCTCATCGGCTTCAGGTGTTACTAATATAACATAATTAGCCTACGTGCAGCTTCTACTTCTGTCTGTAAACATGCTAGGGCCTACTAACAGCAAAGAAGGACAATGCCAAGATGAATAGTAGCCTAAGCAATTTGATTAGTCAAGGTGGTGGTGATTTGGCCCGCGCCTCTCCCCCCTTTCCTGAAACTGATTTCATTAGGGTCTCCCATTATACATGTTTTCATGCCCATTATCTTGATATAGGCTATTGCCCATTAGTTTTGTGAAATATAAGTGACAATCTGTAACATTCAGTCACTCACTGCAATGCCCTGATCAACTAGGATTATTTTGCTGCCACTGCACAAAGACCAGGCATTTGTTCTACATGATAGTAATGGAATGCCCATTATTCCTAAAATAAATACTATAATCTATGGAAAATTATCAATATTTTCCGATACTAATTAAAAATTCAAAATGGCCGCCACCATATGATGTCATAATATGTTAATTAGGTATCATATTTACCCCCAAAATAATCTTGGGGTCATCCCCAATATTTGTCTAATTTGTCTAAGCTCTATCTATTACCACTGTCAAACCACAGTCATTTGAATTTGTCATGGCAAAATTCAGCTTTTCTGAAAAAGAATTGTGGCGCCTAAAGGGTTAAGCCTAGGAGCCCAACTGAAATATTCCATTTTCATATCAATCAAGTGAATAATCCATATACATATAACTTAGTTACAGTGTCAGTGACAGCTTGGATGATCTACCTCAATAAGGCCATTACAAAGGAAACGGTATGCTGATTTGTAAAATAAATGAACCACTTTTATAGTGTGCACCAAATAAACTATAGTAAATAAGCAATGTTCATATGCTGAAATGCATGGAATGTGTATGTGTGCCTTGCATGTGAAGAAAATGAGTAATGAACACTATTATATGCCATATAAGAATTGCCGTTTTATATGTTTATCCTTTGGGCAAGGGTAGCAAAGACCTACAGTACATGTTGTCCATGAGCCGTTGGCTTTTGTTACCAATTAAAGTACCATGATTCTGAGCTACCCAATACAGGAAACTAATTCAGGAAAAATACAATTTACCTCTGCCTACTTACTGTACATATTTAGAAACCATTTCCTACATTTCATTTGAACTGACTACAGCATACCGTATTGATTAATCTGTAATGCAGGGGTGGGCAATTATTTTGCCTTAAGGGTCATATAGTGTGTAAAATACTGACCGAACGGCCAGATGTCGCAGGCAACTTGTCGGTGTCAATTATAAGAAATAAGTGTATGCTGCCTGACACAACTTCTCAGCTTTGACATTCCTACACATTGTAACTCATTATAAATTATAATGTATTTAGGTGTAGCCCATGAAATTAGTTAATCGCAAGACCCTTGATTTAGGTAGCCATTTTAAGATTGTTGAGCGCAATATTTGGATTTGAAAGTTGTCTTTGATGTTAAGACTCTGTGGGTCACATGAAATGGCTCAGCGGGCCGCATGTTTCCCCCGGGCCTGAAATTGCCAACCTCTGCTGTCATTGTGATGACAAGATGATTGATGAAAGCAATGTTGCTTTCTAGCTCAGTTAGCTACGTATGTATTTTCACACAAAATGTAAATGAAATGTACTGATATCATTATTTGACATACCCAGTCTTTTTTCATGCAGAAAAAGCAAGCATGGAAACATTCGACTCTGCCCATGTGTGTTCACATTCGGTGTGCAGGAGAACAACAGGCGACGGTAGTCAGACTGCAGGCATTGTGCCGCAAGTGTTTCACTGATGCATTGTTTGTTTGTTAGTTAGCTTGTAGCCTCAATACACAAGCTAGAAAGAAAGCATTGATATTGTATTTCACAGAATACAGCTTTGCTCTTGCAAACTACCGGCACTGCACTGCCACGAGAACTAGAAAGTAGCGAGACGACCAATCACAACGGTTTTTGTCTGCGTCCAATGCGTCCGTCCGACGGATAGTCAGGATTTTTTTTAGGCACTCCACGACGGGCGCAGAGCCTCTGTGCAGGGGGGCGTGGTCGCACACAGACACATGACGGGCGTCGTAAGCATAAATTAGGCTTTAGTCATCCCATCTCCCCCTACACCCGACCCCCACTTAAACCCCCCCCCCCCCCCCCCCCCCCCCCCCCCCCCCCCACACACACACACACACACACACACACCCACACCATCATCCATGCCCTTCTCCTCATGTATGTCACTTGCTGGGCCACTTGAGACTTGAGAAAAGGCACACACACACTCACAAATACTTTTTTGAAAACATTTCTTAGGATACAAAGCTGCACAATACAGTATATATTCATTTCTTCTTTAGACAACATTTGTACGCATGTCTGTAAGGAGATAGGAGAGAATTGGGCACAGTCAGTAGAATGTAATGTAACAACAATGTAATGCATATTTTATATGACATGTTAGAAAGTTATTTTCTGAGGGGTCCTAGGCTAGAATTACAGCATATACCCCAAAGAATCACCTTGTTAAGTCTGGTGCTTTTGTCAGTTCCGTAATGGTAAAATCCTTAAAGGGGTATGCCACTATTTTGGGGCTTAATGCAGTTAAAATCGTTGGCCAGGGTTTATATAGGTGATAAAGTGTCTTATTTTTCATGTAAGCCGTTGTCTTGTTTTAAGACAAGTTAAAAGAGGGAGTATGTCGCTAAGCTAGTGAAAGTCAATGGATCCGTGTAGCGTGTAGCAATGCTACAAGGATCCATTGACTTTCACTAGCTTAGCGACGTACTCCCTCTTTTAACTTGTCTTACAGCAAGACAATGCTTAACATGTAAAATAAGACACTTTACCACCTTTATAAACCCCAGCCAACAATTTTAACTGTATTAACCCTTAGAACTCCGAGCGTTTTTTGTGACTTTTCACGTATCTGCCTTAGAATACATGTATGAGGGCTTCAGGGAGGTGTACTATCAAGTGTTTTATATCATTTTATTCAGCAGAAGCTAGGCAATGTGATGGAATTAAACCTATTATATAAACATGACAGAGTAAAAATAATGAAAAAAATACAAAAATCCGATTTAGTTTTTTCACAATAAAGGAGTATGAACAATACCAAACATACAGATTAAAACCTTTTTATTGGCTAAAATTGTAATCACATATGTTCTGTAACAAATGAAATAACATGTCATTGTCTACAACAAAGCATCAAAAAAAATATTGCCACTATAGTGCAGTACAATATAGGCGATTTTATGGTGTTTGCTGTGTAACTCATGAGAGTAGAGGACTATGATACATCCCAACACACAAATTCAGGCCAACTTTCACATTAAAATGATCAATAAGCATACATTTTAACACATTCCATTGAAATGACCAATATAATCCTATAAAACAAACATATATGATCATATAGCAGCTATATATTATAGGCGTTTTTGAATTTGAGACAGGCCATTCATGTGGTAGGAGGGGCTGTTACACAGTCTAACAACAATGTTTGGGGTTATTTAGAAACTAAAAGACTAATAAGCACTTCTTTGGACAAAATCCCATTAAAATGTACAATAAAATATTCACAAATATGCAATCCTGTCATAAAGTAGCCATACACTCATAGGCGCTTTTGAAATAATACAATTTTGTGATTATGCAATTCATGCAGTTTGGTTGACATAGGCTACATTCTGTATATGTTCAAGATTATTTACAGATAGAAAGGATAAGTAAGAATTTGTTTAAAAACATTTTAAATGTCTCATATAATCTTTTAAAAGAATACATTGTTACAATATAGCAGATATATTGACATTTTTAGAAATACACCGGTGGAGACCGTTGTCAAAAGATGGGGTTGCCTAGCCTTTCTTGTTCCCTCATTGGTGTCAACAGTGAGTGGGCTGAATTTGCATCTGTATGATTTTTAAAAATATGTTTAGTTATTTCCCATACACCTAAAACAATTATCTATATGTGTGTGACATTAGCTCAGCAACTCACCCTATTGGGTCATCATCCACTCCTGCGTCCATCGCCCTGGGTGCTCGCTGCTGGCTGTGTCAACGTGCAAGGGTGGCTACCCAACGCTGTTCAAAAACATGATGAGATTTAAATGAGAATAAATATTACACAAAATATTCATTAGGCTACTTATCACTAAAAGCAAATGCTGTGTTAAACCTGGCATAGCCTAAGCACATGAAACAGTGCATAGCCTAAATAAACAAAACAGTGCCAGCATGTATACTTACACTGGGTCTGCATCAGGGGGTACGTCCATGAGATCTGGTCAATCTGTGTGTCACTGGTGTCAACAGTGAGTGGGCTGAACTTTCATCTGTACAATGTAAACAAACATTTAATTATTTCCCACACACATAAAACTAGGGATGCACGATGTATCGGCCAGATGTATCGGTATCGGCCGATATTTGACATTTCTCAACATATCGGACATCGGTCCGATGGGTAAAACTGGGCCGATGTTAACGCCAATGGCTTTTTTATATGTTACGGTTCTAAAAGATTGGATTTGACGGTGACTTTTATTGTTTGTGTTCTAGTTTATCTCTATTTTTAATCTAATTTTATCACAGGGAGTTAAAAAGTGTTTTTTGAAATAAGAGGACATTCAAAAAATCAGTTTGTTTGCATCATTGTCAGTCTGTATTAAATGTTAACTCTTAAAAAAAAACACACACACACACATCGGTATCGGTTAATATCGGTTATCGGCCAAAACCGCAATATCAACATCGGATATCGGTATCGGCCGAAATTTTTCACATCGTGCATCCATACATAAAACAATAATCTACAGCATATGTGTGACATCAGCTCAGCAACTCACCCTATTGGGTCATCCTCCTCCTGGGTCCATCCCAATAGGTGCCCGCTGCTGGCTTCATCAACGTGCATAGGTGGCTGGCTACCCAACACTGTTCAAAACATGATGAGATTTAGATGAGATTAAATGTCACAACAAATATTAAATATCACTAAATGCAAATATTGTGTCAAACCTGGCATAGCCCTAAACACATGAAACAATGCCAGCTACTTACACTGGGTCTACATCAGTGGGAACTTCCACTTATCTGGTCAATAAATCTGTAACAGCCAACTGAGAGAGGGAAAAAGTTAAGTCACAATCTAGCTTTCATGACAGTAAATTACTACAGGAGTGCAAATAAATACATAAAAAGATTCACAACGCCATGAATTATTTCTGAGGTCAGCAGCCTACTGTAAGAAAGCATAGGACAAGTCATTCCATGCAGTCATTTCAGAAGTCAGGCTAATATAACCACTTCAAACATAAAAAAAACCAACATGACCCACTACAAAGACCTCAAGAAAAGAAACTACATCTAGTCCAACACCGTTAGTAATATGCCAATCTCACATCTATTTGCCTACTTCTACAAAACTCAACATGATTGTCACTCATGAGTGTGCACACCCCCTCTGTTTGTTTACATCTGGCGTCCACCTAATTAGGTACGATGTGCATGAGATTGTATGTCTTCCAAGCGCCAGGGATTCATTTTTCAAATATGAAGGGACAATTGCAGGCAATTGCATGTCTGTTCAACACATATCAAAACATTTTAGCAGCCAAACTTACTTTCTATGGATGCAACAACAGCAGCGGCAGCAGCATAGCAGCAAGAGTAGGCAGGTCGCAGCATCTCATCTTCACTCCAACTTCTCGTGTCAACTTTCATGTCGTCCGACTTTGTCAACATCCACATCCCAATACGTCCATGAAACACCTTGAAATGAGGACTCTTCTTGTAATTTTCCTTCAGCAATAACCCGTGAACACTAAAAAATATGCCACTACCACGGCACTTCCCCCGGTTTACTGTGCTCCCTGGAAACGCAACACCTGATCACAAAACAACATCCGGTCGATCGACCACTTCCTGGTTTATCTGAATGTTTTATCCCTGTATTTTAGAGATCAGAGATTTCTAAAACCAATGAAAACCATAGTTACAAAGTTAATTACATTTGCTGCTGGTTATTTTCTGTTATTTTGACGGAGAATAATGATCATGATCGAGCAGGATTTTTGCCGCGACTTCAAAGTTGCGTCATTCCAACAGCATTCCGGTCAAAGTAAACAAAATATTAAAACACATTTTTAAAAGCAATGTCTCTGTTAGTTGTATAGCAGATACCCACACATGAGGTATCAAAATGATGGTTGAGATGTCTGGTTTTCGAAAAACATGGGTTGGACTTCCAGTTATGTGATGTTTTTGTTTTAATTACGTCAATGTTCAACATGTCAAAAGCGGCACGGATCCGTGCCGCTAGAGTTCTGAGGGTTAAGCCCCAAAATAGTGGCATACCCCTTTAACCGATCGCACAAATGTGGGTAAATGGTGAATGAAACATTTGTTCAAAATAGTGAGCAAAATGCAAGCATCAACCTTGGTACAAACACTCCTTAAACGTGACAAAAGGATGTGGGTCAATTGAAATACAAGATTGATGCTCATTTTCCAAAATGGCCCCACAAACACATGTACTGCAGGAAATACATACAGTGATACTAGCGCCAAACTTGGTAAAAAAAAAAAATGTTGAAATAACTCCTTTGAAAAAGTAGACATTCCACTTGAAATTCAAGATGGCCACCCATTTCCCAACATGGCTACTTTACAGACCAGTAATGGATCCGTCGATAACTGAAACAATGGTTCATAGTGTGATGCATGCATCCAACATGGTACTGTCATGACCCAGAAGTTCCGGGCGAATTCCATTCGACGCAACAGTGCCCCCCCTCCAAGCCTTGTGGAATCTAGTCACTTAATAGAATGTTGCCACTGCAACAATGGGCAGACCCACGCGACTATAAGACGCAGGGCAGCAAACATACCAGAAGACCTGTAGCTATTATACTTTAAACAAAGAGCAATTTCAGCTGTCACGAGAATGAGATTGTATTATTACACCTACTGCAGTAGGAGTCAAGTCCCGGTGTTGTGCAGTGAATGACGGACGCGACGACAGCTGAATAAGTCATCAAATCTGTGTGTGCAGTAACCTGTTACGAACTTATAATAACTACCCACAAGCCCACAAGCCCCTGAGGTCCAACCCCAAGTCCCATGGGGCACCTAAGTCACGCCCTCTACTTCCTGGTTCATGGGGCAGGGGAAGTCAAAAAATAATTTCTGGGCTTGAAAACGAGTGCTTTTTTGACACCAATCCAAACCTTGGACCTCCACCTATGCACCACAAATCCAAAAATCACTCATTTTCAAGCCCAGTAATCATTTTTTGACTCCCTCTGCCCCATGAACCAGGAAGTAGAGGGCGTGACTTAGGTGCCCCATAGGATGTCCAAACACTGGGTGATCATGGGACATGTAGTCCCATATACTACAGTAGGAGAACGGGCGGCCATCTTGAATTTCAAATGGCCCATACACCTTAACATCAGAGTTGTGTCTTAAGAGTACTGTATTTGGAACAAGTTTAGTGCCCACATCTCTATTTGAACAATTGTTCTAGTATCTCCTGCATAGGGCTGTCACGGTATGACAATTTAAGCTCACGGTTATTGTGACCAAAATTTTCACGGTGTACGGTATTATCGCTGTAATTTTTTTAAATTTTTTAAATTACTGAAGCATTTCAGGGTTGCCAGATGTGACTGATTATTTCCAGCCCAAAAAATGCTCAAAATGCCTGGAGGCACAACATCTTGCACAGTTTGAACTGACTGTCAAAAATGATACGCCAATTCTACACAAAACCCCATCCAATACTTGCCTGGTTAACACCAGACCTAATCACAAGTGTGTCTTTCAGATCGAAACGATTGTGTAGAACTAAAGGCAGTATGGGAGTTCCCAGGCTAATCCAATACTGTCTTGTTTCTATCCTGAACACCAGACAGTTTGGGTGGGATGAGTTATCTGGCAACCTTGAGTTTCTTGCAGTCCCCTAGACTCGAATCCCAAGTGGCCAGCTGATTGCTACAGCCTAAAACGCTTGATATCAAAAGTTCAAGCCATCTTTAATGTCTTTCAGACTCAAAACCATACAGGCCTATTTGTATTATTTATTTTTGTAAACGAGATGTATTACTTTGGTCTGTGCCGCTGCAGCTGATGTAAGTGCAGCTCACCAAAGAGCGTCTGAGGTTGGATGGCTACACAAGGAAATAATTCTGTTTTCACATCCGACTAACATTACACTAAAGTTAAAAACGTCAGACCCTCTTCGATGTATATGCTAAAAAAATCAACTGTTCACTGGGGATTGTTGATCATGGAGGAGTGCTGCTTCACTTTTGCCTCTTTAGCAGGTGCTCTTTGGCTCAAGGAGATAAAGTTTCTTAAATTATGGTCAAACTTAGCTCTGAAGAAGACAGAAGTCGCAACGAGTCAGCCCATTTAATTAAAGGCTTTTTAACTTCACCAGCAATGTGCCTTGGAATCTTTGGTAGACCTTATCAACAGCCACAACTGGAGCTAAGTCTGAACATAATTTAAGAACCTCTTCGATGTATTTTCGCGGTCAACAACACAGCTGGCAATATGTTACTTTATTTTTGATAGCCTTTCCTACGAGGCGGAGCCTGAAGTGTCCAAGCATGCATGCCATGGGCAGTGATGGCGGCAGTTCAACTTAGAGCTAAAACTAAATACTACTAAATACCACTAAATACCACTAAATACCACTAAATATCATCCATTCAGCCCCTCTTTGTTGTGTTTGCTGAATCAAACCCACGTTTGTACATTTAACCCTTTAAGCGCCACAATTTATTTTTCAAAAAAGCTGAATGTTGGCATGATGAATTCAAATGACTGTGGCTTGACACTGGTAACAGATAGAGCTTGACTGTCAATTAGACAAATATTGGGGATGACCCCAAGATTATTTTGGGAGTAAATATGCATACCTAATTTGCATATTATGACGTCATATTGTGGCGGCCATTTTGAATTTTTAATAATTTTTGGAAAATATTGATAATTTTCAATAGATTATTGAATTTATTTAGCAATATTTGACATTCCATTACTATCACGTAGTGCACATACACTATGGTCAAGGAAATAAATAGTTTTAGGCAGAATATATATATTATATATTGTAATATTGCAATAATATAATGCAATAATATTGAAATATATAATGCAACAATTACTACTTTTGCCTGGAGGGCCGAACATGTTTGTATCTGTAACCTGTACCTTTTTAGCTTGTGAAACTTTCACAGAAAGGGTCAGCACACACATAGGCCTATTCAATTCATATTTATGCCTATTTTTACATCTGTATAGCCTACTATGGCCTTTGGAGCAGGCGCTGTATAGGCAGTAAAATGGTTGATCATGGCACACTCTAGCTCAGTGACTTCTACAGTTTGTCACTTACATTTCACAAAACTAATGGGCAAACTGTCAACATAATGGGTATGAAATCACAAGTATTATGTCCATAGTATTGTGTCCAACGTAATTAGGCTACGTTATAGCCTGACACCTGAAGCCGATCAGGAACACAATCCCCGCCCCCTCGCATGGAGAGCGCAGCGCCCTTCCACCCTCTCCCCCGTTTGAGAGAAATATATCGCCACCTCTTTCGTCTTTATTTGCTGTTTTACTGATTTGTATAACTCTTACAAAGACAGTCAAAATGCTGTGACCAGTCTGATTGTCAACAACGAGTCTAAAACATTCATGTTTTTAGGGTTGCCTATGCGTCTTCTCTTCACCGTGCGTTCTATTACCAAAACCTCTCCATACGGAGATATGGCCACGTTAGCCGCTGCCATCCACCCAGTAGAAGTCAGAAAGAGGGACAGAATGAGTGCGTGTGTGCTGCTTGGTGAACAGTGTTTGTCTGATCCCAGGATTATTGCGTTTGCGTCCGGATAGGTGGCTACCCGTATCACCGGGGGCTGAATGGAGGGAGCGCAAGCTAACATACCAGACCCACTTCTCTCACCCCTAATTCCTCCACCAATACCTGTATGGACACTACGACTGCATTCGCCACTACCACCGACTCACTTGAGATCGGATAAAGTCACCGAATGAGTTTCAATGTGTGTGTGTGCTTAGAGAACATCCTTGCTTCGCATGTCGGCATCACTGCCTTCGAAAGTTTCGCCAGGGTAAACAAAGAGTGCTCGTCCGATCATTATCCTCCTCGTGAGATACAAACTGTCCTTCGGAGTCAGAATAGGCAAATAACATGCTCAGAACTTCATCACGATTCAACTTCTCACTAGCCATGATGAAATAGCTCGCTGATAGTTCACTGATAACAACACAAACCCAACTCGCACGCCTCGAGTCAAAGACGCAAAGTGGCTACTTCCGCATTTTGTGGTCGCGTCACAGGTCGCGTCTTTTACTGCTTCACCAAAGACTCTGTGAACTACAAAATGACGCAATCGTAGTCTTGTTTGAAAGGGTAGCATGTCTGCCAACTACTGGTAGGGAGGATGAACACTATTAAGACCGCTGGTTTGATCTACATGCGCTTTTGTTCATGATGACGTACCGTCGCAATTCTGCGACTTTGGCGCTTAAAAGGTTAAGTAAGGACAAAGCCATCGTAGTTTTACAAGGACATCGATAGCTGAGTGGGCTTCAGCTGCATCGAGGACGTCTCATAGCGAACGCACATCTCTGCTTGGAGCCAACTTGGCCAAAGTTATAAACACAATTTATTAGGAACTCTTTTTGGTTGCTGTGGTGATCAAACACATTCATTCCCATGAGAGCACGATACTTGCGGATTCACTTAAAAAGGGGTGTGTGTAGAACTCTAGAGAGAATAATGATTAGAAGTGGTGCGGTGACCTGCCGGGGATCATGAACTTTTTTTTAGATGTTAAGGCTGTTTGGTGCTAGAAAAAAATGCACCCTTGAGCAACGTCAGACGCCAGAAAGGCTCACGGTGCACGATACGGTAACCCACCAAGATAGCACCGCCTTATGAAATTCAAAAGGTTATTGTCACCGTCAACATTTTTAGCGCGGTAACCGCCTACTCCGGTAACCATGACAGTCCTACTCCTGCAGTATTCCTACAGGAATTTGTAGCAGTCATCTTGGAAAATGGGTCGCCATATTGAATTTCAAGGGACATGCATGCTTTTTCAAGAGTTATGTCTAAAGAGTTTTTGTACCTAGTATCTGGTGCTTGTATAACTACTTGAACTTAATTTCCCTATGACACATCTATACAGTGGCCATCTTGGTAAATGAATGAATTTGAATTCACTCACATGCAAGAGGTTCATCTAAGGAGTATCTGTGCCAAGTTTGGTGTCCGTATCACCATTTGAACAATTGTTTCAGTTGCCAATTTATATCTGTATGCTGGCCACCTTGGAAAAATGGGCAACCATCTTGAGTTTGAAGTGGCCCGCATACTTTTTGAAAATAGTAATGTCTAAGGACCGATTTCGCCGATTTCGGCGCTTGTGTCACAAACTGAAGTATCGGGTCACAAAGCTGTCCACCTATTGGGGTTCTCTGACCATGGAAGTGATTGTGAGAGTCATCATTCATTTACTATTGACTCATTGACTCAAATAAGCATCGGCGGAGTGCGGCAATTGCCCCTTTAAAGGGGAATTCTGGCTAATCTGGCAACATGTGCCGTCTGATTCTGGTCAAGGGAATTCGGCTAAAGGGAAAACCATGAGAAATTTTCATGCGGGCTGTGCAAAGTTGTTCAATTGTGCCGTTTTCAATTAAAGCGAGTGGCAGCGGACAGACTGATCACCATCTATGAAGCTAATGTTAATTTTAGCATTAGCTAGCACAGACATTCATGCATTTGGAGATTTCAGATGTGGCGCACCTACCTCTCTCAGCTTCTGTCTTCCACAGAGGTCCACAGAAATTGATCGCTGAAGTCATATATTATAGTAATCCATTTTCTTTTTGTCCATCAAAAACGACCCCCAGGAACTGAGCTATACACATGGCCATGTTTGTTATTGTTTCCGAACAGACAGCTGACTGGTTTCAACACGCATTTTTGTCACATGACTGCTGGAAGGGGCGCACATAGAGCTTGAAAGTGACGTCACATCCTCCGATTTCATGGGACCTCACAGCGTTTTTTAACGGAAAATTTTAGCATGTAATCCAATTAAAATGATATTTCGATCCACTTCGAGTTGTGCCACGGGCTTCACATATGTTGTTTCTGATATTTTTGTGTAATTTATCGTACTAAACACCAAACGATTTAGAAGGGTGTGTTTTATTATATTTTTCATGCAGACGGCCTCGGAATAAAATATGCTTAAACAGCATCTGTAATCACTCGAATCAGAAGATATTTACTTGCTACCATGCTGTTAGATGGTCAGCTAAGGTCCCATGAAATGCAGAACTAGGGGGCGGGACTTTCAAGCTCTATTCACTCATTATTCAGCTGCAGGAGAGAGGCGCCTTAGGGAGTATACTGTTTGCAATTTTGAGATGGATAGTTTGTCAGATTCTGATGTTGGAATGGAAGAGTTTGACGATCGGGGTTATCTTTTTGAACCCAAGTATACAGATGAAGAGTTGTTGGCACAAGATGCAGCGCGGATGGCTCAAACCGAGGATCCCGAGACAGGAGCTACAGTATGTCAGGTAAGTGAGTACAACCCTCACATTTTTGCAGATTTGTGAGTATACCTTTTCATAGGATAGTTTTAAAGAAATGTCACTTTGACACAATGATTAGTGACCTTTTAGCAACATATATGACCGCTTAACTTTCTTGTTCACTCAGAATACAGAAAAAATACAGCCATTAATGTTTTAACATTGCCCACAAAAGTGAGTACACCCCAGATTAAAATCCGGCAGAGAAGGGGCCGTGTTGGCTCAAATCGTCTCAAAATGAAAAGGGATTAAAAGGGTGGTCATCGGTGTGCATTACAACCTTTCTTTACATTGAATTTTTACATTTTGAGTCTCTTGAGACCACACTACATGGTTCCAGTGATTCATATCTTTGGTCTGTTCATCTCTCTTGAGACCAAGATGAACAAATCTGCTTTAGATGGTGTCAAGCAGGTGTGGTGGTAAACAAGTGAGTTTTACAAAAAAAGTGTATCCTCTCAAAATTCAAGCATGGTAGTGGGACTGACATGGTTTGGGGATGCATGACTACTGTCACCATTGGACATCTGAATTACACCTAAAAGAAACATGCATGTCAACATGCACTGTGACTACTGAAGCAGATCATGATACTCTCCATAGGACTGCATTCAAATCTCACACCAATCTATTTAAGCCATTTAAGCTATTTAAAAGTTCAATGTAGAGAAAGGTTGTAACTAGGGCTTTGACTTGTGCCCCAAAATCATAGTCGAAGTTCGTTTCTAAATTAAAAACGATATTCGAATATATTCGAATATTTATCCATATTTTTTACCATTAAAATTGCCCCAGTTAGACCTGATGTCAAGCTGAAGTTGTTCTTTCCCCCAGTCAGTGACTAGTAAAAGGCTATTCCAACCAGAGATGTAGCCTAATGGCCCATTAACAACATGCATTCAACCAGCCATTATTGTTTAGCGATCGTTCAGCACTTATATAAGAAGACGGTACTTAGAGGTGTGAATGCAGATTAAAACATGGCAAAGCTAGCAGCCATGTCAAACTTGTAGCCCAAGTTAAATTTGAATTGGATCATATGGGAATCATGGGAATTGAGCACACAGCACCAATCAACAAATATGTATTTATTTTCTATCACTAATGACGGACATTTAGGTAGTGTTTGTATGTCCAGGTAAGATGACTGCTCTCGTCTAAAAACGAACATGACACAAACTAGCAGTGCGCTAAAAAAACATGCTAAAAGCATGCTAACAAAATCATCACCTGCAGTCTGCCTGATCTGACACCCAGACCAACGAAGCTAATTTGGTCAAATCCAAAAAACAAGAAGTTATTATCTTACTCTTGGCGTAATCACAGGTACTTGTGGGTTGAATCACATAATTCCAGAAACTCGTCAACAACTCCAGAAAGTAATTTGATGATGCTTTGTTTATTAACTGTAGCCATTCACTTGAATGGAACTCTGCAGCACTCATCTGCTTGTTATGCGGACTCTGGGGGAGACTGCCTGCCGCAAGTGTCCTGCTACGGAACACAGAGAGATGAGCCACGCACGCGACTCTCCTCAACACAGCTGTAGTGATTAACCAGCCATGGAAAAAAATAATTGTGAATTGCAGTGTTTACAAGGAAATGATTTTAATCAACAACAATGAAATACCCAAAAAAGCAATACCCATATCAGATTCGAATATTAATGGCCAATTAATATTCGTTCGAATGTCTCGTATTTTCTTAACATTCGACTTATATTCGAATATCGA
Organism: Engraulis encrasicolus; assembly: GCF_034702125.1. Lineage (NCBI taxonomy): Eukaryota > Metazoa > Chordata > Actinopteri > Clupeiformes > Engraulidae > Engraulis > Engraulis encrasicolus. The sequence continues at coordinate 42,427,868 of NC_085871.1, forward strand.
ATATCGAAGTCAAAGGCTTAGTTGTAACGCACACCGATGACCTCCCTTTTAATCCCTTTTAATTTTGAGACAATTTGAGCCAACACGGCCTCTTCTCTGTACTCACTTTGTGGGCAATGTTAAAAGAATTGATGACTGTATTTTGATTTTTTTTCTGAGTGAACAAGAAATTGAAGCAGTCATATATGTTGCCAAAAGGTCACTAATCATTGTGCTAAAGTGAAATTTCTTTAATGCTCTCCTATGAAAAGATATACTCACAAATATGCAAAAATGTGAGGGTTGTACTCACTTACGTGAAATACTGTAGGTCACGCAGAGTGGAGACATGGTGGTGCAGATGTGGACATTGTATTGCACTGACCACGGAGGAAGACAGTATGTGCTGCATGGAGTGGGATATTTTACAGTGCGATCCACATGGGTTACAGAGCACAGAGTGTTTCCAGCAGTCATGTGGCAAACTGACCTCACGGCAAAAATGTGTGTTGAAACCAGTCAGCTGTCTGTTCGGAAACAATAACAAACATGGCCATGTGTATACCTCAGTTCCTAGGGTAATTGTTGATGGACAAAAAGAAAATGGATTACTATAACGTATGACTTGTGTATGTATGAACGTCTGTGCTAGCTAATGCTAAAATTACCCATTGGGGTTCGTTGTCTGTACCCAAACAGCAAGCCAATTAACTCTGAAGCATTTTGAAACACGCTAAGAGATTCATAGAAGGTGAAAAGTTTGCCCGCTGCCTCCCGCTTTCATTGAAAACAGCACAACTTTGCGCAGCCTGCATGAAAATTTCTCATGGTTTTCCCTTTAGCCAAATTCCCTTGGCCAGAATCAGATGGGACATGTTGCCAGATTGGACAATAGTATATTAGTAGGTCTGGCTCTTACTAGTTCTCATCTTATGAAAATATTCCACTGTGACAACACATATCTAACTGTCTAAATTGCTCACATTAAATTGTTTTACAGGGCGAGGAGTTTTTTCAAATGCATACATAGAAAAAGATGCCTTTGTGGTGGAGTACAGGGGGAAGCTCTGCCCCCTGAAAAACCTAAGCAAAAAGGCCAACCTGGAGTATGTTTATACATTCAAATTCAACGATATGGATTACTGGTGGGTAAAAGCTTGGTCCAGACAGCCCATTTGCCAGGGACTGGTAGGAAAAAGATAGTTTTTTTTTTATTGTCTAGTCTGACAAGAACAACTGAATTGGACCAATATGGGACCGTTTTTATGTTTTTCAGTACGTGTATAAAATCTTCTTTACATATAACTTAGGTTTCTATACATTATGCTAGAAATTGAGGTTAGTTCAACAAGAATATCCAACAAGAATGATTGGTCTGCAATGATGTCGATATTTTTGCGGGGTCCCCTGTAGGAGTGATACGCATGGTCCTAACCTTGACATTGAATGGTCCGCATTACTTTTTTTATGAACCGTGCCACTTAAGATCAACACATCTTGAAGACATATTAAGGAATTCACCACCTGTAACATGATCATGACACGCATTATCTCTTTTCAGCATTGATGCGTCTCAGGAAGACGGCACACTTGGCCGTCTGATTAACGACAGCCCCACTCCAAATTGTAGGGCCAAAATAATTAGACATTTGAATGTGCCCCATATATGTATTTTTGCAAAGAAAAACATTGCTCCTGGTGATGAAATAACGTACGACTACGGGGTCCCTTGGCTCCCTTGGAGAACTACTAAGGTTAGTACAGCTTGTGATGGCACACCTGACTAAGTACGAATTGAAATACTGAAACCTTTTCTTCTGTCTTTAAATTATTCGAATATTCTGAGATTTAATTAAAACAAATATATTTAGTAAAAGTGGCTCCTAAGTCTGCTTAGAGTGTCTCAGAAAATGGTGTTATGCAAGGACGGCATAGTATGCAAGAACACAGTTTCACAACAGACTGGTCTCTGTTAAAAAAAATGTACACTCTCCCTTACTGATTTTGTTGGTTTGCCCACTAATAAAGACACGATCAGTCTATAATGTTTATGATAAAATGCATTTTAATATGGAATTCCAGGTGTATGTGACTAAAACGTGCAAGGCACCTAACCCCACATTGCTCCAGGAACTGTAACCAATACCCTGTATCTAAATAGCTGTAAGTCGCTTTGAATAAAGGCGTCAGCTAAGTGCAATGTAATGTAATGATGTTAATGATGAAATGCATTTTAATATGGAATTCCAGGTGTATGTGACTTAAACGTATGCTATATTTATTTCATACTTTGCTTGTTTCCATTCAAGTCTCAACATGAAATTGAATTGTGCTATTCTCTTTCATTTCCTCCCCTGAATTCCATCACTTAGCCTGGGTCATCTGAGAAGAAACATGCAAATGTCTTAGACACCCATGGGGATGTTAGTGATGTCGATACTCAAGTAATTAATGTCCGATGTTGTATATTGATGTCATGTGTCACCATTTTTGAGATTGAGACAGTGACCATACAAGTATGCACCTGAACTTAAAAAAATCTACACTCTCTTGTATTCCCTTCCCTGACTACTGCCATCTAGTCTGGAGCAACTGAGAAGGAAGAGGATCGTGCCATTGTGGATGCTCAGGTTAGCAGTGTTTGGTTGTGTATGCTGATTTTTTATTTGTTTTCCCCTGTGTGTTGGTGTCCATGACTCTGATCAGGAATGGTATACAAGAGCATATTTTGATTAGCAGCTTAAAGCTGCTATGTTACATTTGTGTGTTGGTATACAAGAGAAAATGGTGTTATGCAAGGACGGCATAGTATGCAAGAACACATTTTGACAACAGACTGAGTCTATGATGTGGCCAGCGGTGACCTAGTGGTTAGGGAGGTGGACTTAAGATCAGAGGATTACAGGTTAAAATCCCACTATTGCCTCTCCCGACACCTCTATCCATCGCTGAAGTACCCTTGAGCAAGGCACCTAACCCCACATTGCTCCAGGGACTGTAACCAATACCCTGTATCTAAATAGCTGTAAGTCTCTTTGAATAAAGGCGTCAGCTAAGTGCAATGTAATGTAATGATGTTAATGATGAAATGCATTTTAATATGGAATTCCAGGTGTATGTGACTTAAACGTATGCTATATTTATTTCATACTTTGCTTGTTTCCATTCAAGTCTCAACATGAAATTGAATTGTGCTATTCTCTTTCATTTCCTCCCCTGAATTCCATCACTTAGCCTGGGTCATCTGAGAAGAAACATGCAAATGTCTTAGACACCCATGGGGATGTTAGTGATGTCGATACTCAAGTAATTAATGTCCGATGTTGTATATTGATGTCATGTGTCACCATTTTTGAGATTGAGACAGTGACCATACAAGTATGCACCTGAACTTAAAAAAATCTACACTCTCTTGTATTCCCTTCCCTGACTACTGCCATCTAGTCTGGAGCAACTGAGAAGGAAGAGGATCGTGCCATTGTGGATGCTCAGGTTAGCAGTGTTTGGTTGTGTATGCTGATTTTTTATTTGTTTTCCCCTGTGTGTTGGTGTCCATGACTCTGATCAGGAATGGTATACAAGAGCATATTTTGATTAGCAGCTTAAAGCTGCTATGTTACATTTGTGTGTTGGTATACAAGAGAAAATGGTGTTATGCAAGGACGGCATAGTATGCAAGAACACATTTTGACAACAGACTGAGTCTATGATGTGGCCAGCGGTGACCTAGTGGTTAGGGAGGTGGACTTCAGATCAGAGGATTACAGGTTCAAATCCCACTATTGCCTCTCCCGACACCTCTATCCATCGCTGAAGTGCCCTTGAGCAAGGCACCTAACCCCACATTGCTCCAGGGACTGTAACCAATACCCTGTATCTAAATAGCTGTAAGTCGCTTTGAATAAAGGCGTCAGCTAAGTGCAATGTAATGTAATGATGTTAATGATGAAATGCATTTTAATATGGAATTCCAGGTGTATGTGACTTAAACGTATGCTATATTTATTTCATACTTTGCTTGTTTCCATTCAAGTCTCAACATGAAATTGAATTGTGCTATTCTCTTTCATTTCCTCCCCTGAATTCCATCACTTAGCCTGGGTCATCTGAGAAGAAACATGCAAATGTCTTAGACACCCATGGGGATGTTAGTGATGTCGATACTCAAGTAATTAATGTCCGATGTTGTATATTGATGTCATGTGTCACCATTTTTGAGATTGAGACAGTGACCATACAAGTATGCACCTGAACTTAAAAAAATCTACACTCTCTTGTATTCCCTTCCCTGACTACTGCCATCTAGTCTGGAGCAACTGAGAAGGAAGAGGATCGTGCCATTGTGGATGCTCAGGTTAGCAGTGTTTGGTTGTGTATGCTGATTTTTTATTTGTTTTCCCCTGTGTGTTGGTGTCCATGACTCTGATCAGGAATGGTATACAAGAGCATATTTTGATTAGCAGCTTAAAGCTGCTATGTTACATTTGTGTGTTGGTATACAAGAGAAAATGGTGTTATGCAAGGACGGCATAGTATGCAAGAACACATTTTGACAACAGACTGAGTCTATGATGTGGCCAGCGGTGACCTAGTGGTTAGGGAGGTGGACTTCAGATCAGAGGATTACAGGTTCAAATCCCACTATTGCCTCTCCCGACACCTCTATCCATCGCTGAAGTACCCTTGAGCAAGGCACCTAACCCCACATTGCTCCAGGGACTGTAACCAATACCCTGTATCTAAATAGCTGTAAGTCTCTTTGAATAAAGGCGTCAGCTAAGTGCAATGTAATGTAATGATGTTAATGATGAAATGCATTTTAATATGGAATTCCAGGTGTATGTGACTTAAACGTATGCTATATTTATTTCATACTTTGCTTGTTTCCATTCAAGTCTCAACATGAAATTGAATTGTGCTATTCTCTTTCATTTCCTCCCCTGAATTCCATCACTTAGCCTGGGTCATCTGAGAAGAAACATGCAAATGTCTTAGACACCCATGGGGATGTTAGTGATGTCGATACTCAAGTAATTAATGTCCGATGTTGTATATTGATGTCATGTGTCACCATTTTTGAGATTGAGACAGTGACCATACAAGTATGCACCTGAACTTAAAAAAATCTACACTCTCTTGTATTCCCTTCCCTGACTACTGCCATCTAGTCTGGAGCAACTGAGAAGGAAGAGGATCGTGCCATTGTGGATGCTCAGGTTAGCAGTGTTTGGTTGTGTATGCTGATTTTTTATTTGTTTTCCCCTGTGTGTTGGTGTCCATGACTCTGATCAGGAATGGTATACAAGAGCATATTTTGATTAGCAGCTTAAAGCTGCTATGTTACATTTGTGTGTTGGTATACAAGAGAAAATGGTGTTATGCAAGGACGGCATAGTATGCAAGAACACATTTTGACAACAGACTGAGTCTATGATGTGGCCAGCGGTGACCTAGTGGTTAGGGAGGTGGACTTAAGATCAGAGGATTACAGGTTAAAATCCCACTATTGCCTCTCCCGACACCTCTATCCATCGCTGAAGTGCCCTTGAGCAAGGCACCTAACCCCACATTGCTCCAGGGACTGTAACCAATACCCTGTATCTAAATAGCTGTAAATCGCTTTGAATAAAGGCGTCAGCTAAGTGCAATGTAATATAATGATGTTAATGATGAAATGCATTTTAATACGGAATTCCAGGTGTATGGGACTTTAACGTATGCTATATTTAGTTCATACTTTGCTTGTTTCCTCAAGTCTCAACATGAAATTGAATTGTGCTATTCTCTTGCATTTCCTCCCCTGAATTCCATCACCTAGCCTGGGTCATCTGAGGAGAAACATGCAAATCTCTTAGACACCCATGGGGATGTTATGGATGTCGATACTCAAGTAATTAATGTCCGATGTTGTATATTGATGTCATGTGTCACCATTTTTGAGATTGAGACAGTGACCATACAAGTATGCACCTGAACTTAAAAAAATCTACACTCTCTTGTATTCCCTTCCCTGACTACTGCCATCTAGTCTGGAGCAACTGAGAAGGAAGAGGATCGTGCCATTGTGGATGCTCAGGTTAGCAGTGTTTGGTTGTGTATGCTGATTTTTTATTTGTTTTCCCCTGTGTGTTGGTGTCCATGACTCTGATCAGGAATGGTATACAAGAGCATATTTTGATTAGCAGCTTAAAGCTGCTATGTTACATTTGTGTGTTGGTATACAAGAGAAAATGGTGTTATGCAAGGACGGCATAGTATGCAAGAACACATTTTGACAACAGACTGAGTCTATGATGTGGCCAGCGGTGACCTAGTGGTTAGGGAGGTGGACTTAAGATCAGAGGATTACAGGTTAAAATCCCACTATTGCCTCTCCCGACACCTCTATCCATCGCTGAAGTGCCCTTGAGCAAGGCACCTAACCCCACATTGCTCCAGGGACTGTAACCAATACCCTGTATCTAAATAGCTGTAAGTCGCTTTGAATAAAGGCGTCAGCTAAGTGCAATGTAATGTAATGATGTTAATGATGAAATGCATTTTAATATGGAATTCCAGGTGTATGTGACTTAAACGTATGCTATATTTATTTCATACTTTGCTTGTTTCCATTCAAGTCTCAACATGAAATTGAATTGTGCTATTCTCTTTCATTTCCTCCCCTGAATTCCATCACTTAGCCTGGGTCATCTGAGAAGAAACATGCAAATGTCTTAGACACCCATGGGGATGTTAGTGATGTCGATACTCAAGTAATTAATGTCCGATGTTGTATATTGATGTCATGTGTTTTTGAGATTGAGACAGTGACCATACAAGTATGCACCTAAGCTTAAAAAATTCTACACTCTCTTGCATTTCCTTCCCTGACTACTACGACAGACATTCTTATGTGAATTAGCATATTAATTTAGAATAATTAAGGGAGTGGGACTTGTGCATGTACGCTGTGGAAAACTCGGTCGTGCATGTATGCTGAATTCCATATTAGTTTTTGCGATGTGCGTGGAAACCTACTTACGCAATAATTGATTAAATTCTTTCATGTCATTCTTATTTGCAGTGTGCGCCTCACAAGTTATTTCACAGAACTCTAAACATTGAGAAGTGCAGGACATGCCGTTCACCCTTTGCAGCGAAGAAATGGCTTGGATTACAATGCAGAGGTAATTTGGAGTTTTATTTGAAACAGCCTGCAAATGGGATGCAATGTAATAGAATAGTCCTAACTAATTCTGATGTTCGCGGCTGTCTTTATTTGGCTACTTGCCGTAGGTGATATGTCAAAGCCTGCTTCAGGATGGCAAGTGATAAAAAGAAGAAAGGAGTCGCACACTGGAGCTGGATGCAAAATCAAAAATTGTATTAAACAAAGCCGAAAAATGTAAATAAAACCGACAGACAGGGGACAAACGTTTAAGGTCTAGCCCTTCATCAGTGTTCCCAGTTTGAAAATCTTTTTCAAACTGGGAACACTGATGAAGGGCTAGACCCGAAACGTTTGTCCCCTGTCTGTCGGTTTTATTTACATTTTTCGGCTTTGTTTAATACAATTTTTGATTTTGCATCCAGCTCCAGTGTGCGACTCCTTTCTTCCTTTTAACATACTGCTCTTGGAATTACGCACCGAGCCATACGCACAGGATAAGACATTGGCGCGGACGCCACCCCACCATTACTATTCAGGATGGCAAGTCACATCTGTAGAACCACCCTAAGCATCCCTAATAATTTCTTCAAAGACACAATGTGCAATATTATGCTCTTCTTTTAATAAACTTGCCCGACCATGTGGTGGCAGAATTTCCCACCCTCGCCTCCCCAGTCAGAGCAACAAATTTGTACTGACATGTGAATATATCCACCGACCCGCAGCAGTGTGGCATGATATTTCCATAATTGAGCTTCATCATAATAATAGGCTACAACAATGAACACATTCCCTTTCACAAACTTCCCATTTTATGGTGGCCATTATCTAAACACTGAACATTTGAACAATGTTATCTGTTGTGCTGCTGTCACTCGTTGCAAAGATGGCTGAAACGATCAACATAGTACCCATTCCAGTTCAACAAACTCGCCAGCACTCAGTACCACATAACTGATATAGCCAACATAATCTTACCGATGTATTCCCCACATTAGGAACTAGGGATGTCCCGATCCAGCTTTTTGCCCTTCCAATCTGATATTTCCTTTGCACTTCCGATCTGATACCGACCGATACCAATACTGTCCTATCCGAGCATGTATGAAAGTTTTAAGTTATTCTACCTACTTACTCTGCTGTCAGACTCATGTTGAAAAGGGTTCTACTCCTGATAAAGACAGCTGAATTAACCCTCTAACCGCCAAAGTCGCAGAATTGTGAAGGTACATCATCAACAAAACTGTCTGTAGATAAAGCCAACAGTCTTAATGGTGTTCAGTCCCCCTACCAGTAGTTGGCAGACATGTTATCCTTTCAAACAAGCCCAAGATTGCGTCATTTTGTAGTTCACAGTGTCTATATAAGGCATGAGAAAAGACACAATTGACCAAAGATGCGGAAGTAGCAACTCGGCCTCTTTGTATTCCATGCAGTGTGTGAGGAAATCTATGCCGGGCTCAGCCTACTCACACACAATAACGTCTCTCTACCGCCTACCTCAAAAAATAACGTCTCTTTTACACCACTTATAAACAAAACACTCAAACAACACCTACCACGCCACAGAGATTAATGTTTATAGCATGCAAATACTGTTCATATTTGGTAGGTCTATTAAAGCGCCAGTTGGAGAGGAGAAGCGACTGCCTATTTCAATGGAACGCTGCGTTGACGCACAGCGCATCCAAACTCCCAACCCAACTTTGAGAATAGATTAACATGCGGTATTTTCTTTCGCCCGATAAGAGTCTGACATTATTGCAGCACTTTAACGCCGATAACGGCCCACCACTAGTTTTAATATATGATGCAAGGCCTAAATATAGGAACCCTTTATATTAGCCTATATAAATGAACTCTGTGGGGGATTTGGTTCAATGTTTGAACTTTGGGGATGGATTTGCTTCATTCCAAACATGAATCACTGACGTGCAGACTCGAGGAAATAAACATTATTCATACAGAAATCCTACGTGCAAACAGCCACAGCAAGATCAGAAGACAACAGATCTGTCAAATTCAATAATACATGGTTATACATTCCTGCCAGCAATGACTTTGAACAGGACGAGATACAAACGCTTTATCTACTGTCACTGTGGTGGTCTCTGAAGGTGTCTCTTGGTCTGTTCCAATACTCGTACTTACCGCCCTTTCCGCACTCCTTACGTACTTACCGCCCTTTTCTGCCCTCTGCCTATTAAATCCTAAATATCTCAGCCGCCGAAGCACATACAAACATGAAATAAGTTGCATTGAAAAGCGAGGACCCTCATTTTACATTAAAATGTGTTCATTCAGCCCGTACCCAAATTTTTAATAAAAAGCCTCAAATCTCAAGAGCCTGAATGCAGCGTACTGTATATGTCTCCAGGCTAAAAGGGGTTAAAAGCTGATAAAAAGAATTTCAGACAAACAAGACTATTACACAAGCAAAAAGGGAAAGAAATCTGGTGCCACACGGATGTCTATTTTCTGTAATTTATTTTTTAGGGCAGTGAGACTAACGTTTCAACATGCGTCTTCATCAGAGTCCTCAGAGAAATGGTTTGCCAACGGCCAAATAAATTGGAGATCCACAGCAGGTGTGCGTAAGGGGGGGTGGGTAATTCCTGCAGCGCAAACCAAATCACTGGTGTGCCGTACTCAAAATACATTAGTCATTAGAAAAAGTGGATTAAAAGTAAAAAAATAGGGCTGGGCAACGTTAACGCGTTAACGGTCCGTTAACTATTGAGGTCCATATCGCCCGACAATTTTGTTGACGCTATAACGCAGCAAGGTTTTTTTCGTGTTTTTTTTTGTCTTTTATGACCGTCATTCGTGACTTTTATTTTGAAGGCGTCAGCGCGCTTGTTGCTGCTTCCAATGACTGCCTGCTGACAGAGAAGAAGAATGTCTAGAAAAGTAGGCAAAACAAAACATATATAGCCTACAGAAGGACGTCAACTTCTGAATGGACATTTTCGGTACACAGTTCTACAGTCCTCCTTGCGCAACTCTCGAGCAGCATGTGGCTCGCCTTTGCAGCTCGCAAGGTTAGTCTATTGTAGGTTACGGTCAGCATGAAAAGGGTACTGCGCTGGCCGTCTATCAGCTGTCAATAACGCCACGCGGACTTACTAAAGCCCTGGTCAAAAATCGGACCGCGAGCTATTAGGCTACATTCCTCACGCAACGTTTTGGTTTCTACATGGCGCTGCGCGTGCATAGTAGGCTGTATCAACATGGTATGATTTCGCGACATCGGCAACCTCGTCAGCATTTAAGATAGTGTTAGTCATGTCAACATTATTGTTTTGAAAGATGTGTGCTGTCAATGCCAACAGACAGTCAATTAGTTTCTAGTTGCTGAAACACCTTAAATAACAGCGACAGATAAGAGAGAAGGTGGGAGTCTTTGACAGTGAGAGAAGGCGGGACATATCTCACAGACGCATGCCTGCCTCTTGCCTGTTTTTTTTTTAAGTGACAGGTTTTTTTTTTTTCTTGTAGGCCCATGTAGACCATCCTAATTTGAGTTTCTAATTTCTAATATATCAGTTTCAGTAGCCTACAATCTTAAATAGCCCTAGTGTAATATTGTATGCAATAATTTGTTTCAGTAGGCCTACATTGGATAGGCATAGCCTACTAGGCCTGTATAATTTAGACTGATAGGTTGGCAAATAGCCTACATTTCCATTGTGGAATATTATATTAGACCTACATAGGTTATCTACAGAGTGCATATGCAAATTATTATTAATTATTTTTTATTAATTTATAAAATATTTTTATTTTATTTTATTTATTGTTATTATTTTTGGGTTTTGCGCGCTATACGATTAATCGCGATTAATCACAGAAAGTCATTGAGTTAATGCGATTAAAGATTTTCATTTTTGCCCACCCCTAGTTAAAAAAGTTACAGGCAACCATGAAATGGAAATTCATCAAGTACAAAAATCAACAAGTACAAAAATAGCAGGTATAAGCATCATATATGTAAAACAAACACATCAGCTCAAAAATGTTTACAACATTACAAAAAACAAGAGAAAATTAATTCCTCATTTAGACCTTGAGGTTCCAAAGTACCCAACGTGTATATCCAGAAAGCATCCCTGCATAGGAGTTTTCTGATAATATCACCACCCCTAGCACAGCACGAAAAGGGGGATTTGTGACAATGAACTCGTCCCTAATCGTCCACGGAATTACCTAACTTTCGTCTGATTTTGAGCGCTTGAGAGAATGCGAAACTAATAGTTTTGGTGACACTTAAATCGCCCGGAAGCGAATCAGAGCCGCGGACAGGTCTCACAGCAGGGTGTTAATGGCCCAACGATTACCACATGAAAGGCAATGACAGCCAGCCCGGAACGCGGACTTGCCTTGCTCTTATTGGACGAAAAAGACACGTGACTCAAAGTAAAAGAGCTGCGCTATTGGTTAGCAGGGTCGGCAGCTACGACCTTCTATTGGTCACGTTGGATTAATTTATGCAGACCGTATACAGTAGGTCTGTATAATTATGCAAAAATTATTATTACTAATATACCTAGGTTGATTTTACTTTGTATATTCACATCATTATATTCACATCATTATAGGCTGCACTGTGATGGGGCTTTAGCATGCATGATGTGAATTTATTGATAAAATGAAAATGAATGAATGTTTAGTTTAATTTAGTTTGTTAGCACTACACATGGAAAATTGTACTAAATGTTTGTTCTATCATCACGTTTAGCAGTATATTGGTTGTTCTAATGTGAGGAAACTCATGTAAGGCTTGAAATAAAAATGAGTTGTTGAAAGTGATGGTAGTACTTTTAAATGTTTCTACAGTTTGTGGTGGTGTTTGGCATGAAAAATGCCTAAAACGTTCTTCTGAAGATTGGGATCTGCTTTATGTAAGTGTACCAGTGTACTTTTTTATTTAACTAATATGTGCCAGTCTGATAAAAGTACAGTATGTTCTGCATCCAAAGTTGTCTATTACTGGACATTCAAAATGGCAGACATGGAAAAGATCCATCTTTTCATTTATGAAAAGTAAAAATTTCCAAGTTAAAATGAATAATTAGAAATCCATGGTAGTGGTGAATATTCATTAAAAAGATAACATTTTTGAATGGGTAACATACATTCTGGAAATAAAGTACTAAAATACTACATACTGGACCTTTTAAAGTCAAGCTAGCAGCAATGTGGGAGCAAAGTAGTGAGTCAAGTGAGTGAAAGTCAAAAACATATTTATAAGAATAACTCAAATGTCTATACACCAAAGATATAAGGCCAACTCATAATAATTGACCAAGCAGTGAAGCTCCTTAACATAAGAAACACTTGCTCCCCAATTCATTGAGCAAATGTTTACATGTCATATTAATATATTGTTATTTGTTTCCTATTCCTTTAGAGTGATTGCTCATCAGGCGATGAATACATCCCATGTTCACCAGAGAGCCCAGAAGAAATTGAGTCAGAAGAAATTGAAATACAAACATGCCCTGCTCTCAAAAAAGTGCTGCCTGAAAAAGAAAACACAAGTGCCATGTCAGAGGATAACGCGTTGATGGCCTGTGCCGAAACAGAAAGTCAGATGGCCTGTGCCGAAACAGAAAGTCAGATGGCCTGTGCCGAAACAGAAAGTCAGATGGCCTGTGCCGAAACAGAAAGTCAGATGGCCTGTGCCGAAACGGAAAGTCAGATGGCCGGTGCCGAAACAGAAAGTCAGATGGCCGGTGCCGAAACAGAAAGTCAGATGGCCGGTGCCGAAACAGAAAGTCAGATGGCCGGTGCCGAAACAGAAAGTCAGATGGCCGGTGCCGAAACAGAAAGTCAGATGGCCGGTGCCGAAACAGAAAGTCAGATGGCCGGTGCCGAAACAGAAAGTCAGATGGCCGGTGCCGAAACAGAAAGTCAGATGGCCTGTGCCGAAACAGAAAGTCAGATGGCCGGTGCCGAAACAGAAAGTCAGATGGCCTGTGCCGAAACAGAAAGTCAGATGGCCTGTGCCGAAACAGAAAGTCAGATGGCCTGTGCCGAAACAGAAAGTCAGATGGCCTGTGCCGAAACAGAAAGTCAACAGAAAGTCGGTGCCTCTTCAGATGAGAATGTTAAAAGAAAATTGAAAAGTGATGTTAATTACTGCTTCGTTTGTGAGAAGCCTCAGACAAAGATCACAAGGCACTTTGAGACCCATGCAAACACCAATGTGGAAATTGCCAGGGCTCTTAGTTTCCCAAAGGCATCCAAGCAGCGAAAAATTCTTTTGGAGAAGCTGAGAAATGCAGGCAACTTCAAACATAATATGAAGGCCCTTGGAAATCCTAGCAAGGTTCAGCTGAAGGTTAAAAGATCTGCAAAAAAGGATGCAAACTACGAGTTTTGCTTGCACTGTAAGGGCATGTTTGTGAAGAGAGAATTATGGCGCCACGTCAAAAGATGCTCCCAAAAGCAAGATCCAGAGATGTCAGGCGGGGAGAGGAAGAGAGTAACGAGTGTCACAGCCTCACAGAAAACCCTCTCTCAGCCCATTTCTGATGGAGTGTGGGCACTAATAGGGAAAATGCACGAAGATGATGTTACTGTGGCTATAAGAAATGACCATTTCTCCCTTCAGCTGGCTCAATCATTATACAACAAACATGGCCATGACCGGAAACGGCATGAGTACATAAGGCAGAAACTGAGAGAAATGGGAAGACTGCTTGTCGTTCTCCGAAAGTCAACTCAGATACATAATCTGGAGGAGGCCATTGAGCCGGCTAATTTCATGAAGGTGACTGAGGCAGTCAAGAAAGTTGCTGGTTTTAATCCAAGAAATAACTCCTTCAAATCACCAAGCTTGGCTTTAAAAATGGGCCATTCTTTGAGGAAGGTCAGTGACCTTATTCTCTGCAGTGCTTTGATGGCAGAAAATCAGGACCGAATCAACTCTATTGGGAGATTTCAAAAACTCTACGAGAGCAAATGGTCCGAATGCGTATCTCACTCTGCCTTGCGTAACATGAGTCAGGCAAAATACAATAAAGTGTCATCTATTCCCATTGCAACAGACATCACAAAGCTCCACACTTTTCTTAGAGAGCAAACAAAAACTGCCAGTAAACAACTGACAGAGCAGCCTTGCGAGACAAGCTATGCCACATTGGCAAGACTGACACTTTGTCAGATCACGCTCTTCAATCGAAGGAGATCTGGAGAAGTCTCTGAAATGACAATGGAGAACTTCATTAACCGCAACATGGAAGAAGTTCATGATGACGTTAGTCTTGGGCTCACAGACGTTGAAAAAAAACTATGCAAACGCCTGAACAGAGTGGAACTAGAGGGCAAACGGGGCCGAAAAGTTGCCATCATCCTCACCCCCAGCATGCTGGCTGCTTTGTCACAGCTGGTTGGTCAACGAAGAGATTGTGGCGTTAAAGACGACAACCCGTACCTGTTTGCAGTGCCACATTGCGATAGCTGCTACAGAGGCCATGACTGCTTCAAAATGTTTGCCCACATGTGTGGCGCCGGAAACCCTGATCTGCTCACCTCTACAAACCTTCGCAAGCATATTGCAACAATGAGCCAAATCATAAATCTGAAGGAAAATGAACTTGATTTCTCCGCCGATTTTTTTGGACACAATATAAAAGTTCACAGAGAATACTACAGACTACCTCACTCAACAATTCAAGTTGCCAAAATGTCAAAGCTGCTCATAGCCATGGAAAAGGGGGACATGGGAAGTCTTCAGGGAAAATCCCTTGACGAAATTGGTGGTATGTTATACCTAAGCTGTACAAGTGTTGTCCCTTACACTGTAAATTTCTCTTCTCATTGCAGATCCTTGCACACTAGTTCAATTAATGTCTAATGTGTTTTGTTGTTCACTTGTTTTATTTCTATAGATGATCTACAATTTAGTGAGGAGGACGAAAGCACAGCTGATGAAGGTATTTGATCTGCATGTACAGTATATTTTAGTTCATTTTGGTTCCGAAGTTTAGCCACAGTAAAACCAGTGTGTGGAAATTGTGCTTGCGGCTCAAGTTTCCTCTAAGATTGAAGTCTTGTCTTTCATCTATTGGGGACACATTATACATTTATGTTAAAGGATGGCTAACAGATCACTAGAAGAAAACCCCTAGGACCTCTCTTTCCCCCATGACCTGTCCTTCCTATGCAACCACAACCAGAAGCTGGCTCTTTCCGCCTCTTCTGCCAGGTTCTTGCATGGCCTCTTCAGCCTTGCTCCGGACACTTTTGAGGAGGCGCTGGATAGGACAGAACCTACGTTTCAATGCCGGTTCCTGACGGTGCCATTTTCGGTTCCTAATAAACACTGGGGATGACGAAATGTTTAATGAGCCTCCCTCATTATCCAGTTGAAGTTTCCAGGAATTTATTTTAAATTGAGAACTACAATCTAAATCCAACCCTATCCATTTCGTGGGTGTGCATCTTTGCGGAGCGTCAGTTCATATTCATACAGTCGATGTTCATGGCAAACGCACAGACAATCGTGCAAATTTACCTGATTACAAACTGAACCAGCATGAAGTTTTGCATCAGCCCCAGACAACTTGAGCGGCAAAACAACAAGGAGAAACTCATATTTAATTTTTTACGCTGCACACGCTCCTTTTAAAACATGCCCTGTGTGGGGGGATTTTGGCCTCGCGCACGGAGTGTTAAATGGAAAAGCATGGTGTACTGTCGGACCTGTCACTGCCGTCCCGTTAACTGTCAGGATTTGGCCTGTTGAAACTTTTCTTAAAATCAAGAAAAAATTTGCCGTTTTTGGTAGCTGACAGGTATGCTGTTCTTGCAAACACTTTTAAAACAAGTAAGGTCGCCAAATTCCGCCCACTTCACTGATCACTTCACTGTGAACGTGATAATGTCACTATTTCAAATGCTATTTGATTATGCTATTGTATATTTTTGGATAGCGGCAACTGTGTAGATGAGGTAGGCCTAATGAGCAATATTAGCTAACATTGGTAGCCCTTTCTATCGTAATTTGGAGATAACGTCCAGCATGTCCAAAATCTAGTTTCAGCACAATTCGCCGGCGAAAGGCTCCCAATTCCACCAGCTTGATTTCAGGTCACGTCGATATTTCCATTACTGTTTATTATTCCTTCATGCTGTTTTGCTGATTTCGTTCACACTTGTAGTCCTGGCTTTACCGATGCAGGAACTGTGATTAGTTTGGTCGTTACTGTGGAAAGGGTTGAATAATTTTGGTCCTAAAGCGAAACAGGGAAGCGGCCAGGGCAAGTTTTTAGCCAGAATGCCGTCGTGAAATTAAAGTTCCACCTCTTTCATGCTGCCGTTACGGCACCCTTCATTACAATGCTGTTTACGGCCGTTTGACTCGGTTTTAAATGTCATCGAGAGAGGGAGTCATATTTAGGCTCTCCCTCCAATCGCAAAAGTTCACAGACAACGGTGTTTCGTTACTTTTTAGTAGTAACTCGTTAGGCCTACACTAAAAACAATAGTAGTTACATTACTGCAATCCAACACTGACAATTTACCTTTTAGGTACCACTAGAATGGCCTATTTTTACCTTAAAATGTCAAAAACTCCGCACCAAGGATGGGGGAAAACCCCCCTTCCGCACCAACCCCCCCTCTCGGTCGCTTCGCTCCCTTGACCGCTACGCTATAATTTCATCCTAGCTACAACCCTGATATTATTATTATTATGATTATTATTATTATTATTATTATTATTATTATTATATTATACAATAATGCATATTCACAGTCTCGTTCAATATAAGATACCTAAGAACAATGCATAATAATAATAAAAAGTAATAATTAAAAAAATCCTGCCGAAAATGTACCGTACCGTGGGGTCTGTACCGAGGTACGTACCGAACCGTGACTTTTCTGTACCGTTCCAGCCCTAGTTGCTCGGCAAGGAGTGGTATCTTCTCCCCTCCGACAAGATGGTGGTGTAGTCGTTCCTGGCTCCTTTCCTAAGTGGCAGACTTGGAGGGCTTGATCTTCATTCGGGCCCATGATATCAGCTCATCCATCCTCTTCAGCAGTCTTGCTGTACATGCTGCTGTCTGAAGGAGGGAGGTGACATCATCCATGTAGCTCCTTAGTGGGGGAAGCCTCTGACCATTTGGCAGTTTGATCCCTCCAACCATTTGTCTTGCACCATTGAGAATGATCTCAAATGCTGCTACAAACAGTATGGGAGAAATCGCACATTCCATTGCAAATCCGGCTTCAAGCTGTTGCCACCCAGTAGAGAAGTCTTGCACGGAGAAGCACATCTGCAGGTTGTTGAAGTACTCTGCTACCAGGGTCTTTACACAGTTGGGCATGTGAAAGAAGTCCATGGTGCAGTTGATCAGTTGGTGTGGGACTGATCCATACGCATTGGCAAGGTCAAGCCAGATGACATGCAGGTCAGTCTTCTCCCTCTTTGCCTTCTGAATCTGGTCCCAGATCATTGTGGAATGCTCTACGCATCCAGGGAATCCTGGCACCCCTGCTTTCTGGCAGTTGGTATCAATGTAGCCATTCTCAAGCAGGTAGTTGGTCATTCCTCTGGCTAGAACTGAGAAGAAGTTTTTACCTTCCACGTTCAGTAGGGCGATGTTACGGAACTGGCTGATGTCCTTGGGGGTCATTTCCTTGGGGATGAAGACTGCCATCGCTCTTTGCCACTCAGATGGAATGAGATTCTCATTAGGTACCATAGTAGTTCTAGTACCTTGGGGCAGTTCTTATAGAGCTTGTAGGGGACTCAATTGGGGCCTGGTGCAGAAGAAGACCTCGCTTTCTCTACGACTTGCCTGACCTCACTGAGCTTGGGAGGCATGGTGTTAAACTCAGCTGTTGGCTGTGCAGGCTGGGGGTACATATCCTGGTGCTCCAAGGGGGGATGGTCCTCTGCGGATCGCTGTACTGTTTCCTAGCGTGCTGCTCCAGCTCCCTGGTGGTTTCGAGCTTGCCAGTCTTCTCCTCCAGCAGCTGTCTGGCATGCTTGAAGGGATACTTGAAGAAACTGGCTACTCTTTTTTTTTTCGGTTTCCTTGAAGAAACTGGAAACTCTTTTTTTCTTCCACCTTTTGCGTTTCCGAATGCGTTCAGCTCGGCGAAGTCCAGTCTTTTCCTGACCTCCTCCCACAAGGCTTTGAGTCCGTCTTTCTCTGCTTGAGTTGCCTTTCTCCAGTTCATGCAGAGTTGCCGCCACCTTTGCACAGGCTGGAGGATTTCCTTCTCTCTCCAGTGTTTAAAGCAGGAATTTGCTTAGGCGAGGTGGTGAATCGTCGACAGGGACCAGTTTTGCGCGGATGGCCAGTTTTGCGCGCGCGGGGTGGGGTGGTGGGGGTACCTATGTTTTCACATACCCGTACCATGACTCTCTAAAACAATCTTTTAAAGTTCTTATTAATTATGTGATGCCCAGCTGTTTCTGAACAGACAAATCTCTGGATTCATCTATTTTTTTGTCCTTTGATCAATCTAGAAAAATATAGGCCTATTAGAATTTGACCAATACAACACTGTTTGTGTTTAACACTTCACTGCAAGCAAACATACAGAAATATTTGGCCTAATTGATTTTTTAGTCCATCCCACCTCTCGGAGGGCCCGCGGCCAGTTGTTTTGGGATGAAGGTGGTTATTGCCTTGGTCCACTCAGATGGGATGGCTTGTGTCTTCCAGGCGATGCTCATCAGCCTCCACAGGAGCTTCAGAACCATCAGGCATCTCTTGTATACCTTGTAGGACACGCCATTCAAGCCTGGAACTGAGGCAAATCTAGCTTTTTCCACCATCTGCTTGATCTCCGTCCACCTTGGTGGTGATGTCACTCATACACTTGCCTCTCAATGCCTGGGGTATTTGATTATATTTACAACAAACACGTAGTTTGATGTTCAATATGGGGTACATTCACAGAGGGAAATGATCAGTTTCTTAATCCTAGTCCATACTTCCCTCCACCAACATAGAGACATGTAGCTGTACTGACAGAGATTATTGTCTATCATTCGTCTCTTGTGTGTTGAATGTCGTTCAATGTCGGTTTGTTTGTTTATTTATTTGTATGCTTTCCCTAGGTGCAATTCTTTATGTTATATGATATTTATATTCTATAGGATATTTTTATGTGCATTGACGATGGTTTAAATTTCTTTGCAGATGATATGGACTGCTGCACAGCTGATGAAGGTATTTTTTATTCTTCACTATTTTCACTATTTACTCTTTAAACTTTATACACCCACTGCACACTTTCTTATGTACACCCTGTCAGTGAAATGTTGAACCACATTTCACTTCAGAACGGCCTTAATTTTTCATTCTTTCAGCAGTGTGGAATTCTCCATTCCTTGGTTTTAACAAGTGTTTGGTTGAGTTACTGTTGTCTTTCTATCATCTCAAACCAGTCTTACAATTCTACAATACTACTACCCTAATACATGATTAGACTATTAGATATGCTCGAATTATATTCCTGATCACTTTGTCAGTAATCTGTCAGTGAGGAAAACTTTGAATAAGCCTTCTGCCACACTGAGAAGGCGTAGTGCATCTTGATACAACATGAATTTGGAACTTTTTTTTTTGTCAATTTTGAGTTTTTGCTCAAAATTGCCAGGTTTCAACACCAGTAATCTTTAAGGAATGAATCACTCTCAAGGCTATTACTGTAGATAGGGGTGTAAAT
Source organism: Engraulis encrasicolus (assembly GCF_034702125.1). Classification (NCBI taxonomy): domain Eukaryota; kingdom Metazoa; phylum Chordata; class Actinopteri; order Clupeiformes; family Engraulidae; genus Engraulis; species Engraulis encrasicolus. The sequence goes on from NC_085871.1 coordinate 42,447,693, forward strand.
AATAATCAAAATGTATAGATGCATCGATGTATCAGCGATTTAATCGAATTGCATCATATCGTGGGACATTCTAAAGTTTCGAAAATAATCGCATCGCTGACCCCTGTCCAATGCCCTAGCTCCATAACATAATGGAAGTGGAAAAGTAGTTGAAAAAAATCGAATCGAATTGTATCGTATCGTGGGGAATTCTTGCGTATCGAAAACAATCAAATCCCTGCTTTAAGAAATTGATACTGTATCATATCGGAGGCTGTGATTTACACCCCTACTATTAGAAGTGCTCTGATTGTATTCCGTGATGGAAAACCTGCTGTCTTCATAAGCTTTATTGTACCGCAGGGGGAATAGGTGAGAGCGAATATGTCAGCACTGGCGCTGCCTGCCGTGTCAACGATGGCATCAATGGTAATTCTAAGACAATAGTCAATGCACAAACACACACACACACACACACACACACGTTGTAGCAAACATTGGAGCTACAATAACTCTGTTTATTACTTCCAGGGAAAAAAGGCTCAAAATTGCCTGATTCTTTCAGATAATGATTGTGTTCCTGATAACTTAGTCAGTGATTGAAAACCTGCCGTCTTCGTTCATAAGCTTTATTGTACCGCAGGTGGAATAGGTGAGAGCGGATATGTCAGCACTGGCGCTGCCTGCCATGACAACGAAGACATCAATGGTAATTCCAAGATAATAGTCAATGCACACACACACACACACACACACACACACACACACACACACACACACATTGTAAATAATCAAATCCCTGCTTTAAGAAATCGATACTGTATCATATCGTCATATCGGAGGCTGTGATTTACACCCCTACTATTAGAAGTGCTCTGATTGTATTCCGTGATGGAAAACCTGCTGTCTTCATAAGCTTTATTGTACCGCAGGGGGAATAGGTGAGAGCGAATATGTCAGCACTGGCGCTGCCTGCCGTGTCAACGATGGCATCAAAGGTAATTCTAAGACAATAGTCAATGCACAAACACACACGTTGTAGCAAACATTGGAGTTGCAATAATTCTGCTTATTACTTCCAGGGAAAATTTACTCAAAATTGCCTGTTTTCAACTGTAGCAGTCTTTCAGATAATGATTGTGTTCCTGATAACTTAGTCAGTGATGGAAAACCTGCTGTCTTCATAAGCTTTATTGTACCGCAGGGGGAATAGGTGAGAGCGGATATGTCAGCACTGGCGCTGCCTGCCGTGTCAACGATGGCATCAATGGTAATTCTAAGACAATAGTCAATGCACAAACACACACACACACACACACACACACACACGTTGTAGCAAACATTGGAGCTACAATAACTCTGTTTATTACTTCCAGGGAAAAAAGGCTCAAAATTGCCTGATTCTTTCAGATAATGATTGTGTTCCTGATAACTTAGTCAGTGATTGAAAACCTGCCGTCTTCGTTCATAAGCTTTATTGTACCGCAGGTGGAATAGGTGAGAGCGGATATGTCAGCACTGGCGCTGCCTGCCATGACAACGAAGACATCAATGGTAATTCTAAGATAATAGTCAATGCACACACACACACACACACACACACATTGTAAATAATCAAATCCCTGCTTTAAGAAATCGATACTGTATCATATCGTCATATCGGAGGCTGTGATTTACACCCCTACTATTAGAAGTGCTCTGATTGTATTCCGTGATGGAAAACCTGCTGTCTTCATAAGCTTTATTGTACCGCAGGGGGAATAGGTGAGAGCGAATATGTCAGCACTGGCGCTGCCTGCCGTGTCAACGATGGCATCAAAGGTAATTCTAAGACAATACAGTAATCTTTCAGTAATCTGTCAGTAAATACAGTAATCTTTCAGTCCCTTTGACAAACAGTAGAGTAGAGTAGAGTAACTTTATTGATCCCCAGGGGGAAATTCAGGAATAATCTACACCACTCAATGCTATGTGATATGATTTGATTGTATTCCTGATCACTTAGTGATGAAAAACATTCTTCATACACTTGTATTCTACCCTAGGTGCAAGTGGTAAGAAAGGGTTTAGTCAGCCACCAATTGTTTAAGTTCTCCCACTTAAAAAATGAGAGAAGCCTAGAAGCCTGTAATTGTCATCATAGGTATGCCTCAACTATGACAAACAAATGGAGTAAAAATCTGAAAATCACATTGTCTGATTTTTAAAAGAATTTATTTGCCAATTTTGGGAGCATTTTGTATTTAGCTATACAAGATACACCTCATGGATGCACTGGGACGCATCATCAATGATGTATCCGGGGTCATCGGGTGTTTTGGGTCTCACAACATCATACACCTCCAGCCAGGTGACCCAGCCGGGGCTGATCAGGCTCCGCTTTGCGTCCCAGTAGGTGCCAACGGATCTGCCCTCCTCATCCTAAGCCACCTAGTGGCCTTTTCAGCCCCCTTCTTTGCCGCTGTCAGCGACTGCCTTAAACACGTCATAGCGCCAGCAATAGGGACCATCTGCCAGAGCCTTTCGGGCCGCCACTGAGGAGGTGTTCTAAAGAGCACAGCGGGCATGAAGGGGTTTCACCGTTTCCCCACACATAGAGGTTTGCTGGGCTTGGCAGGGCGTAGTAGACAGCTTGAACCAGGAAGCATACCCGCTGGAAATCCGGCTGCAAAATGTTTTTCCAGGTGATCCTTCGCTGTAGAGCGCTCTCCCACAATGTCCAAGCCCCTTATTGCCTGTAGTCCTACCTGCTCACACGCTCGTTCCCGCACCTAATTGCGAACCGGTCGTCGTGTTCACGCCAAAGATTTTAGCGTTCGCGAACCGGAAAGTTGGTTCACAATGCGAACCACAAAATACTCGTTTTTTCTCTGCGAACCGTGACGACAACGAGACAGTCAGCAGGTTCATCCGGGTAACACAGTCACGTGCGGGGAAAGTTCAGAGCTTGGTATGAACACGGACGGTTCGCAGGTAAGCACTTTAGTGCCAAACGCAACTGGTGCGAGCACCGGCAGGTCTCCGTTCTGGTCGGCCTGAACGCCATATAAGAGGAAGCTGCAGGATGTTACTCATCCCATACAGGGCAACGCTGGTGAGGCAGCGAGGAAGTCCCAGACACTTTCGAAGAAAGCTGCTGATCTTCCTCTCTAGGTACTCTACTGCTGTCATTGGACACAGGATCAGTCAACAGAGGCCACAGGATGCGGGGCAGGATTGAGTGCTGATAGATCCAGGCTTTAGACCTACCAGGCAGACCAGATTTTTCTACTTTGGTAAGTCAGGTTCCTAGTTCCAAGCTGGCTTTCTGGATGGCTGCTGAGTCCTTCAGGGTGGAGTCGAAGAGTTTCCCCCAAGCTCTTCACGGTCTGCTGTGTTATGGTGGGATGACAGTTCCTGAGATGGAGAAACGGAACTTGTTAATCACCTTCCCCTTCTTCAGGACCATGGATCGTGACTTACAGTATATCACGAAAGTGAATACACCCCTCACAGTCTCTGCAGATTTGTGAGTATATCTTTTCATAGGAAAGCATTACAGAAGTTTCACTTGGACACAATGATTAGTGACCTTTTAAGAACATATTTAACCGCTTACATTTCTTGTTCACTCAGAAAAAAACAAAATACAGCCATTAATGTTTGAACATGTACTCACAAAAGTGAGTACACCCCATATGAAAATCCGGTAGAGAAGGGGCTGTGTTTGCTTGAATCGTCTCGAAATGAAACGAAATGAAAAGGGAGGTCATCAGTGTGCGTTTCAACCTTTCTTTGATTTGAACTTTTACATTTTGAGTCTGCATCTGGCTTGAATAGATTGGTGTGAGATTTGAATGCAATCCTATGGAGAATATCATGATCTGCTTCAGTAGTCACAGTGCTTGTTGACATGCATGTTTCTTTTAGGTGTATTTCAGATTACCAATGTTGACAGCATTCATGCATCCCCAATCCATGTCAGCCCCACTCCCATGCTTGGCTTTTGATAGGATACACTTTTTTTTGTAAAACTCACTTGTTTACCACCACACATGCTTGACAACATTTAAAGTATATTTGTTTATATTGGTCTCTTCAGATCACACAACATGGTTCCAGTGATCTATATCTTTGGTCTGTTCATCTCTCTTGAGACCAAGATAAACAAATTTGCTTTAGATGGTGTCAAGCATGTGTGGTGGTAAACAAGTGAGTTTTACAAAAAAAGGTGTATCCTCTCAATGGTCAAGCATGGTAGTGGGACTGACATGGTTTGGGGATGCTTGAATGCTGTCAACATTGGCAATCTGAAATACAGTACACCTAAAAGAAACATGCATGTCAACATGCACTGTGACTACTGAAGCAGATCATGATATTCTCCATAGGATTGCATTCAAATCTCACACCAATCTGTTTAAGCCATATGCAGACTCAAAATGTAAAAGTTCAATGCAAAGAAAGGTTGAAAGGCACACTGATGACCTCCCTTTTCATCCCTTTTCATTTCGTTTCATTTTGAGACGATTCGAGCCAACACAGCCCCTTCTCTACCGGATTTTCATCTGGGGTATACTCACTTTTGTGAGTACATGTTCAAACATTAATGGCTGTATTTTGTTTTTTTCTGAGTGAACAAGAAATGTAAGCGGTTAAATATGTGGTTAAAAGGTCACTAATCATTGTGTCCAAGTGAAACTTCTGTAATGCTTTCCTATGAAAAGATATACTCACAAATCTGCAGAGACTGTGAGGCGTGTATTCACTTTCGTGATATACTGTAAGGGCTCAAAACTCATCCTTTTCCAGGTGATAAGGTTTTCATGGTCTTGCAGGATCCACCTACACCCTGTGACTGATGTAGTTGTTATGGTGAAGTCATCTACAGCTCTGTCAAAAATTGAGAGACCGCCTCAAAAAATTCAGTCTTTCTGATTTTGCTCTGCACAGGTATGTGTGCACAGTATCTTGCACAAGCTGTGAAATTTGGCAGAGAATAGGTGCTTATTTGAGGGAGCTTCAGCAAGGCTGAAATCGGGTCAGATTCATCTTTGCAAACAACGCGTCTCTGAACCCCACATACAAAGATGAATCTGACCGATTTCAACCTTGCTGAAGCTCCCTCAAATAATCACCTATTCTCTGCCAAATTTCACAGCTTGTGCAAGATACTGTGGTTTATACACCTCTCTAGGTCTCGAGCTAACCATTAGATGACCAGGTGTTGGATTAGATGTGAAATTTGGCCAAGGATTGGGGATGATGTGAGGGTGCTTCAGCAAGGCTGAAATCGGTCAGATTCATCTTTGCAAACAACGCACCTCTGAACCCACATACAAAGTTACTTTGGGCCAAAACATGATTACTTCTGTTCTGACAACGCCCCTGAACGCTGAGGACAGGTTTTTTTAGAGAAGGGCAATGCTCCAGCCACTCAGCTTGCCAATCAAGCTGTGGATGGAGGACCACCAGATCAATACCCTGACATGGTCAGCCCAAACTCCAGGCCCAAACCCCCTTGAAAACATCTGGAATGTGAGCAACTTGAAATCTTGCACCAGGCCTGAAATAAATTCATCCAAGAACAATGTGAAGGACTAATGGATTACATACCAAAACACATGAAAGCTGTGACTACAAATCAGGCTTATTCCACCAAATATTGCTTTCTGAACTCTTCCTAAGTTAATACAATACAATTATGTTGTTTTTAAGTTGATATCATCATCTTTTCTTTGCCTTTGTAAGATTTGGAAACATTGCATCTTGTGTGTTATTGTTATGTTATTTTGACCATTTGAGATTTTCTACAAATAAATGACAACATTTTCTTTCGAAATTCAGAGGAAATGTTGTTGGTAGTTTGTAGAATGAAATAACAATGTTTGTTTTACTCCAACACATACCTGTGCAGAGCAAAATCAGAAAAACTGAAATTTTTCAGGCGGTCTCTCAATTTTTGCCAGAACGGTATATAGGCTCTGATAGGGGGGCTGTAGTACACCTGACTTGGTCAGGGGCCCTATACTTTCCACCTCAGCTTACTTTACCACCATGTTCATGGCTAAGGAGAAGAGGACAACGGAGATGGTGCATCCTGTAATTATCCCCTTCCCAATGCAATGCCAGTCCGATGTCTCTGACCCAGAAGTAACTCTCATCCTGAAATTATTGTAGTAATCCAGGATGAGGTCCTTGATCTTACTGGGAACATGGTGGAGGTAGAGAGCAAGCTCGAACAACTTGTGTGGTATGGACCTATAGGCGTTGGCCAGGTCCAACCACACCACAGCTAGGTCGCCTTTGTTCAAACGGGCCTCTCTGATGAGCTGTGTAACGACCCCAGAGCAGAGATCCCTCCCTTCTGTACAGATGGGTCGATGTAGCGGTTCTTGAGGAAGAACTCTGTCAGTCTTCTCGAGACGATGCTGAAAAACACCTTCCCTTCCACACTCAGAAGTGAGTTCTCCTCTTTGGATATCCAAACTCCCTCAGCATGTCTCCACTGGTCAGCCACTTTTCCCCTTCTCCAGATCACCTTTATGATCCTCCACAGGTGCTATACAAGCCCCGGGCAGCGCTTGTAGACCAGGTTAGGGGTTCCAATGGGGCCTGGTGCTGATGCCGAGTGGGCCCCCTTGACAACCTCCTCAACCTCCTTTAGGCTTGGCTCCTTCAGGTTGAACTACGTTGTAGGGGGATCTGGGTTGATGAGAGCTTTGTTAGGCTTCAGCTTCTGGTCTCTCAATGGATCGCTCATGGTGTCCTGGAGGAAGTGATTTGCTTGCTTTATAGAGCACTCAAGCCGGCCACGGCGCTTGTCCCCAAGGAGTTGTTTGGTAAAGCCAAAGGGATTGGCGATGAAAGCTGCTCGCTTCCTTGCCCTCTCTCTCCCCCATCTCTGGTGCCACTCTTCTCTGCGAATCGTCATCAGCTTCTTGCGCAGGATGTTTTTCAGTTCCGCCAGGGGTTGCTTCTCCTCCTCCGTAGCAGCCTTGTACTGCTTCTTGAGAGTGTGAAGCTCCTGGCGTAGATGGTGTATCCGAGTGGCTCTGTGACTCATTGTTTAGTAAGTGGGCTTTGATTTTCTTTTTTCCACCTGTCCAAATCTTTCCGCAGCATAGCTGACAATGATGGGGTCATCGATGTGAGGTGGCTGTCCACATGTCCTTTAACTATGGCCTGGATGATGTTGGACACATCCTCGTCGAACTGCTGCCACTCGCTCCTCTTGCTGGCTGAGGGACACTTAATCCGCTGCTGTGGAATAACTCTGCTAGGGTCTGAGGTACGAGGAGGGATTGGGCTCTGTGTCTCAGCAGGTACAAGACCTGAGCGTTGTACCTCATTGTCTTTGTCCAGACATTTAATTCTAGCCCGATGGATCTTCAGGCCACGATGTTTCACAGCTTTCCGCAAATGCATGTTACATTCGTCATTTGTCCGTTTGCCTGGGTCATCACCGTGTAGTTTGTCCGATTTTGAGATCATATCCTCCCCTGCTCTTGGGATCTCCTGGGGGTATCTTTCTGTAGGGCTTTCCACAGCTTTGATTGGGATCTCTCTCACGAAAGATGCAGGTTGGGATGCTACCCCAACCTGCCCAGAGTGCCGTCTTTGCTTGCTGTCAACTGTCTCTCCAGTAGTCGACCAAACTATTCTTGGTTGTTGTCACCTAGTCTACTTCTGGGAGTCACTGACTGTGTTAGATGAAAACTAAACAAGATACACCTCATGGATGCACTGGGACGCATCATCAGTGATGTATCCTGGGGTCATCAGGTGTTTTGGGTCTCGCAACATCATACACCCTCACCCAGGCGACCCAGCCAGGGGTGATCAGGCCCCGACTTGCTGACCACGGATCTGCCCTCCTCATCCAAAGCCACCTAGTGGCCTTTTCAGCGGCTTCACTTGCGGATCTGATGGCCCCCTTCTTTGCCGTTCCAACGATGCCCCAGGCATAGCAGCAGCCTACTTCTATGGGTTCATAGAACGTCTTCCAGCCTGTCCTCCTCCACCAGTTCCTGGTATTTAGCCCTCTTCCTTTCATTGGCTTCCTCGATATTGTCTTTCCAGGGCACTGTCAACTCCAGTATGGTCAGATGTTTTGAAGACTGAGAGGTCAATATCATATCTGAGCGGAGGGTTGTTGTTACAGTGTGCTGGGTGAACCTCAGCTGCTTACCCAGGTCGACCTGCATCTGCCAATCAGATGCTGTATGGAGCAGGCCTGTTGTAGCCCGATGGTTTGCTCTGGGTTTTTCTCCAGGTCTGAGAAAGGAGATTGTCTTATTTGAAGCATGAAGTTTTTTTGCTGGTAAAGTATGAAGTAAAAAAAAAAATACAAAAGTTCATCTTAATACTTTGTTTCCTACCCCTTTTTTGCTAATTTATGTAAGACCCATTCCTACATTAAGATTTCTTCACGAGCAGTGATGTTTTGATAATGTCTCTGGGCAACATGGGCCGTCAACTTCCTCTAAAGATGTTCAATGATCTGAAGACTGGCTAGATCACTCAGAGACCTTAAATGCTTCTTGCGAAGCCACTCCATCATTGCCCGGGCATTGTGTTTGGGATAATTGTCATACTAAGACTCAACCATGTTTCATATTCAATGCCCTTGCTGATGTAAGGAGGGGTTTTACTCTAAATCTCTTGATACATGGCCCCATAAATTATTAACTTAACTGGCTGAGTCTAGTCTTTGTCTCTTTAGACCACACAACATGGTTCCAGTGATCCATATTTTTGGTCTGTTAATCTCTCTTGAGACCAAGATGAACAAATCTGCTTTAGATGGTGTCAAGCAGGTGTGGTGGTAAACAACTGAGTTTTACAAAAAAAAAGTGTATCCTCTCAAAATTCAAGCATGGTAGTGGGACTGGCATGGTTTGGGGATGCATGAATACTGTCAACATTAGACATCTGAATTACACCTAAAAGAAACATGCATGTCAACATGCACTGTGACTACTGAAGCAGATCATGATACTCTCCATAGGATTGCATTCAAATCTCATCCCACTCTATTTAAGCCAGGTGCAGACTCAAAATGTAAAAGTTCAATGTAAAGAAAGGTTGTTACGCACACCGATGACCTCCTTTTTAATCCCATTTCATTTAGAGACGATTTGGGCCAACACAGCCCCTTCTCTGCCAGATTTTAATCTGGGGTGTACTCAGTTTTGTGGGCAATGTTAAAACATTAATGGCTGTATTTTGATTTTTTCTAATTGAACAAGAAATTTAAGCGGTTATATATGTTGCTAATCATTGTGGTCACTAATCATTGTGTGAAAGTGAAATTTCTTTAACGCGGTCCTATGAAAAGATATACTAAAATCTGCAAATATGTGAGGGTTGTACTCACTTACGTGACATACTGTATGCGTATGATGACAATTACAGGCCTCTCTTATCTTTTTAAGTGGGAGAACTTGCACAATAGGTGGTTGACTAAATACTTTCTTTCCTCACTGCACCTTCCTGATATGGTGATTAACTTTGGCTAGCCAGATAGCTTTATGTTCTATGCCCCATGCAGCACTAGGATGTTAGGCACACTCAGAGCATGTAGTCTAAGCTAGACCATATTCCCATTTTATGTTGTACTGTTCACTGTATTCTTACACTTTGTTATTTGCTGTTCTGTTCCTAATAGACCACGTCAAATCACGTAGGAGCTACAAAAAGAAGCCCTGGACCAAAGATGAAATCCTGGCTGTTCAGAAACACCTTGGAACTCATATCATGCAAGGGAAGCCGGCCACCTTGTCTGAATGTGAGATGTGCCGGAAGGCAGAATGGGACATGTTGAAAGATCGCACAAATCAAAACATTAGAGACTTTGTTAGAAACAGGGGGAAAAAGCCAAAGTCAGCTCCCTAAGCTTTAGACCCTGGGCCTGTGATGGTATTTTGTTTGTACGTTCATGTTGGAAGTCAATATACAGTTTATCCCATAAGTGAGTACAACCCTCACATATTTAGTATACCTTTCCATCTCCTATGAAAAGATATACTAAAAATGTGAGGGTTGTACTCACTTATGGGATATACTGTAGTTCCTTTTAAAATGTTCTTCCTTGTGTTATTTTTTATAATTATCCAACTATTACAACATGTTTTGGCCCTGTCCGAACTTTTTTGAGATTTGTTGCATGGTTCTGATTTTAACTCATTGGCTGCCAGCCATTTTCATAAAAGAGTACCTCGGAGTGCCAGAGATTTTTCAGCATTTCTCTACCCCTTTCCGTTCTTTCATAATCATCTGTTGAAATTAAGTGGAATTCGCCAAAATGCTGCTTTCTAGCCAAAAAGCTGAGAAAACGCCATTTGAAGTAGAACTATAACTGCAAACGTTTTTGCCCATAATGGCATCGTCCTAACAACTCCAAACCTATCAGATGCTATTACAGAGTCTTCTGTCATCTGTAGCCTGAACAAAAGATCGTTTGTATGACCTTTTCAACCTAATATACTGAAATATAACGAGGGTGGACTCGAAAACAAGGGTGTTTTGGTTTAGTTGCTGGCGCGCAGAATGGATCATGACAGCAGGTGCCCCTAACTCCAGGAACTCCCTCCCTCTCCCTCTGATTGTGCTCTCTCTCCCCTCGTTGGAGAACGAATCACAGCTGGTTTATTTCCTCCAGTACCGTTTTGTGTCTTGTGGGGGAGGGAGGCAGGTAGGCAGGCAGCTCCGCTTAGCGTAGCTTACTGCAGCTTCTTTGGCAGAGCGGACAATTTGCAGATTGATGATTACGGTCATCATGGTTCTGCTATAGTGATCTTGTCATATATTGTTCAATGAATTTTCTTTTGATAAAGTACTGATCACATATCCAACATTTCACAAGCCGATTGGAGTGGTGAAGGCTAGCTGGTCTGAGGCTAAGTGCAATGCTTTCTCATGTGAGCTGACTGCATCTGACCAGACACAAAGGCTACTCTGTTCCAAGAATCTGCAACCCCCCTGTCTTTTTTGATGATACAGTAAGCTGATCATACTATACAGATCCATAAAAAATAACTGTTAGATGATATTTTGTAAGCTAGATAGCAACAGGGGGTTGTATTTTGGTCATGAGAGGAAGGGTTTTTTTTTGGTCAGGCTCTGACACTAAAATCAGTAGCCTACCTGTGTTAAAATCAGAGGGCAAGAAAGTAGACTACTGTCACAGGTGCTTTACTTTCAAAAATGATTATGCTACTTTTGAGATTATAATAGTAAAAAGGGGTGTTTTTGTCTTGACATTTCCTCCTGGTCTGAACTAAAGCCCTGCCTTGACTGTTCCTAAGGACACTTCTGCCACCTACAGGAACTAGGGCTGTAACAATATTGTATCGAATCGAGAAATCGTGATACACGCGGTCACAATACTGTATCGTGATACAAGGAGACAGTATCGTGATACGCTTTTTAAACGTTTTTTTAACCATCAGTCCAAAAAACAACCACATGATATGAAGTGATAGTGCTTCCAAGCTTAAAATCATCATTAACATTACATTTCAACTTTTTAAAATCATTAGTTAAGTTACCTTTTTGTAACCTATTCTACAAATTAACAATGAGTTTTTATTCATAATTTAATTATTTTATGTTGGCAAATGTGAAATCGTGGGCTGTATCGAACCGTAGATCATAAATTGTGATACGAACCGAATCGTGAGTTGAGTGTATCGTTACAGCCCTAACAGGAACAGTTAGAAAATGCCTAGAGGCTTGAAATTTATACAGAAGATAGGTCAGACCGTCCTCGAGGCCTGGCTGTAAAAAAACGCAATTATCGGCGAACAACGTCGAAGGCAGGGGGCGTCACTATTCGAAATGACGTCATTCGACGCCCAAGGCAGCCAATGAGTTAAATAAAATAATATTTCCCTCAAAACAATACCTTTTCCTCTTTTTAACTGTTGCTATGTTGACTTTGTGCCATTGTGCATGTTACGCATGGATGGAATGTTTTGAGAATGGCAGCATATTGATTTTATTCACAAAATATTTTTTTGAAATCTTTTGTACATTTAAATATAAGGAATTACATGATACAGTATGTCACGTAAGTGAGTACAACCCTAAGATTTTTTGCAGATTTTTGAGTATATCTTTTCATAGGAGAGCGTTAAAGAAATTTCACTTTGACACAATGATTAGTGACCTTTTAGCAACATACTGTATATAAGCTTTGCCCACAGTGTACAGTTTTACACTCAGTTTAAATAAAACTTGTTTGTATTACATTTACTTCACTGTCATATTCTTTTTTGTTAGACTTTTCAGAATACAACCATATGTGTCACTTTTGCATAGATTTTTACAGTTAGTTGAAATACTTGAAAAAAGTCAAGGTGTTGCAAAAGGAAAATATGGAAAATATTTCATCGTTTTTTAAAACGATAGTCATGCACTCTCCAGGTTACACAGAGGATGAATAATTCAGCTTGATTTAGCGATCAGTCTGAAATAGAGATGTACAGGATCCAAGATCCGGTTCCGGATCCGGCAGGATAATAGGGGTTTTTCAGACTATCCGGATCCGGTTCCAGGATCCAGGATCCGGTAGCCGAGGCTTTTAAGTCAAAATAGTTTGAGCCAACGTGATAAAAAGGGCCCACGTGTGTGAGTAGGCTATGTGTTTCAACCCTTTCGTAGGATCCGGTATCCGGTTCCGGATCCGGCAGGATCTTAAGCAGTGGATCCGGTATCCGGCAGGATCCTAAAAATCAGGATCCAGCGCATCTCTAGTCTAAAAGACAACATATATGATGGTAAGGAGGTGCAGAGCTGCCTTGGTTATGGTCTTCTTATGTGGAGGATTGAAATGAATGCTGAATGATGTGTACCAATTTAAAACTGCATACATAGCCACCAAGGCATTATATTTTGGAGCGCAGCCTTAAGATATTAACATAGTCCCCGCCCCAAAGTCAGAGAGTGGAAAAGTTATTCAGCCGGTGTGTTTCGTGCTCCCTCCAGAGGCGCCCTCAGGCCGACTGAGAACTGTGCTGGTGCTCGTTCCCGCACCTAATTGCGAACCGGCCGTCGTGTTCACGCCAAAGGTCTTAGCGTTCGCGAACCGGAAAGTTGGTTGACAGTGCGAACCACAAAATACTCGTTTTTTCTCTGCGAACTGTGACGACGAGACTGTCAGCAGGTTCATCCAGGTAACACAGTCACGTGGGGGAAAAGTTCAGCGCACGGTATGAGCCCAGTTCGCAGATAAGCACTTTAGTGCTGAACGTAACTGGTGCGAGCACCGGCACCGTTCTGGCCGGCCTGAACGCCATGGGGCACCTAAGTCTCCACCCCTTCCGGGCGGCTTGTGGGGCTGGCAACGGAAAAACTTTTGACTGGGCTGTAATGGACTGATCAAAGCTATTTTCCGACCCACCTCGCATTTCCCCTTCGATCACACATATGCTGTGCATGAGAATTAATAACAACCAATGGTGTGCTTACTGACTTCACTTGGCAAGCGATTTTTGAGTTGTGTGTGTGCAAAAATATGTAATTATTTGGACTACACAACAGACGTCGCATGTCCGACGTGCAGCCACTTAAGCCACGGTGCAGCGGTAGGGTTGGCTGTGCCTCGGTTCACGTCAGATATGCGAGGCGCACGTGTAGTCTCCAACACAGTTTTGCACAAAAGCTAAAATAACGATTCTTGCGTGCCGAAAATGAGTGGTCTTACGACGCAAATCCAAACCTTTCAAATTCACTGTCATCATATGTGAAATCCGGAGCACATGCCAAACGGGATGAGGATTTAGCTTGACTCGCTCCATTAACTCGCATTCAAAATTTTGCGAGCTCCAGCCCCATAGATCGGAAGTAGAAGGGCGTGACTTAGGTGCCCCATACAGGAGAGATGGCTCGGAGAGGTCTTGTGTGCGCTTGTTCATGTATGTGTGTGTGTGTGTGTGAATGAATGTGCGTGTGCGCTCCTGGACAGTCCAGACTAATCAAACAAACGTTCACCAGTATTTAAAATCGTTGCGATTATGAGATGGGAGGGAGTGCCTTCTCACAGGTCCCTTTACATACAGTATGATGTGCATGCCCACATACTAATATTTGCCCCGTTAACCATTCATATCCTTTCTGTGTATTGTGTTAAGACGGGACACCCTTACCCACTTTTATCCTTTGAAATATATCAGTGCACGTGTATCCACACTGTTCTAATATACCACATATGACCCAATGTACCACATACTAACCATGTCTGTGTATTATATTCAGACCGACCTGATATACCACATATGACCCAATGTACCACATACTAACCATGTCTGTGTATTGTATTCAAACCGACCTGATATACCACATGACCCAATATACCACATACTAACCATGTCTGTGTATTGTATTCAGACTGACCTGATATACCACATATGACCCAATGTACCACATACTAACCATGTCTGTGTATTGTATTCGGACCGACCTTCTAATCTGCATTTGTCCTTTTAAACCAGATATTGTTCATATCTGTGTATGTGTATTCTCGCCGACCTAATAAACATTCATGACCTTGCAAACATGCATTCTGACATGTCCTCCTAAACCATATAAAAGTCAGAAAAATCCTATTTCAGACTGTGACTGTAAAATGTAAAATTTTAACTTGGATGTATCTTAGTTACAAAAAAGCAAATTTTTTGGTGTTATTTTCATAGCTGTAACATCAAGGGAAAGGGTGGTCCTCTTAAACCATGCTTATTTCAGGTATGCTGAAAATGACCTGCTAAACCCTCCCGCCTGTATGTGTGTGTGTGTGTGTGTGTGTGTGTGTGTGTGTGTGTGTGTGTGTGTGTGTGTGTGCCAGTGGCGAAACAAAAAGCTATATTTTCCTTTATCTAACGAAAGCAGAGTGCAATAGCTTAGTTGGAGTGGTAGAAGAGGATACAGAAGGATACGCCAAGGGTGAGAAGAGGCAGAGAGAGAAAGAGAGAGAGAGAGAGAGAGAGAGAGAGAGAGAGAGAGAGAGAGAGAGAGAGAGAGAGAGAGAGAGAGAGAGAGAGAGAGAGACATACAGACAGATAGACTACCAGCAGACAGACAGACCGGGGAGGCGGGGGGGGTGAAATGGAACAACAGAGACAGGGGTGGGGAAGGATGTTAACGGGTAGGTACAGGCAGGACATGGTATACTATATGCATTGCATTTGAGGGAGGGAGGGAAAGGGATATAAAAAGAATGAGAGAGAGAGGGAGAGATACAATGTAGTGTGAAAGAAAGAATAGAGTCATAGAAGGTGCAAAGTGAGAAGTCAGAGGTGAGAGTGAGAGTAAGCCAAATGAGAGCAGGAAGACAAAGCTGCCCTATTCAAAAGTGGAAGGAGGAAAGGGAGAGAGAGAGAGAGAGAGAGAGAGAGAGAGAGAGAGAGAGAGAGAGAGAGAGAGAGAGAGAGAGAGAGAGAGAGAAATAAGAGTGAAAGAGAGATGGGGGCACATTGAGAAAGTGAGAAAATGAAAGAGTGGAATACAGCGAGATACAGAGAGAGCGAGCGAGCAAGAGAGAGAAAGAGAGAGAGAGAGAGAGAGAGAGAGAGAGAGAGAGAGAGAAAGAGAGAGAGAGAGAGAGGGGAAATCAAATGCTATTGACTGCTCGCTCATCGACTGGCTGCCGCTAGTTTGCTGACACAGCCATTAACTCCTCGCGTGCCGCGGCGCTGCTCGATCACCAGGCCTCATGAGGTGAGAATGCCAACAGGGCGGCCCAGTCGTCAATTCTATTGCATTTGGTTGTCAAGTCACCCCAACATTCTGCGCTCGTCCTTACATGCCTCCGATAGAGGCGCGTCTCACTAGATTAGGAAGTTGTGCCCATAGCAACGTACCATGCGCAGTGGTGAATCTACTTTCTCAAGAAGTCTTAGATCAACATATTAATAAATTAATACTTAAATGCTGGTAACCGGGTGATAAGCGGAATAGCGGACGACGAGGTGTCCCGATATCAAGGGAAAATGGACTTGGCGAAGGGAACAGCCCTTCAGCTGCGCCGTCGGGCTGTTTAGAACGCTCCACCCCGTCCATTATTTCCTTTGATATCGGGACACCTTGTCGGCCGCTATTCCATACACAAGCTACAAATGTCACTCATAACAAGGGGGCACCTGCAAGGTGTACTGCCCGGGGGCAACACGTTGGGCCCTTCTCAAAACCTAGGACAGTGTCCTTCCAAGTGTATCGGCCTAATCAGTCACACCCAGTGATTGGATACTCTTCATTAGTCACACCCAGTGATTGGATATTCTGTTGAGTTCAACAAAGAGTATCCAATCACTGGGCGTGACTAATTAGGCTGATACACTTGGAAGGACACTGTCCTAGGTTTTGAGAAAGGCCCAGTGTCTTAATACTGTACTGGTCTCACTCTCTCGCTCTCTCCCTCTTTTCTTCCTTCCTCCCTTCATCCAACATTAACTCTGTTTCTGCTCCTCCCTCTTTACTCATCCCTCACTTCTTTCCCTCTGTCATTCTCTCCTTCCTCCCTGCCTTCCCTGCTCAACTCTTTCCCTTCATTACCTTCTCCTTTCTCCCTCCCTCCCTCCCTCCTCACGCTTCTCTCCATTCCTCCTCCTCCTCGCCCTCCCTACAGAACCTCCCTCTCATCTGTCTCCCTCCTCTTTCTCTCCTTCCTAGACTCTGCCTTCACTCCATCCTTCCTTCCTTTCTTCCTGATCTGATTAACTGACAAAGCACAACGCACCACCCACAACCCACCCCCTTTCAACACTGGCGTAACGCAAGTACTTCAGGCCCCCCCTATATGCTATCAAGACTGGCCCAAACGAAAAATGGGGGCCCAATATCATGTGGAGGGGGCCCGTTTCTGCAAGTCGAGGGCCCATGTGGGCTCCTTGCCTTGTATGGGCCCCTCTGCCTCACGGGGGCTGCGGGGGTATACTTTACGCCTCTGCATCTCAACCCAACCCCCTTGTGCTGGCCATCAATAGCCAATCTGTTCCTATGGGCAATCAATGCTAATATCATTGCCAGGCCTCTGGAATGGATTTAAACTGCCGTGTAATTGCCGGCGGAAAAAAGAAAGAGAAGATTATTACTTTCACATTCGTCCGGACGTTCATTCCCTCGTTCTTCCCGCGTCCGTCTATCCGTTCATCCGCTGAATGGTTCTAAAGGTGCTTTTTTCCCCCACCCTCCTCAACCCAGACCTCCCTCACCCCTACCAAATCAAAGGGGATCGTAATGTGTGCATGCTTTTTCATTAGTAGAGCCCCAAGCAATGACCCCTTAGGGAATTGGACCCTTGTGATGTTGACATTGCATTGGTGGAGTTTGTGTGTGTGTGTGTGTGTGTGTGTGTGTGTGTGTGTGTGTGTGTGTGTGTGTGTGTGTGTGTGTGTGTGTGTGTGTGTGTGTGTGTGTGTGTGTGTGTGTGTGTGTGTGTGTGTGTGTACGTGCCTGCGTGCCTGCATGCATGAGTGCCTGCATGCCTTGGGAGCGCACACTTTTTTCCCCCCAACACAAATATGCCATGACATAGCGCCCTCCGCGTTGTGATTCGTTGGACACTTAACAATTTGCTGCCACACTGCACACCATATTGCTAATAGCCTTTAGGGATAGTTTTGCAGTCTGGACAACAACTTAAATATTTATACTCACAGGTTGGTATTAGGAATTGTGGGGGCAGCTACCACCATTGTTTCCTTTTAGTTATGCTAATAAAATGCTAGCCTGGCTAAAACAACATCAAAGGCGAAACAACAAGGCTATATGGACAGGTTAAGGTTAGCAATTGTTTTGATCTAGGCACAGTCTCTGGCATGCGTGCCCCCATGTGTTGGTATGTGTGTTCAACATGCATTTGTGGGTGTTCTTTTGTTTGTGTTTGTGTGTGGGTGGGCATGTTTTTTCCTCACCTGTATATTTCATTTAATAACATTTCAGTCTATTTCTCCTAATCGTACAATAAAAAAGTATGGGCTCTTTCAGTTCATCGTTTCAGAGAGCAGTTCACACAGCCTCTTAATGGTCATGCTAATAAAGCAAGTGAGATGAAGTTAATGGCATCAAAATTTAATGAAACCGAATTAAATTGCACTGAAATGACTGGTGTTATCGAGGTTATTCTAGTGACTCTCTCAATGCTAGCAAGGCCTACTGTAAGTCTTCCACACGTGTGCACTGCAAACACGCGTGTGATAATTCGGCTTTAATGCCGCATGCAGAGCATGTCATACGCCTACCAATTACCAATCGCAAGTCTGTGGGTGTGTGACTATTTGGATCTGTAATGCTGCCCTACGGAGGAGATGCAAATAAAAGTATTAAACTGTGTGTGTGTGTGTGTGTGTGTGTGTGTGTGTGTGTGTGTGTGTGTGTGTGTGTGTGTGTGTGTGTGTGTGTGTGTGTGTGTGTGTGTGTGTGTGTGTGTGTGTGTGTGTGGTGTGTGTGTGTGTGTGTGTGTGTGTGTGTGTGTGTGTGTGTGTGTGTGTGTGTGTGTGTGTGTGTGTGTGTGTGTGTGTGTGTGTGTGTGTGTGTGTGTGAACATTCTATATGTAATACTGAAAATGTACGCGTACAAGACCTAATGGCTAACACAAATTCACACATGGCCTAGAATCAATCATTGGCAATCTTTTTGTTAGTGTGTAGACGTTGGCAGTGGATTCATTGTGCAGTTACTGTGAAGTGCAGACAGAAGCCCTTGATTTGCTGTCTATTTACTGTCAATGCAAACTACACCGGCAGTGGATTGGCCGTGTTGTTACACTGAGTACAGACATCACCACTGATTGGCTATCTCCTTACTGTCAGTGAGGGTCGTAGCAGAGGATTGGCGTGTAGTTACACAGAGGATGAATGCAGGCAGCGGAGTGGGACACAAGCGCTTTGTAACGGATGGCTGCCGCACAGGTAAACACACATTATACCCCGTCCACACACACAACACTACTGCTCTCTCTCTCTCTCTCTCTCTCTCTCTCTCTCTCTCTATCTCTCTCTCTCTCTCTCTCTCATCCTCTCTCTTTCTCTCTCTCTCTTTCTCTTTCTCATCCTCTCTCTCTCTCTCTCTCTCTCTCTCTCTATCTCTCTCTCTCTATCTCTCTCTGTCTCTCATCCTCTCTCTTTCTCTCTCTCTCTCTCTCTCTCTCCCTCTCTCTCTCTCCTCTCTCTCTCTCTCTCTCTCTCTCTCTCTCTCTCTCTCTCTCTCTCTCTCTCTCTCTCTCTCTGCCTGTGTGTGTGTCTCTCTCTCCCCTCTCTCTCCTTCCCTCCATCTCTCTCAGCAACAATGCGCTTTGTGTGCTCGTGC
>NC_085871.1:42479456-42481956 GCF_034702125.1 Engraulis encrasicolus
TCTCATGACTCTCTTTCTCTTGTTCACTTTATCTTCTCATTCCTCTTCACTCCTTTTTTTTCTTATATTTTTCTGCATCCAAATATAGGGCCTACACTTTCATCACTCTATCTTTTTTCTTTTTGTCTTCCATTCTGTCTTCTCATCTCTCATCCCTCTCTTTTCCTCTCCCTCCACCTTTTATTCTGTTCTCATCTCCTCATCTTTCACTACATTGTCACTCTCAGTTTTTTTCAGTCGTTTTTAATCCCCCCATCTTTTTCAGCTTCAATGCTTTTCATTTTGTCTTCACCTCGCTCTTCCCTCTTTTTTTCTCATCCCTCTTTTTTTTCTCTCTATCTTCTCATGTCTCATCGTAATCTGTATAGTCACTCTTTATCACGAACAATCAGGGCTCTGAATCAACAACAGCCAAGCCAACCAACCACATGCTGGTGAAATGTCAGTTTGACTGGTAGAAAAAGACCAACTTGGCCCTGCCGTAGCCTAATGCAGTGTTTCTCAACAGGGGTGCCGGGGCACCCTGGGGTGCCGCAGGCCACCCTCAGGGGTGCCGCGGAAACGTGGCTGATAAATAAATTATGTAATATAATACATATTCGTCTAAATTGATAAGGTAATGTTAGTCAGTGGAATCTTTCATCTGCCATTTACGCAGAATTATAAAATAAAGTAAATATAGGTTGCCCCAGTCAGCTGCAACTTCGAACGTAGGTCGTGTGACGTCTCCAAATGTGTTACTTTTCTAAGCTTGTGTGGTATCGGATGCGATGCCATTTTACGGCTTGTTGGTTTGGGGTGCCTTGAAATATTTCATGAATTGAAAGGGTGCCTCGCCTAAAAAAAGGTTGAGAAACACTGGCCTAACGGTACGGCACTGTGTTACTACGCTGGTGACCCGGGTTCGATTCCGGCCTGGGTCATTTGCTGATTCTTCTCCGTCTCTCTCTACCCACCCATTTCCTGTCTCTCCTCCACTGTCATGTCGGAAATAAAGGCAAAAAAGCCATAAAAAATATTTTCAAAAAAGAAAAGAAAAAGACCAACTTACAGTACTAGCCACTTTGACCAATTAGCGAGTGTGTGCTTGGATGGTAAGATTAACATCTACTAGCCATTTTGGCTGGTGATGAAAAAGTTAATTCAACAATCCATCCGTCGATCTTTCTTGTTCGTTTTTTTTGTCTTCTCATCTTCTATCTATACCCCTGTCCCTGGGTTGTCAAATCTCAGTCTGTCTCTCTCCATCCCCATCCCTCATCCCTCATCTCTCATCCCTCTCTCTGCTACTCTTTAGCTTTGCCTCTTCTTTACCTCTTCTGCCTTTCTATCCTTTCATCATGACTCTCCCCAGCAGGGGTGCTGACTGCATTGGGCCGGGCCCAGGCCACACCTGAAAGGGCCCCTCCAGTCCCATAGATGCAGTGTAATGAGGACTCTATTCTGGGCCCCCTGTCTCCCTGGGCCCTGGGACAACTGTCCCTTTTATCCCCCCCTGTCTGCACCCCTGCTTCTCTCCATTTGTTTCTACTTCTGCCTTCCATCTTGTTTTTTTCCCTTTTGCTGTGTGTTGATCTCTGTGCCCCCTTGTCTTGTTTATGATCTACCCTGTCTGTGTACTTACAAAGCCCTTGGGACGTGTGTGTGTGGTCCATGTTTGTGTTTGTGTGTGTGTTTGTGTGTGTGTGTTTGTGTGTGTGTGTGTGTGTGTGTGTGTGTGTGTGTGTGTGTGTGTGTGTGTGTGTGTGTGTGTGTGTGTGTGTGTGTGTGTGTGTGTGTGTGTGTGTGTGTGTATGCATTTATTTATTTGTGGAGCCTTCCCTCATAGCCTACATCTCTATTCTTGGCTGTTGCTGTTTCATCCGAGTGTACAGGTGTGCATGCAGCAGGAATACATGCATTTAGCGTGTGTGTATGGATGTGGGTACGAGCATGTGTGTGTGTGTGTTTGTGTTTGTGTGTGTGTGTGTGTGTGTGTGTGTGTGTGTGTGTGTGTGTGTGTGTGTGTGTGTGTGTGTGTGTGTGTGTGTGTGTGTGTGTGTGTGTGTGTGTGTGTGTGTGTGTGTTTGTGTGTGTGTATGCATTTATTTATTTGTGTAGCCTTCCCTCATAGCCTATATCTCTATTCTTGGCTGTTGCTGTTTCATCCGAGTGTACAGGTGTGCATGGATGTGGGGACGAGTGTGTGTGTGTGTGTGTGTGTGTGTGTGTGTGTGTGTGTGTGTGTGTGTGTGTGTGTGTGTGTGTGTGTGTGTGTGTGTGTGTGTGTGTGTGTGTGCGTGCGTGCGTGCGCATGCGTGTGCGCGTGTGCATGCATGCCTGCCTGTGTCCATGCATGCCTTTATGTGTGTGCGATAACACACACGCTCAGGTCTTAAGTGGTGTCCTTTCGATGTAGAACACATAATGGTGTCCTACATATTTCATGTGTAGTGTGTGTGTGTGTGTGTGTGTGTGTGTGTGTGTGTGTGTGTGTGTGTGTGTGTGTGTGTGTGTGTGT
>NC_085871.1:42494005-42496505 GCF_034702125.1 Engraulis encrasicolus
ATCGGAGACAGACAGCCCTCTGGTTACTTCCTTAGGTGCATGTGTCAAGGATCCTTGAGACACAAGGGGCTGGTACACGACACCACTGCTATTTCTGTGTGTGTGTTTTTGTGTCCGTGTGTGTTTCCGTGTGTGTGTGTGTGTTGTGCGTTTGTATGAGTCTCTGTGTGCGCAGACACAGGCGCTGTGTGTGTGTGCGTGCTTGTGTACGTGCCTGTGTACGTGCGTGCGTGAGTCCATGCATGTGTATGTGTGTGTGTGTGTGTGTGTGTGCGTCTCTGTGTGTAATGTGTCCATGTGGACTGCGTAAATTGAGAAATGGGACATGAGAGGTGTCAGTCACATGCAAGCAGTGTTCGAATTACGGGGGGTACCGGGGGGGTTTGACCCTCCCGATTGGGACTTGATACCCCCCAAATGGGACTAAATTACACTTTTGGGGGGTACTGGAAACATTGAGGTATTGTTAAAAAAAATCAGATGTTAAAAATGTCTTGTTACTTGTAATTTTGAACGTGTACTATGAATAACAAAATAACATTAGTTTTTGGAACACCCCTTCAATGGAATGTACCACCAGCGGACGTTTCACATCCTCGCAGTTTGAGAGTTGTCAAAAACATTCGGCAGCACCCACTGATAGGCAGGGTTGGTTCTGGTGCGCGATGAAGTCATGTGTTACAGCTGCGTGCGAGGATTTGTGAAAGAAATATACATGAAACCAATATGATTTCAACTTTAAAGAACTGAACTTACTAACACTCAAGACAGGTGACCGCCAATTCCCTTTCCCCCACGAGAGAAAAAAAAACGATAGCCCACATCAGAATTCCATCAAAGTCAACATGCACAAGGGGTCTCAGTGAAAGAGGTGGACTGCTCTAATAATCTACACGTAGCGTACTTGATGACAGAAAAATAAAGGACGAGGCTCATCATGTAGTTAAAGCACAATTGGAATATTATAATTTTACTAAGTAAGAAGGCGCAAATGGATAGTGAGACTCCACAAACCAAGAAGGATAGCTGTGTCAAGCAAGCTGTCTAGCGAGGCAAATGGATAGCAAGCAAGCTGTCTAGCGAGGCAAATGGATAGCAGCAGAAAGGTAGGAAAATGGGATTTTTACATTTTGTCCGCCGTGACAAATATAGGAGTAATTATTATTTTGACTGTGTTAGAGGCCATGTCATGTAGCATCTAGCAGTATTTTCCATGACTAGGCTACTAGCATCTGATAGCACTTTTCAATCTCAAGAAAAGCGCACACATTACAAGCTAGCTCTATGTGGAATTTGGGAGTTGTAATTCTGATAATTTACAGCTTGATTCTGTATGTCATTGGGTTCACTTTTCTGTTTGACACGAAGTTCTTGGTTGTGTTTCCGTGGTCACTCACTACATAATGTTAGTTGCTAGTTTGCTTTTGGAAAGCCACATAGCTGTTTTGAAGTTGGCTCGGTTTTTTTTGTTCAGCATTGAGTGAGTTGGTTGTGCGTCTGTGCTTGTTGTTGCCAACTGTAAATTGGAGACGTTTTTGTTGCAGCAACGCGTGTGTATGAGAGAAACTTTTGCTAGGTGGTTGAATCAGAGCATCAGTTTTCTCCGGTGTCGTGCTCGCTCTGGATTGTTGAACCTGACGGTGTTGCCGAATAGAGCTCACTGCGCGCAGCACAGGCAGTGTTACCAGTGACAGATGATTTCCACTCCAAACATGCTCAAACTCCGCTTGGTGGCATTACATCTAAACCAAGCCAGTTTAAACTATTTTCTACTTAGGCCTATTTCTAAGGCCACCACAAATCTACATGAAAACCCTGTCCAATGTCCACTTTCACTCGCAGATGTTCATCCAAAACAGCTCAATCTGGAAACACCTAGGCTACTGAGACGGGTGCTTAGATGTGCCTTCCCGCAAACGTGGTCACTTATTCATGATGAGCTCTAGCAGGCAGTTTGCAAATAGCATATTGTTGTTGTTGTTTTGCACATCACGTCACATAAAAGTTCTGTTGTTGTATTACATTTTGTACAGTATATTACCACTCCCAAAAAAAGGTATCTCGTCTGTTTTTTTTTTGTTGGTTTTTTTTTGGGGGGGGGGGGGGGGGGACGTCATCATTTGGTCCGCAAAAAGTCCGACCCCCTCGAAGCCCGGTGGATAATTCGAACACTGCATGCAAGGGTGTTTTTGTTTTTGCAGCAGTGGTTGTAAAAGTGAGTGTGTGCGTCTGTGAGAGTGTGTGAGAGTGCATACGCCTGTGTGTGCGTTCTTTATGAGTTTGTCTGACTGTATGACTTCATGTTTGTGTGTATGTCCTTCCATTTGTGTACTTCAAGGTGTTATAAAAGTCTCTTTCTGTCTGTTTGTGTATGAGCCTGTTAGTATGGGAGCATACGTGTATGTGTGCGTGTCCAGTGGTGTAGTCTACGTAGAATGCAGATATACGCAGTATAACCACCTGAAAATGTCAGGGATTTCAGTATGCCCACTTAAAATTG
>NC_085871.1:42499005-42501505 GCF_034702125.1 Engraulis encrasicolus
AAAAAAAACCCTAAAACTATAGAAGTTTTGGACAGCATCACCACTAGGAAATTAGAGGAGGAGGGGAGGAGCGGGCATAATTCAAGATGCCTTAGCACTGGGGTTCCCAAACTTTACCAATACAAGGCCCTCTATATACCAGAAGTGGGGAAACTATGTCTCGAGGGGCGTTTGCGGACCTTGAGGCCGTTTTATCAGACCCCCGATATAATTTGAATGTTATGCAGCTTCACATGAAATAGGACACATTTTGGAAAATAATCTTTTAAAATACATTTGCGATACAATTAAGTTATATTCAGGGGACCTAGAGAAGTTGGGCTCTGTTTTAAAGGTATATACCATTAGATTCCAGCCAAGGCCCCCTCTTAAATGGGTCGTACTATTTTTTGTGCGCTAGCCCTCTTACACGACCATAGTCTATGTGTGTGTGTCAGTGTCCCATTGGGATATATACAATAACAGTAATGTTCATAGATGCAATATATTATTATGCTATTTTTAACTAATGGGAAATTTGCTTAGCTGATTATGGTTTATTGTGATTCACATTAACTAATCAATTATTTATTCATAAGGCGTCTGCTAAATGCTATGTAATGTAATATAATGTAATGTAATGTTATTATTTATTTTGATGTGCTATACTTTTTCTGCCAACCTTCCGCGGACCCCCTAGACCAGGGGTGCCCAACTTTTTTTTACTTTTGAAGTTGATGGTCGGCTGTGATCTACCAAGTCAAATTTAAGGATGTCAGTATGAAAATTTTAAATCACCATTTATTAATCACCATTATTATTAACAAAATGTTTTAGTAGGCTACTATGGCCGCATCTTTTCAGTGTGTTTTTAAAGTGTGTTGAATAGCCTATTAACAAAGCAATGCATTACTGATATGCAGACATAATTTCAGTCCTACACAAGTCCTAAACAACTGAAACAATTTTAAAATGATCAACATTTGATATAGGCCTAAAAGGCATATGTAGGCACATAGACCGTAGGCCTATTTCTAAAATATGACGAAGCATTATCAAATGCCTTCAGTGGTACAAATTTAAAAAGGGCTCAGAAATTCACCATTTGTTATGGGTAAATAGTAGGCTAGTTAAGTTCACTCTACTATGAGAGAGAGAGAGAGAGAGAGAGAGAGAGAGAGAGAGAGAGAGAGAGAACTCATTGGATTGGTTAACACCCCTGTTAAGAGTGACTTCTTCTATGAAGCGCAGCAAAGGCTTTCTATTGTGTTTGGCCAATCGTTTTTTCCACAACCAGAGCAAGAAACATCACACATCGAAGTGAATTCCATAGTCTACATGTCAACTACTAACATTTCCCTTACACGCGGCACGCGATGTAAACGCAGTTACCGATGATGCATGCAATTAGCGATTTGGACGAAGATCCTCGCATCTCGCCGCGTCATTATAACGCATCGTTGCGCACATGTTCTGTTACTCACCCGTTATTACATGTTTGCACACATGAACTAACTGCAATACCCTCACGGTCACTTCCTAATGCTTTCTCCTCATTCTGTGTTACACTGGGACTAATTATCTAACCAATACAATACCAGCAGCTTCCTACATAGCCTACTGTTGAAAGACAGTATTTTCCCCGTCACATTACACGTCTCGCGATCGACTGCCACTCCCCTTGAGATCGACTGGTAGCTCGCGATCGACTGGTTGGGCACCCCTGCTGTAGAATCCTTTCGCTGCCTTCCAAGGGGCCCCGGCCCCCACGTTGAAAACCACTGCCTTAGCTCATGACAGGAGGATGAGCAGGAGGGAGAATGCAGATGACTGGAGAGATGACAGCTGCCAAGCATCCCACACAACAGGCTCCTTCCAAACTATGCGAAAAATAAAAACACAGTGTGCCCTGCATTTTTGGGAATTATCCAGACTGATTATCATCGACTTTCAAATCTCTGCGAGACTTGCTCTGACCAAGAGCATAACAGTTAACATTTCCCAAACAGCATGGTTGACCCGCCTCCCTTGGTTTGCTACTGGGTTGTTTGCTTCCCAACAAAGTGGGAGGAGTTCCCATTTTTTCCCAGAGCTCAGAAACTATATTTGTATTGCTCCTCCTGGCCTGACTAAAAGCAACGCTGAGGCAACGGTGTTGCGTCACTAGGCCTGGCTAGGAATGATCAGTCCTCTAACTTTTCAATTTCACTAGGGTACCACTGTCACAGTCATCTAGCCTTCTATAACCCACTGCAAGTAGACGCCGATCTCAGCCATTGTTGCAACAGTCATTTCAGGACCAAGGCCAGCGTCAAAGCCAAAGATGTGTATTTTACTACTATAACATCACACTATCACTATGAGTGTGTGTGTTTGTGTGTGTGTGTGTGTGTGTATGTGTATGTGTATGTGTGTGTGTGTGTGTGTGTGTGTGTGTGTGTGTGTGTGTGTGTGTGTGTGTGTGTGTGTGTGTGTGTGCGCGTGCGTACGTGCATGCATGAGTGCGTGCGTGCATGTGTGT
>NC_085871.1:42516505-42524005 GCF_034702125.1 Engraulis encrasicolus
CTCTCATACATACACACACACACACACACACACACACACACACACACACACACACACACACACACACCCTCTCTGCCCCCTCGTGTGTTTCAGGAGAGTGTCTCCACAGGAGAACTTCACAGAGTGGCAATCCAACACCCTGCCTGCCTCACTCTTCAGCACTGCACTAAGCCGCTCTCATTTTCTCTCTTCTTCTTCTTCTTCTTCTCTCCTTCTCTTTCTCTTTTGTCAGTCCTCCCCTCACTCTCTTCTTTCGCTTCTAAACTCCTGCTGTAAGCATCTTGTCTTCTTTTTCTCCTTATGCCTTCTTTCTTTCTTTCTTTCTTTCCTTCTTTCTTTCTTTCTTTCTTTCTTTCTTTCTTTCTTTCTTTCTTTCTTTCTTCCTTCCTTCCATCCTACTTTCTCTCCTTCTCTTTAACTTTTGTCCTCCCCTCACTCTCTTCTTTCTCTCTTCCATCTTCCCCTGTTATGGCATTATTCCCTCGTTCTTTTCCACAGCACCGTTTCCACCATTTCCGTCCCGTTTTCCACTAATTGCATCTTGTCTTCCAAAGAGCTGCCACAATGAGGTTGTAAGCATCTTGTCTACTTTTTCTCCTTATGCCTCCTTTCTTCCTTTCATTCTTTCTTTCTTTTTCTGTCTTTCTTTCCTTCTTTCTTTCTTTCTTTCTTCAATCCTACTTTCTTTCGTTCCTCCTCTGGTCTTTCCTCTCGTCGTCCCTTAAAGTCTTTCATGTCTGTCATATTTCTCTCTTCATGTCTTTAAAATTCCAACACAAGTCAAGTTTGCCAACCGTTCGTCAGCCAGTTGTCACAAAGTACACATGTGTCCCCTAATTTAATCCAGAAGAACAACAGCGTCAAATGTATGTGTCATGAAATCTTGCGATTTTGGAGGTTTGGTGAGGCAAGACGCGAGGCCAACCTTTCAAGGGCCGTACACACACGTCGCTGCTATTTACTCGCTACTTGCTCACTCGCCTACTTGCCACTCGCTCTGGGTGATTTTGTTTACTGGTTGTCATGGTTCCCGCTGTCAGCGCCAATAACGTCCGTACGAAACAAAATGTAGGCCTACGCTGTTTAACGTTGATCGTGTGCTGTGCACAACCATGCATATGAGCCTTTGATGGTGTACACTGTATTGGATGTATTTTCCTCAACACTTCAAAGTGTGATGGCGTGCAGAAGTTGGTTGGTCAGAACACCACAGGGGCAACGTCACCTGTCAATAATCTGTATCCTGCATTCCAATTGGTTACTCGCTTAACTCGCATCGCTCGAAGATAAAATAAGTTTATCTCGGAACCCGCCCACATCGCATCGCTTGTACTCTCCTCGCCTACTCGCCAGCGAGACTCGCTGGAACACGTAGATATTCTATTGACTTCATCCGCTGAGCGAGTAACTAGCAGCGACGTGTGTGTACGGCCCTTCAGAGTCTGGTTTTCTGCCCATAGACAGCAGGCGCGATCAAGACTCTTCATTACTACTGAGTACTACTGATACTAATGAGTCTGATTTAAGCATCAGCTTCCTTGTTAGGGTGATTAATTAACTTGACACAGTGCACCTTTACAGATGTCCTCAATGGATGAATAGATCTAACAAGATCTCTGTTAATGTCTAAATAATGTCAAAAATGTAGGTCTCTTTTTTCTCCTTCTTTTCCATTCCACCTTTCCTCTCATCTCAAGCCCCCCCCCCCCTTCTTCCCTCCACTCTTTTCTTGTTTTTCTCTCTTCACACATCTTACCCTTTCCACGCTCCTCGTTTCTCATCCCCCCCCCAATTGGCAGGCCGAGCACATCCCCCTCTCTTCTCTTCTTCAAAGACTGCCATAGGCTGACTACCCCCCTTGGAACTTCACAGAAGGGGGTGCGTAGTGGGTGGCAGAGTCATCCTCTCCACAGCACCACACTACTAGTAAGCTCCTCTCCTCACCTCTCCTCTCCTCTCCTCTCCTCTCCTCTCCTCTCCTGTCCTTTCCTGTCCTTTCCTGTCCTGTCCTTTCCTGTCCTGTCCTCTCCTCTCCTCTCCTTTCCTCTCCTCTCCTCTTCTCTCCTCTGCTCTCCTCTCCTCCCTTCTCTTCTCCTGTCCTGTCCTCTCCTCTCCTGTCCTGTCCTGTCCTGTCCTTTTCCCTCCTTTCCTCTCCTCTCCTCTCCTGTCCTGTCCTGTCCTGTCCTGTCCTGTCCTGTCCTGTCCTGTCCTGTCCTCTCCTGTCCTGTCCTGTCCTGTCCTGTCCTCTCCTCTCCTGTCCTGTCCTGTCCTGTCCTGTCCTGTCCTGTACTCTCCTCTCCTCTCCTCTCCTGTCCTGTCCTGTCCTGTCCTGTCCTGTCCTGTCCTGTCCTGTCCTCTCCTCTCCTCTGCAGTCCTGTCCTGTCCTGTCCTGTCCTGTCCTGTCCTCTCCTCTCCTCTCCTCTCCTCTCCTCTCCTCTCCTCTCCTGTCCTGTCCTGTCCTGTCCTGTCCTGTCCTTTCCTCTCCTCTCCTCTCCTCTCCCGTCCATTCCTCCCTTCTACTCCTCTTTCATATCCTGTCCTCCGCTGGCTTTTCCTTTCTTCCTGACTTCTCTACTTGAGGAGATGTCAAGACATAAAAAACCACTCCTCAGTTCATATTAGTATAACAAATGGAAAGGAGAGAACAACTCAATTCCACTTGCCCACCTAAGGGGCCACCTAAAAACTATTTCAGGAACTATTTATTTACCTTTAAATTGCTTACATAGCATAAATTGTGTAAATTGCTTTAAAGGTGTAGTAAGGTTAGTAGTTTATTTCCAAAATTCATTCAGAATTTTCATTGTAAGAAAATTGCACTTTTCATAAATGAAAATGGGGATCTTCTCCATAGTCCGCCATGTTTAGCTGCAAAACTGCACTTTGGTGGTAGCCTACTTGAAAATATGAGTTCATTATTTAGTAAATATTAACCCTTTGGCGACGGCACGCTTAAATATGGTTCGATTTCGAACCACAACTGCTTCGTCGTTTTGAAGGTATATATTTTGTCCTCACCGATGAAATAAACATCACCACATGTTGTCATCAATTGGCCAATCATTGCCAAGTACTTTACATCGTTTTCATAGCCTATTGGCTGAACTGTATAAACTTCAAATGTCGTGAAGTAACGCACAACAATCTCCCGCCTTCATTTGACAGTCGGCTAACCAGCTGTAAGCAACGCTACTGTAAACATGACTCCTCGTCAAGTTTTTTCCGCCTCTGAAGTGGCCTAAATATGTTGTCAACACATATGGGATAACAGCGACAGTGAAGACAGCGAAACTGGTGGATTATCCAGTGGGAAAGAGTATGACATCTTGGACCGTGAGCTTATGTCCGACACCGAGGAAGAAGAGAAGTGAGTAAAAGTTTTTTGATGTTCTGCTTGTGTTTGCCAGTCTAGTTGCAGCCATCAAAAACAGCATGATTACATGGGATTGAAGTTCGGACAGATTGTTTTATGTGTGTACTGTTTTTAACTCTCTTACAACTAAAATAAACGGTGGTTTTGTGCCTTTTACATCACTATTTATCTCGCTCTATCTCGCTGGCACCGAGTAGCCAAGGCTTCAGTCAGCTGTTTTGTTTGGCGACTAGCTACATGCAGCCTCGCCTAAACGTTTGATTACGGGAGGATGGCAACCTGGACAGACTGTGTTGTTCACGGATTGCATTTATAACTAAAATAAAACGAGACATGTGTCTTTATATCACTGTTTACTTCGCTTTATCTGTTAGCTCATGAGAGACTCAGCCGAGTAAATGGCTTGTCAGTCAGCTGTTTTGTATGATGGCTAGCTTTCGTGCAGTCTCGCAAAAACGTTTGGTTACATGGGATTACAGTTTGGACAGACTATATTTTGCATGTAGTGTGTTTAGTGATTGCATTACACCTAAAATAAACCGATATTTTGCACCTTTTATCTCCCTTTATCTCGCTGGTGAGTCAGATACTCAGCCCAGTAGCCTACATAAGGCACGTCAGTCAGCCAGATTTTGTATGATGGCTAGCTTACTTGCAGCCTCACTGAAATGCACGGTTACTGGAATAACAGTCTGATCAGACTGTTTTGCAGGTACTGTGCCCATGGACTGTATTACAAGTAAAATCAACCAAGGTTTTGTGACTTTTTATAACACTGTTCATCTCACTTCATCTCGCAAATGAAAGCTTTGCCTGAGTAAACAAAGTTCTTCAGGTTCAGCCTGTGTGTTAGGCACTAGACCTACTACTTGTAGCCTTGTAACACTTGTGCTGAGTTTGTGTAGCATGTCTAACTTGATACAACTAATTATTCATAGCCAATTCATAGCCAAACTCCCTGGGGTTGAATTTAGATTCAACCTTTGTCAACACATTGCAGAATTGTTTATGTCAATATGGGCAAGTCTAGATGGAGTAGCCTAAACAAGAGTGCCATAACATGTGCCTTAGTACGCTCAGTTGCAACTCTAGCAGAATTTGGCCTTGGAATAACGTGTGTGTGTGTGTGTGTGTGTGTGTGTGTGTGTGTGTGTGTGTGTGTGTGTGTGTGTGTGTGTGTGTGTGTGTCTCAACATCTAGAATTCAACATCTTCCCTTGACCACGACTCAGCCTCAGCCCTTCTCCAATTCTGAGGTGGATGGGCCACAACTCAACCGGATGTCGGAGGCAGCGCGTCCAGGTGTGGCGAAGGGACGAGGAAGGAGATGGGGAGAGTGAGACCTGCCCTTCCATACAGGAGCGGTCATGATGCTGACCAGGCTCCCCAACTGCCACCTTTCCGTCTACTCTGCCAACCTGGTATTTACATTGATGTTCCAGCAACAAAAGGAACAATGACGAGGGCAATACATTTTTTAAAGCTTTTATCTAACCTGATGCCCTGCTCCTGCAAATCTGTGCCTTCACCAACACATAGGCATGGGAGGCAGTCCTCAGGAAGCCATACTGTACTTCGGTTGTGTAGGGATGGAACATGGAGAGAAAGTAGAGATGATAAAAAACCCGGAGGATCCGGTTGGAGAGCCGGGTAAAGACCTCATCCGAACAGACCGGATGGCTGTCGTGCATTGATCCGCCAAAGGCGGGTCAGACGGCATTTCATTAATATGTCAACAAAATGGCAGTTACAGCGCGAGAAATTGTGAAACCGGAATATATCCTCTTTAGTTGACTACAACAGCCATTCTCTAATCTCCCTAGTATGCTGTTCAGTCACGAACACTCACTGAGTAAAACTGAACCAACTCCCGCCTCGTCATTCATCGAGCCTGTTTGATCCGTCCAGCCTATGTTGTGGCCAATTGAGTGTTTGAGTCGCGGATCCCCGCTCCCTATGCGTGTGCTTCTGACTCTGTTGAGGTCTACATTTTAATGTTAATAGTGCTCTGCCAACGCTTTAACATCTCAGTCTGTAGGCTACTCTTAGGGAAAGTATAGTCTACAGACGTGACTCGATCACTCACTGCGTTACAGCGTACAGTCTTTAAAGCCACTGCTGCCGTCACTCCCCTCGTCCGAGTCACTCAGCAGCGGCGCCCTCGGCGACTCGGTGAGACGAATCCTGACTGAGTTGTTGGTAGCAGCGAATCCCCTACGGGTCGGATCAATCGCTTAAGTTTCGTTTTTGCCACGAGTGTGTGAGTCGCAAGGCAGCGGAAGCGAGTGGTCATCTGCTGCTCGCCTCCTGACTGTCCCTGCTCAACTAGACTTCTGCTCCCAAATGTTTGACTTTTAGTCTTAAATACAAACACACACATTATTTATTGCAAAATCAGGAACATGCCGTTTCACTGCTGCCAAAGGCTGTTCGAGTTGTGGTTGCATGTTTAGTGAGGAGACCCAGTGGGTCGGATCGCATGAGTTTAGGAACACATTCATAAAGTGAGTTTTGTTGATCAAACTGTCTTTGATTTATCAACGTGAATTGATAAATGGAACAACAAAGGCGAGGCGCATAGCTACTTAACGGCAGAAACGTTTTAAAAAATACATTATTTTTATTTATTTTTATTTATTTTAAATAAGTGATCCGTGTGATCCGATTGATCCGTCTAATCCGGATACCCTCCTTGGAATGATCCAATCAATCCGGACGCCTCAAAGATTCGAGTTAAGCACCTCTAAGAGAAAGTAGTCGGGCGTAAGTGGACATTCTCATCGCCCTTTTTTCTTTTTTTTTTTTTTTCTTTTTTTTTCCCCAGTTTGGTCACAGTAAAAATTACAAGTATGATGATACTTGTAATGACATGTGATGTTTTGATTGACATAGCTATTGTGTAATGTTCAATTACATGATTGTTAATTTTCGATCATAAGAAAAAAAGTGAAATCTAAGCAAAGTAAAACAAGAAATTTTCTTTTTGGATATTTAGATCAACGTAACTTTTCATCCATTGTAAACATATACAGTCCCAGGAAAAAGTTTGTACACCCTTTGAAATTTCTTACATTTTTGTCAAAATTGATAATAAAACATGGTCGGATCTTCCCGGAAATCTCAAGAAGGAACAATCAGAGTCTGCTTTAATTAATTCCACCCAAACATTTACATGTTATCATATTTTTATTCGTCATAAGGCCATAATATTCACAGGAGAGCAGGGCATAAGTAAGTACACCCTTGCATTAAGTAGGTTTTAACCCTCAGTTAGTTGCAATATCATCAACCAGACTTGTCCTGTGGTTGCAGATCAGATTAACAAAACAATCTGTTTGTATCTTGTCTCCCTCTTCTTTAGAGAACTGCCTCTTGTCAGCAAGGTTTGTGGGATGTCTGGAGTGCATAGCTTTCTTGACTTCATGTCATTTAATCTCAATTGTTTTTTGTCAGGGCTTTGACTGGGCTATTTCAGAATGTGTATTTCATTATTATGAAGCCATTCTAAAGTCGATTTGCTTCTAAAGTATGGGTTGTTGTCACATTTCAGGACCCATACTCTTGTGTGCTTCAACTGTGTGATAGACTTCCTCACGTTTTTTCTGTAAAATATCACAATACACCTGAGTTCATTGTTCCACTGATAATAGCAAACTGTCAAGGACCTGAGGCAGCAAGGTAGCCGCATATAATGATGCTCCCGCCACCATACTCAGAAGAGGAGATGTAACCAAGAATAGCTAAAAATGGGATTCATTCTGCCAATCTAAAATTAATGGGGTTTCTGTCCAAAAAAATATTGCTGCACCTTTGAGGTTTGCGAAAAAGCATTTATATGCTTCATAAAATTACTGCAAAATATTCTGTAGACCAACGTTGAAACCAAAGTTGAATTGTTCAGGGGAACACACAATGTCATGTTTGGAGGAGAACTGGAGAACCACACCTTCACCAAAACATCATCTCCGCCTTTGAGTATGGTGGCCGGAGCATCATTATATGCGGCTACCTTGCTGTTTCAGGCCCTTTTGAGTTTGCTATCATCAGTGGAACAATGAACTCAGAAGTTTATCGAGATATTTTACAGAAAAAAAGTGAGGTAGTCTGTCACACAGTTGAAGCACACAA
>NC_085871.1:42534005-42539005 GCF_034702125.1 Engraulis encrasicolus
ACACACACATAGGCATCACTCACTCTCTCTCTCTCTCTCTCTCTCTCTCTCTCTCTCTCTCTCTCTCTCTCTGCACAGTCACAAGTATATTACAAGCAAATTGACACAACCGTATTCACACACATGCATCCACTTAAAGACCAAGGTATATACGAAGACACACACACACACGCACACACGGACACACACACACAGAGACACAGACACACACACACACACACGCATGGACACACACACACACACACACACACATGGACACACACACACACACACACACACACACACACAGACACACAGACACACACACACACACACACACACACACACACACACACACACACACACACACACACACACACACACACACACACACACACACACGACAGACACTCCACTCATCTACACAGACATCACCGCTATATAGGCTACAGATGAAAAATCCATCCAGTACAAATCCATAAATATGAAAATTCAATCCAGTTGGAATCCATAAAGATGGAAATTCACTCCAGTGCTGAATGCATAAATAAAGATGAGAAATAAACTTGTTTTGGTAATTCAGTCTCAGTTATTTATTTATTTTCGCTTCTGCTTCCACTTCAGTGAAGAGAATATTCTAAAAGGGCCGACTAAACATTTCAAGGAATGCTTTGTGATGTATGAACATGTCTGTATGCATGTATGCATACTTTGAATGTAAATAGCGTTTCTTTTTATGTAAATGTGTGACATTGGTCAAAGACAGCTAAACTGTTTTACAGGGATATGTGACTTGACCTAAGCTTACTATACATGTTCAATACCGTATGCATACAGATTCATTACATGATTGGATTGGCCTTGGCAAGGTATGTATGAATAGGCCTATGTGGTTTTGGCAGTGAATCTTGTACACAGAGATTAGCAAAAATAAAAATTCAAACAATGTACACT
The DNA here is from genome assembly GCF_034702125.1 of Engraulis encrasicolus. Taxonomy (NCBI): domain Eukaryota; kingdom Metazoa; phylum Chordata; class Actinopteri; order Clupeiformes; family Engraulidae; genus Engraulis; species Engraulis encrasicolus. Next base: position 42,534,939 of record NC_085871.1, read on the forward strand.
GGCACACATGAATATAAACACCAAAAGAATAATATATGAAAAAATTAAATATAAAAAATAAATCAGTTGTGCCTGTAATGTAACATTTTCACGTTGGAATAAGGTTGCAAGATACACGTATATATATTCTCCCAACATAATAAAGAAGACAAGAAATGTGTAGCACTAGGGCTGTGTGTCTGTGAGAGAGAGAGAGAGAGAGAGAGAAGGAGAGAAGGAGAGAGAGAGAGAGAGAGAGAGAGAGAGAGAGAGAAGGAGAGAGAGAGAGAAGGAGAGAGAGAGAGAGAGAGAGAGAGAAGGAGAGAAGGAGAGAGAGAGAGAAGGAGAGAGAGAGAGAGAGAGAGAGAGAGAGAAGGAGAGAAGGAGAGAGAGAGAGAAGGAGAGAGAGAGAGACAGAGAGAGAGAGAGAGAGAGAGAGAGAGAGAGAGAGAGAGAGAGAGAGAGAGAGAGAGAGAGAGAGAGAGAACACTGAAAAAAAATATTCGTTGGATTTACATGATTTAAATGTGTACATCGGTCCCACACAATCCAATTGTGTAAGGTCAACATGATTTCTTCCCCTATTTTTATTGTGTAAGGTTTAAGTGATTTTATCACCTTAAACGGAGGTGATTGGATCACCTCAACCTAACACAACTTATTCATGTTCCAGCATCATAAAAATGTGTTGGAACATGTGATTTTTTAAAATAGTCACAAAATGTTTTTTTCACCTAAATCAGAGGTGATGAAATCACTTTCATCCTAAACAATTAATTGGTATTCCATTAAGCAGAAAATATGTTGGAAAAACACAAAACTTTGACATAGTTTGAAAGTATTTTTTTCATGTTTATTGAAGGTGATGGAATCACCTAAATCATGCATACAGCTACATTTCAGTAACATGATTCTTTAGTCTCAATCCACCCCCCCCAAAAAAATAAAAATAAAAAAATAAATAAATAAAAACATATGGTAAACATATTAGGTCTAGGCTATACAAATGCATTGCAGATCACAATTTGATGTACAGGCATGTGCAAACAAAAACAAAAAGAGTCAGAATTCTGTGATTAAATGTATTGACTTTCACTGTTCGCATGTAAAATGCACACAGATATACAAAACATAAGCACAGTCACAAATAACTGCTACTCTTTGACCAATCAACAAGCAGGAAATACAACGAGCATGGTCTGTGAACAAAAAGAAAGTCCAATTCGCTTTAAAGGTGCACTGTGTATTATTTTTAGTAGTTTATTTTGAGATTTCATGCTGCCCATGCACAAATGTTGCATTTTTCATGAATATTTACCACCACCAAACTTTAAGTTGTCGTTATGACTGGGGAAATTGCTCTTTCCATACATGAAAGGGGGAGGGGGAAAGAGAGGAATCTTCTCCACTGGCTGTCATTTTGAATTTCTAGAAATACAGATTTTTAGTAAACTTACTGAACTTTGGTCATACTAATACATTTTCGTTCATTACTAAGTAAATATTCATGAAAAGGACACAGTTGGTAATAGGCAGCACCATTTCAATGTGCAGCATAGTTGCCTACTCTGGTCACCATCCTACACAGTGCACCTTTAAGAAAATAATTTGTTTGGTTGCTGTGAAAAAGTGCTCTCTGGCTGGATTAGCATTCATGTGAACACATCGGACACAAATTAAATTCACTCTACATACAGTTCTTTTAGCTCATTGACTAAGTGCATTAGTCCACACTTGTAGGTGTGCGTGTGTGTGCTCTTGCGCGTATAGTGTATGCATGTGCACGTATGCATGTGCGCGTGCATCTGGCAGTCCACCATTCATTCGGTTGTCCTCTTTGGTGACCACATTTGTGTTATTACCCAGTCTTATTTAAGTCTAGTCTTGGTATTTTGTTTGTCTTTAGTTTGGGTCAAAATCAACACAGTATGTACAAAACATATGCACACTCAAGTGCTATTCTTAAAACCAGCAAGGAGCTGGAAGGGCATACAAGCAAATAGATCTCTAGAAAAAAGGTACATTTCACTTAAAGAAACAAAAATAACTGCTGTTTTTTAGTTGCTGAAAAAAAAAGAGTCCTTTCCGATTGGGTGTCACGTGTGTGACTGACATACACTAAAACTGACAATGTCCAAAGGTTGGGATGCCCAATCTTCTGTCAGAGCAGATTCCAATAGTGATGTCTTCAATTGCTTCGTCTACGGCAACTTCATCCATGACCTATTCAAAACAGACAAAGGTAAATAAACACAAATTAACCAAGCCATTTGAATTAACAAATAAATCAACATTAAGCTGGGCAGTAGGTTACTGCAAAGTCCAAAGCATGTCCTCTGTTCCACTGTCAAGATTTCCTCAGTTCTAATTCTGATGTGGGACCTGGATGATGATTTAACGCTGGTGTGAATTGGCCTGAGGTTGTCAAATACCAGAACCAAAGCTGTGTAGTTGCCTTCATTCTGCAGGGATGTCAAACTCAAACCCAGGGCCAATTGTTACCCATGAAGTAATTTTATGTGGCCTGCAAGATGATTGCATAGCATGACAAGACTTTGACATGAAACTTGGTGTGTCACAGGAATACCAGTGGGCCCAGGCCAATGAAAAAGCTCACTCTCATATGGAACAACACCCCAGGTCTACTGTGTCTCCTTGGCTGGGACCTACAAGGAGTTTGTAGTAGACAACCAGTGATGCCAATCCTCTGTTTAAGGTGTTTCAGAGCACAGAGATGTAAGGGTCAGCTCGTCTCAATTAAGAGAAGATCAAGTTTCATTATGCATGTACAGGTACGGTATATACTGTTCCTTGCGAGGAGATTTTGAAGGAAAAGTCTACTGCATTTCTCTGCTGTCTGATATTCTCTGATCTGAGATGAATTGAGAACCTCCCTGGCGTTTGTGCATGCGTGCAGTAATATGGCATGCAGGGCTCGTCTGTCAAGGGGCTGAAATAAGAAGTTCTTACAGTTTTCCCCCATCTCAATAAGTTTCCCTGATAACTTAAGATGATTAAAAATAAACCTTCAATATTCTAGGCAGACATACAACGGGCAATATAATGAAAAGCGTAACACAGCTGGTGCACGTTGTCGACTCTGATTCCACCCCCCATCAGAGCGAAAAACATGTGTCAACAAAGTGCTCTCAGATATTATACCCTTCATTGTAGTGCTCATTTTGTTTCTACATAGAAGATATTAATATTTATTTTTGTTTAGCTGCACATTGATTGTGTAGCAAGTGTATTGAAATAAGGAAACCGTGGGATAGCTTGCTCACTTTCAACTGAAGCCTCTCAATGTCATGTTGAGCATAGCACAATGCATACAAACTAGTGTCACACTCCACACTGAGCGTGGGAACACCAGGGAGGTAGTCATCAACACTTCTCAGATCAGATCATCTTGTCTCAGATAACTCCAATTCTAGTACTAAGCAATAATCTAATATTCACTGGTCAGAGTACGACAAAATTTAGATATAAAAATTCGAGAAGCAGCTCCTTATACCACTGGAATATTTAGTCACCCCCATTCAGGTAACAGCTAATTTAAAGCAGGAGTCAAGTTGTTAAGGTGCACTGGGTAGGGTTGTGGCCAAAGTGAATGCTTTACCTTGTGGACTTCGAACAGTGCAGGCCATTGCACTGGGACTGTGGTGATTCTTTTCAATTCAGCACTGATCTGAAAAGACATAAAGAGCCCAAAGGATTTAACAATCAAATAATAAACATTAGGAGAAAGCCACACACACATTCAAGAAAGGACATAAAACGCTGTAATTCACAAATAAAAACATTAAAGACAATCCAAATTGAATGTCTTACCTTCCGAACTTTGAACAGAGCAGGCCACTGTGCCAGAAGTCCTCAGAAATGGTGCGTCTTGTACAACTTAATGAAATAAAGAAAGAAAGAAAGAAAGAAAGAAAGAAAGAAAGAAAGAAAGAAAGAAAGAAAGAAAGAAAGAATAAAAAAGGAGAACATTTGTAACCTGTGCAGCAAGAGTTCTGGAAATAAACTACTTAAAATCACTCTCTGCACCTTTAAAATCGCAGACTGTATCATGATCTGCTTCAATTGTC
>NC_085871.1:42544005-42549005 GCF_034702125.1 Engraulis encrasicolus
AAACAAATGACAGAGAAGGTGAAAGGAGAGGAAGAGAGAAAGAGTGGGGGACAGAGAGAGAGAGAGAGAGAGAGAGAGAGAGAGAGAGAGAGAGAGAGAGAGGAAAGACAGAAGCTTTCATTAGGGCGTTTGAGCCTCTGAGCACCAACACTGATCATTATTCAGACACCCACACTGCTGCAGAAAGACAGCCAATCAGCACTATCCCAGAATGAATTACCCAATCAGAACAAAACTGAAGAACCAATCTGAGCACAGTTAGAAAATGCTTCCATCAACAACAGCCAAATAACCCATTGTCAGTGAATGGGAATGATTACAAGATAATTTTATGTAGGGCTTCTTCATATGAATCTACTATAAATAATAGGCCAAAACAAGTGTATTGTAATCATGTTCATATTTCACATTGTTAAATGCCAAACAATTATTATTATAGTAGTGTCTTAATGGTAGGTGGCAGCAGTCGTTGGTAATTGTATTGTAGAGTGAGTGATTTAAAGGCTAACTGAAATATGGGTTGTGATCTGTATTGATTTGGTGTCACTGATTGGCCCAATGAGGAGGTGTGACCCTTGACCCAGGAAGTCATCAATTCAAATCTCCAATGGACAACCCCCTGTCGGCTGTCCCCCCAGTCCTCCAATTAGCGCCATCCGCCTCTTATTTATTTTGCCTGCTACCATTTATCTCGCCGTTGCAGACACGCGTTTCACGCACATAGGCGCGTACGCATGCACGCACGCACACTATCAAGCACATGCACACATGGCCAAGTGAACTATAGTGTACATGTGCTAGTGGTCCGGGGGTAGTAATTTACAAGCTAATGAATTACAATAATGTGCCCGTATGGGTGGCATACTAAAAGCAACATAATACACTTCAAATGCTACAATATAAAATACTATACTTCAAGACTACACTACTCACACAGGTCTTATCCATGTTATCAAGATTGCCAACACCCCTAAGCATTACGGTACATAGAATACCAATGTAGCATGCGTAGTAGAATACCAATGTGCTTGTATTAGCATACAAATGCATTTGCATACGGAAATACGGCATACATGTACACTCACACACTACAAAGTAAAGCCATAAGCCTCAGCAAGCAAGCAGCATACATATACGAGGCGTCTTAAGCGAGGTGTGTTAACATTCAAGACCCAAGCTGCGATCGCCTATCTGACAGCCATTACACTTGCATAGCATAGCTTAATGTAGCGTAGCGCAGGCCCGTGACTGTTAGCATCTGTACTGGCATCGGTTACACTGGCGTGCTATGGCTTAATGTAGCGTAGCGCAGAGCCGTAACTGTTAGCATCTGTACTGCTCTGCTCTGCTGCGGAGACGCTGCTGCTGCTGCTGTTGCTGCTGCTTATCGGCAATGCTACGGGCTGCTATCAGTGTCAGCTAGTCTCATAACGCACCCGGGAGAGACAGATTGGGGGAACACAACAGGGAGAAGAGGAGGAAGAGGAGGAGGAGGAAGAGGTGGGGATGAAGAGGGGAAGATGAGAAGAGGAGAGAGGGGGATGAGGGGAGATAAGGAAGGAAACACTGCTGGAGGAGGGGGAGGAGAGGAGAAGAGAGAGGGATGTAGAGGGGAAGATGAGAAGAGGAGAGAGGGGGATGAGAGGAGATAAGGAAAGAAACACTGCTGGAGGAGGGGGAGGAGAGGAGAAGAGAGAGGGATGAAGAGGGGAAGATGAGAAGAGGAGAGAGGGGGATGAGAGTAGACGAGGGGAGAGGAAGGAAGAGGAAGAGTGCAGATATTATCTATCTGTTGTGGAAGGTTTTTATTGTTCTCTGCCGCTATCATCTTCCACCCCCCCTCCCTCTCTCTCTCTCTCTCTCTCTCTCTCTCTCTCTCTCATTCTCTCTCTCTCTCTCTCTCTCACACACACACACACACACACACACACACACACACACACACACACACACACACACACAATCTCTTGCCCATTCCCCACTGAATGAGCTTTATTATGTGCGTGTGGCTGTGCACGCGGGCGTGTATGTGTAAGTTATTGGCAATGCTGTCTCTATTGATTGAGAATGTGTGAACTCATAACTACGTGTATGCACTACTTTACATGTCTGCAGATGGATTTTACATTATGCACATACATATAATTCTGTGTGAGTGAGCATGTGTGTGTGTGTGTGTGTGTGTGTGTGTGTGTGTGTGTGTGTGTGTGTGTGTGTGTGTGTGTGTGTGTGTGTGTGTGTGTGTGTGTGTGTGTGTGTGTGTGTGTGTGTGTGTGTGTGTGTGTGTGTGTGTGTGTGTGTGTGTGTGCGTGTGAGTGAATAGGATCACACTAATTCGTTAAACAGCATGTCAAAATATCCATAAACCGTGACTGTCTGTTTGTGTACATGTGAGTGCATGTGAGTGTGTGCGTGTGCGTGTGCGTGTGCGTGTGCGTGTGTGTGTGTGTGTGTGTGTGTGTGTGTGTGTGTGTGTGTGTGTGTGTGTGTGTGTGTGTGTGTGTGTGTGTGTGTGTGTGTGTGTGTGTGTGTGTGTGTGTACGTGCGTGTGTGTATGTGTGACACAATGCATGGCACACTCTACATAACATGAGTACATTTGCTTCCCAGCCATGAATGTGTGTCTGTGTGCATCTAATTACCGTCATTGCGAGTTCAGAAAGCTTGCGTGCCTGCCGCAGAATGGTAGGGGCTTTCGCGGTTAACTTCGCCAAGTGTGCAGTTACAACATGCAGCCATGGGGCAGCCTAACCGGGCGAATAGATGAGATTCAAGCGACTGAGAATCGTTTCTGTGCAGCAAGAGTGATACAAGCGATTGAAGCGACTAGAGTATGTCCGTTGAAAGCAGAATGCAAGCATTCCATCATTCCCTTTGGCTGTCGCTGTCGCTGAACCGTGTCATAGGTAATTTGCATAATATTCTGATGAGTTCAACTACAAACTGTCGCTCTCGTCACACGAATCGCCACTAGTCGCCCAAATAGCCCACTGAATTCATTCAGCTATTGGTCAGAAGCAAGACGTACACAATTCAAAGATGAATTCCAAAAGTTTGCAATTGTACAATTACTTTTACTACTATACTATTGTCTGTTTACACTGAGTGTTCGCATCAATGTGAAAATATTTGCGTGTCGCTGAACCGCGTCATAATATTCTGATGAGTTCAACTACAAACTGTCGCTCTCGTCACACGAATCGTCACTAGTCGCCCGAATCGCGTTTGTTGCGCGACTCAATACAAAGTCAATTACTTACGTCACTCGCCTCGCTCAGGACGCGGCCAGTGTACTCGTGCGGTAACGCTGAAGTAGGCTTTGTCAGAGGTTTCCTTGGGAGAAATCTCTGACTTTGGACTATATTTTATCAAAACAGCAGCAAGTCCTCCACTAAATTCCAGGATATAACAGAACAAAACAGGCCTGCTCTGCAATAGAATACGATTTTCTTTTGTATTCACGATTGTAAGCTTTTGAATATGAGAAATACTTACTCATATATGCGTACATTCCAGGACATGAGGAAAAACAGGCATACGTTGAAATAAAATAGGATTTACTAAGTGGATATTATTTAGCAAGTGAACCACAATCTGTCAACAAAGCCCACTGAAGTCATTCAGCTATTGGTCAGAAGCAAGACGTACACAATTCAAAGATGAATTCCAAAAGTTTGCAATTGTACAATTACTTTTACTACTATACTATTGTCTGTTTACACTGAGTGTTCGCATCAATGTGAAAATATTTGCATGTGCATCAGTATTTGCCCTCTCCCATGGTAATTCCCACCTGCCTGCCTGCCTGCCTGTATTGTTTTGACTATATGGTGTCTGCCCTGTGTGTTCTTAAATACCTGTGCTACAACCTAATTTCCTCCCTTGGGCACAAATACATGTGCACTTGAACTTTGTACAATGTTTAATTGGTGAATGTCAATATGTAAAGGGCATTGGTCCAACTTTTTAATGACCTTAGTTTCTTCTTTTCTTTGTTTACTAACTTTCTCACTCTATTTTGAGAAAAAAAAATACCCTTGTTTCCCTCTCTCTCTCCCTTGACAGTATCTGGCTTTCGCTACTTACTGTATTAATACTTAGGACCTCAGACCTCCAGCAGTTGAAATTCAGAATGCAAGGTTTATTGTTTAGGGCAGTGGTTCTCAAACTTTTTCCATCATTCCCCCTTCAGAGGGTCTGAATGCTTCCGAGCTCCCCCAGTAACAGCGATACTTGCGCTGACTGATTTTGCGATCGCTGCGCAAAATCAAAGGAAAGGTGACTGGTAATATAAAACAAAGAGGGACTGCAGTTGAATGCAAATGTGTGTTCATTTCCTATGCTATTCAAATTCATGACAATTATTAATATAATGTTGGTGAGGACTTTAAACTTATTGACTTATTGGCGAGACAGGAAATCATTTTCTTGGGGGGGGGGGGGGGGAATCAGATGTCACAAGCCCCCCCCCTGAGATGGCTCCACGCACCCACAGGGGGGCTTACGCCCCACTTTGAGAAACACTGGTTTAGGGTGAGAGATTAAGAGACACAGGTACCACGGCCTTCCCATCTCTCTCTCTCTCTCTCTCTCTCTCTCTCTATCTCCCTCCCTCTCCATCTCTCCCTCTCCCCTCTATCTCTCTCTCCATCTCTCTCTCCCTCCATCCATCTCTCTCCCTACCTCTCTCTCTCTCTCTCACTCTCTCTCTCTCTCTCTCTCTCTCTCTCTCTCTCTCTCTCTCACTCTCTCTCTCTCTCTCCCTCTCTCTCTCTCTCTCTCTCTCTCTCTCTCTCTCTCTCTCTCTCTCTCTCTCTCTCTCTGGTCAATCTGTAATGGTGGTAAGCTTAATTTTAGGTGGTAATGATCCGGGGTATGGGGGGTGATGAGGGGAATGGGGAAGGAGAGGTCTACTCCCTTTTATGGTGAATGGAAGGATCAAAATGCATGTAATGTAAAGTACACTTTTTAAGTGGTGACAATGGTTCACAATAAAGAAG
>NC_085871.1:42554005-42559005 GCF_034702125.1 Engraulis encrasicolus
TCATTGGCGTTTTGCTACCACCTGCTCAGCTGACATCCTCAGTCAGAGTCTCCGCGGCTCCGTCTGTCGCATTTCTCAGTATTGAAACTTAACCTGCTTGTTCGGCTACCAAAGAGACTTGAGAGAAAAGGGTTTACAGACGTCATCACAGCGTAGTATGGCTTGGCCGCGAGGGGAGTCACATTTCTTGTACAGTCAGTACTTGAGACATCAAAGTAAAGTTCAATGCCACTACCGCCAGGGTTGGAGTGTAGAACAATGATAAGCCATCTTGAATGCCTGTCAGCTGTCCATAATTATCCCCTGCAATTACTGCGGACTGACAGCTGCAGTTTATTTGGCCACACACTGATCAACACTGACAACCGGATATCATCTTTCGGCCGATTTTTGAGGAGTTTCGGGATTTTAGGGGGTCACAATTTTTATCCATCATGGTGTCGCACCCACTGACCATGCACACCATGTCCGTAGGCTACGCCCAGGTACTACACCGTGACCAATCCATTTCCCCCTGAGTGATAGTTCTTATCCAATCTAAATTCTTTGTCGGCTACCTCCCTCAGTCGAACTCGCTGCCACAATTGGAGGCTCTGGATTTGTTTTAATCCCCATGTCATTCCATCTCCGCTCCGATTTGTGGTCTGCTAACCTCTCCACCACACTGTACAGCTCCATATCACCACTATGGACACAAAACTCCTCCATTCCCATCTACTTTTTGTTGTTTCATTGTACTTTTGTTCAGTCTGTATGTCTGTATGTGTTCGCTATGTGTTTTAAACGCCAGTTGACACGTCACATAGTAGAAGAATGAATGACACTTCATTAGTGATCAGGGCTCTAAATTAACTTTTTTCATCACCAACCAAAATGGCCAGTATATGTTAACCTTACTTGTCAAACACACACTTAGAGTGCATTCCAATATGCGACCTTGCGTCCTCCACTTGTGCTTGTGGCCTCGCCCCGCCTCCTGGCCCCTCCTCCGTGGAGAAAACAAATAAGTTTCCCCGCTGTCAGCCTAGCCAAAACAATTTTTGGGGGACTATTCTTAATTCACCATCCACTTTGCGAATGAGAAAATGACTTTACAACTGAGCTTTTGCGAGATATTGAAATATAATGCTGTTGTCAGTGATGTCATCATGACATATTACTTCCTGGTACAAGGCCACAAGCACAAGTGGAGGACGCAAGGTCGCATATTGGAACGCACGCTTACTAATGGGTCAAAATGACTAGTAAGTTGGTCTTTCCTACCAGCCAAACTGAAATGTGACCAGCATTTGGCCGGTTGGCTGGTGATAATTTAGAGCCCTGTTAGTGATCACAGCTGTTGTCATTTAGAGTAATTTGTTTTTTGTCCCATGTCTACACCACCACACATGCTTGTCACCTGAACATATCACGCCACAAATGACCCACGTGAGTGAAGGGTCATTACTGCTCGTGCTCAAACATCTTCATGTCACTCGACATGTCTACATCATGTCTTCAAAAGAAAGAAAGCGACACGACACCCATGCATCTTTCTTTCACTCCCATTACTTATTCATCCCCTGATCAGCCATTCGTTACTGACTAATGCTATCGGTCATGCATTCATGGCTGGATTGGCTATAAGGCATACAGGTCATTTGCCCGGTGGACTGTTGATGATTTGGACCTGGTCCTCCACCTCAATATAGTGCTATCACTTTGTATTTGTCCTCTTTTGAAAGTCGCTTTGGTTATAAAGCGTCTGCCAAATGCACTGTAATGTAATGTAATCAGTCCTCATGTCGCCACAGCTGACCTCTCTGAGTCAGATTTAAATATTCATTTTAGCTGTTGTGGTCAAAATAGCCTGTAATAGATGATTTAAAATGTTGTCACCGGCTTGCTTCATTGTCTCTCTCAATGCCTGGCGGACTGGTCTTGGCTGAAAATGCTCGGCCTGATGCTTTGGCCCTGACTAGTCCCAGCCCTGCATGCATTAGTCATTGGTGTTATCAGAAATGCCTGTAAGAAGTAACTGGACCTTCTCTGCTCGGCACACCACTGAAATAGCAGCTACAGGACTGGCTGGGCAGGCAGACTTACTAACACTGACACACACACACATACACACACACACACACACACACACACACACACACACACACACACACACACACACACACACACACACACACACACACACACGTGTGCACAACCCAACCTTCATATCTTTGTGAGGCCCTTCCATTCATATTAACCCTAACGATAACTAAAGAATGCTCAACGGTGCCCAAACCAAAACAATCCCTAACTCTAACATGTCAGTGAAGAAATGTTTTTACACTTTTACTTTTACCAGTAACAACAAAACTACCCCAGCAAAAGGGGTCAAAACATGTGGGGTCCAGGATTTGGGCCCCATATGGAGCGAGGGCCCCAGCATATGGGTGTCCTCCAATAGCAGTGGCCTCACGAAGGCAGATTGGAGTAGTATGCACGCGCACGCACACACACACCGTGGCTCCAAGGACAGAGCTCCGTTGATTAAACAAGGCTGGCTGTGCTACCTTGTGACTCCCAGTAGATAACCTACTTGATAGAGCGTGCACAATCACACACACACACATGCACGCACGCACGCACGCACGCACACACACGCACACACTCTCTCACACACACTCACACACACACCGTGGGTCAGAGCAAGGAACTGGGGTGATTAAATAAGTCTTGCTGTGCTGCATATCCACATCCAGCGAGCAATCACTAGTGACATGCAAACACAGACACACACACAGACACACACACACACACACACACACACACACAGTCACAGTCACACACACACACACACACACACACACACAGTCACAGTCACACACACACACACACACACACACACACACACACACACACACACACACACACACACACACACACACACACACACACACACACAAAGTTGGATGGGTTGTAATGTGATCCTGGAAAACACACACACACACAAACACACACACGCACGCACACACAAACACGCGCGCCCGCACACACACACACACACACTCATTTGGGGAGTTTTGTCTTGCCTAACTGGCCCTTGCTAATCCACTCCCTCAGACAGCAGGGGAGGAGGATAAAATGAGACTCAGGAGAGACGCAGGCAGATCCGATCTGTGTGTGTGCCTGAGTGTGTGTGTGTGTGTGTGTGTGTGTGTGTGTGTGTGTGTGTGTGTGTGTGTGTGTGTGTGTGTGTGTGTGTGTGTGTGTGTGTGTGTGTGTGTGTGTGTGTGTGTGTGTGCGTGCGTGCGTGCATGCGTGCGTGCGTGTGTGTGTGTATTTGCCCATGTTTCTGTGTGTGTCTGTTCATGATTGAATCAAGAGATGAGTGTATGAAACATGTGTGTGTGTGTGTGTGCATGTGTGTGTATGTGCGAGTGTATGCATGCGTTTGTGTGCGTGCGTGCATGCATGCGTGCTTATGTGTGTGTGTGCGTGCCCGTTCATGACTGCCTGCGTGCATCCGTGACTGCGTGACTGCGTGTGCGCGCGCGTGTGTGTGTTTTTGCTTTCTCTGAGCCCTTGATCTTGAGTACTCCTGGGGCTCTATAAGAGGGGCTCTGTCTTTCGCTTTCACGGAAAAGCCTCAGTGACGTTAGCAAGCAACAACAGCCAGACAACAGAGTTAGACAACACACAGGATGTGTTCCAATATGCGACCTTGCTTCCTCCACTTGTGCTTGTGGCCTCGTACCAGGAAGTAATATGTCATGATGACATCACTGACAACAGCGTTATATTTGAATACCTTGCAAATGCTCGATTGTAAAGTCATTTTCTCATTTTCAAACAGGATGGTAAATGAAGAACAGTCCCCCAAAAATTGGTTTGGCTAGGCTGACAGCGGGGAAACCTAATTGTTTTCTGCACGGAGGAGGGGCCAGGAGGCGGGGCCGAGTCCAAAAGCCCAAGTGGAGAACGCGAAATTCGCATATTGGAATGCACTCTTAGTGACGTCAGCAAGCAATACAGCCAGACAACACAGTTAGACAACACACAGCTTTGATGGCCTGACAGAGAAGTCGCTGCCAAAACAGACTTCGCATTGCATTCACCAAATCCCCCACCAAAATTGCTGTAATTCTCCACATTTTAGCGCATAAAGCGCTTAGCCCGGGCGATTTAGGATGCGGTTGGGTACGGTGCCAATCCCCCGTGGCGTAACACGGAGGTCAGATGGATTTCTCAAGGGCACCAGATTATTTATTCCCTCACCCTTTTTTATAACTGTTATGGGAATTGAACCTAAAACTTTCTTCTTCATTGGGTACTGAGCCAATCCCCCCGTGGCGTAACAGGCAGGTCAAGGGCACCTCAGCCATGGGTCAGAGTCCAGATCATTTACGTATTCCCTCATCAACGTTTTGTAAAACCGTTATGGGAATTGAACCTAAAACCTTCTAATCCCAAAGACCTGCTCCATTACCAATTAGAGCCCACATTACCCATGGACAAGGGCTCCAGATTATGCATACATTCATTCCCTCCGCCACGTTTTTTTGGTCTTACTGTTATGGGAATTGAACTTAATACCTTCTAACCCAAGAACCATCTCCATGCCAATTAGACCACCATCATCGTGCCCACACACACACGACCCTAGAAAAGGGCTTCTCCCATGCCCATACTGCAGGCCAGACCCCCAGGGGATGGAAGTTGGCGCTAGACACCAGCCAAATGCCAGCAAAATATGTAAAATGTGCATTTTGGATGCAAAATAAAGGCAAGGCTGGTGAATTAAACCATGAATTTACTAACAGATGGCAATGGGTCACATTTTGCAACATTTGATACATTCATTTCCATGCCTGCATGGATTTTTATTTTTGTATGTAATGCATAATCACTGCATTAGGGTCATGGGTTATGCAATATTCGAACATTCATTTTGACCCCTGCGCACTATGGTTGTGTGTGTCATGTACAACCATTACAGTAGACGTCTGGGTTTACGATGCACA
>NC_085871.1:42606505-42616505 GCF_034702125.1 Engraulis encrasicolus
CCTCTACGAGCCCTGACAGGTATGAGTCAAGTCAAGATCTGTTCTTTCAAACTTTAGGATACTCCATGCCTCTCCCCAACTCTCACTTCAGCATTAAACATTAATATTAAATAGGCCATTAATTCCCACCAGTGCTTGAGTGCTTTGAACCGGTCGCACGACTTGCGGACCTATTAAGACAAACATTCCATACACCAAACCACTGACGTGAATAATATTAACAATAGCCTATAGTAGCCACGGCAGTGTGCCAAATGTATAGCATTAAATGGAACACCAGTGGTGTTGTTCTAAAGCATTCCGTGTACCAAATGCGTTTCGAAGACTGTCAAACTCGTGCCTACTCTCACTAAATATTCAGCGATCGTTTGCGTAATCACATTTACCACGCAGTGAAAATGTCCATATGTCGTGTAACGGTTGTCGCGTCTCGCGTGTGGAAAAGGTTTGCCAAACGGATTTTTTTTTTTAAATTCTTGGAGCACCATCAAACAATATTCTGTAGGTAAAGACCTAGCATCTCTCTCTCTATCTCTCTCAGCTGTTATTTTATCCAGGACAATTAGAAATGATAAATGATTGAAGAATTTCTTTTGAATAAGCTTTTGATACAGTTTTATCTGTAGACTATTTTATATGTAGCCTACCACTTTCAGCACTGCTCATTTTGAAACTTCAGTATGTTAATGCTTTCTTAACATATTTGACACACTAAAGCATTGTGGTGATAGGCAGTTCATGATTTTCTTTCATCATTCAAGCTATTAAAGTAGCTTCCTTATGCAATGAGAGATGCATTTTGATAACAGGAAATTAACCCCTCTTCTAATGCACCTGTTAGAAGAAACCCTCAATTTAACATTAATCTAGGTCAATTCATGAGTAGGCTATACACTCAGGATTGTACAGGTAGCTGTTAATACCTGCTGGGCATTGCTGCCTGTCGCACCTCCTCTGGTGCCCATGGGTCAGCGAGAGACTTGTGACCCAAACATCTTTATTGTATAAATTACTAGACAAACAATACACTGAATACTATATTAATTTGAATATTTTGCAAGTGCTGCATACATTGTGATAAATAATCTATCTCCCTCTTCTCATCTAGTCGGGCCAGGCCAGGATGAGGTTGAGTTAAAGAGAGCAGTAGTGTAGGCCTAGATTACTTTTGCTGTGAGTGTGGTCATCTATTGAATTTCTAAACCACTGCCCAAACTAAAATTCATTTTAAATAAATAGTTGATATAGTCAGCGCACATTTCCTGGTGTTTTCTGGTAGCTGAAAGAGAGATTCATGCATGCCTTTTCGCATAGGCCGCTTGGTCAATAACTAATCGCATGTGCTCCGTTGATTATGAGGGGCCGGTCTGGGCCAAAAATGCCCGGGCCATTTTGTTCTCCCAGTCCAGGCCTGACAGAGAGAGAGAGAGAGAGAACTGTTTTGGAGAGAGGGGGAGCAGAGTTGTTGATAAATGGAGAGATAGAGAGAGGGGGACACACAGAGAGAGAAATGTTTTGGAGAGAGGGTGAGAGAGAGAAAGAGACAGAGGGGGGGACAGAGTAGTGGAGAAAAGGAGAGATAGAGAGAGAGAGAGAGGTACAGAGAGAGGAAAACGTCTTGAAGAGAGAGAGAAAGGGGGGGGAGAGATGTTTTGAAGAGAGAGAGAGGGAGAGCAGAGGAGAGAGAGGAAAATAGACAGACTAAGGAAAGAATGCAGAGAGGTTATACGTAATACAAGAAAGAAAGAGAGAGCAATAGAGAATGAAGATGGTCTGAAAGGCATTTATGTATGAAAGGAGTAACACATTTTTAGGGGAGCACAGACGAGGAAGAACAGACAGAGGAAGAAAGTTGTGAGAGAAAGGATGAAAATGCTAGATGAAGGACAAAGAAGACAGAGATGACAGAGATTTGGGGAGAGAGAAGGCGGACGGAAAGATAGCTCCGTGCACATGAAATGCAAATTTCATGAAAACTTCCAAAGTGTTTCTAACTAGAATTTGCAAGGAGCAATCATGGTGCAGTCAAGGACACTAGATAGATAGATAGATAGATAGATAGATAGATAGATAGATAGATAGATAGATGGATGGATGGATGGATGGATGGATGGATGGATGGATGGATGGATGGATGGATGGATGGATGGATGGATAGATAGATAGATAGATAGATAGATAGATAGATAGATAGATAGATAGATAGATAGATAAAAGAGAGGCCAGGGGAGGACTGTCCTCTGAGAATCAAAAGTTTGTTCACAGGGTTTGAGAGAAATTAGGTTTTTGTGACATGCAACAGAAACCAACAGAAACCATGCGCCTTCAACATGTGACACAAACACACGCACGCGCACACACATACACACACGCACGCACACACAAGCACGCACACACACACACACACACACACACATACACTCCCACACCCTGCACACACACACACAAATCCCCCCCCCCCCCCCCCCCCACACACACACACACACATTCACACTCCCACACCCTGCACACACACACACACACACACACACACACACACATTCACACTCCCACACCCTGCACACACACACACACATCACTTCCTCTCTCCCCCCCTTATGGATCCTACAGTATCTATGTGCCCCAGTTTAAGGCTGATTTGAGGCTGATTTGATGGCAACTTCGCCTCTGCAGGGAAAATAAATATACGTCCGGACTGTCACAACAATCTCAAGGGGGTTGCATAATCATTCATGCAAGGGGCTCTAGAAATAGACTGCCAATAGAAGCCAGGGGAGTTTGAAAATACCACCGAGACAGACAGACAGAGAGACAGACAGACAGACAGACAGACAGACAGACTGACAAGGCGGTCAGGCACCTAATAGAAGCCAGAGGTGCACTTCTGGAAAGCGTAGTTGCTAACTATGTCAGCTACTTTGTTGGTTGCAATGCAATTTCCCATTGGCAACTACCAATGTTGCTAACTGCTAACAACTACACTTTCCAGAAATGCACCCCAGGGAAGTTTGAAAATACCACGAGACAGACAGACAGACTGACAAGGTGGTCAGAAACACAGACAGAGAGACAGGCGGAGAGAGAGGCGGAGAGAGTGGAATAATATTGCCACTGGGTTTATGACACTGTAACACGGCACAATGTTATGCATTTTCAAAAAGGTCACTGATCAAAGTGTGTCACTTTTTTGCTGTGTGTGTGTGTGTGTGTGTGTGTGTGTGTGTGTGTGTGTGTGTGTGTGTGTGTGTGTGTGTGTGTGTGTGTGTGTGTGTGTGTGTGTGTGTGTGTGTGTGTGTATTAGAGGAGGAGTGTGTGTTTGAGTGTGTGTATCCACTTATGTCTGCATCTACGTAAGTTAGTGTGTGTGTGTGTGTGTGTGTGTGTGTGTGTGTGTGTGTGTGTGTGTGTGTGTGTGTGTGTGTGTGTGTGTGTGTGTGTGTGTGTGTGTGTGTGTGTGTGTGTGGTGCAGCAGCCAGCCTGGGGGACTCATCAGATCTGGCCGCTGGGGCAGTGAGTCAGATTGGCGCAATCGTTGACGGAAGAGCAGCTTGCCTGCGGCAGATGTACAGTGCAGTGTGGTGTGGTGTGGTGAGGACGGGCCGTCGGTTTCAGAACCATGGACAGCAACGAGCGCCACCGATCAGTCAGATACAACGCGGACCGATAGCTGCTTGAAGAGCGCCCATGGGAACCCAATAATGAGAGAGGATTGTGTGTGTGTGTGTGTGTGTGTGTGTGTGTGTGTGTGTGTGTGTGTGTGTGTGTGTGTGTGTGTGTGTGTGTGTGTGTGTGTGTGTGTGTGTGTGTGTGTGTGTGTGTGAAAGAGAGAGGGTGAGTGTGCTTGTGCTTTGCGCATTATTAGCGCCGCTGTTACATTACTGCGGATGCCGTCCCTTGCGGCCACAAGAGAGCGAAACTAATGGGCTGAGGCATTGCCAACGTCAACTAAAAAGAACATGTGTTGTAGCCCATAGTGCACGAACTAAACGAGCTCAGGCGCATTTGATAGTGTGTGTGTGTGTGTGTGTGTGTGTGTGTGTGTGTGTGTGTGTGTGTGTGTGAGAGAGAGAGAGAGAGAGAGAGAGAGAGAGAGAGAGAGAGAGAGAGAGAGAGAGAGAGAGAGAGAGAGAGAGAGAGAGAGAGCAGCGGGAAATGCGCTACGTGCATGCGCGAGTGTGTGTATGTGTGTGCCTGCCTGCCTGCCTGCCTGCCTACCTCTGTGCACAAGGTGTGAGCAGCGGGATAATTCATATATCCTTATTGATCTTCTCCCGCTTGATATGTGCGGTCTATTTATAGTGGCTCGCGGTCTTGCCAATAGGTGTGTATTAAAACCCAGCAGCACTGCTGTGCTGAGGAGTGTAGATCATTCTCGCGCTCCTACACAGTAAATGGAGTGGTGTTAATTCAACACTTAGAGAGTTCATTTGAGTCCAAATGATATCAAATCAACTCTCTAAGTGTTAAATGAGCACTGCAGAATTTACTGTGTACAGGCTCTGGAGCAAGGCCTTGGCCCATGAGCTGGGAGCACAATGCCCATAGCAGCCCCGCACCAACCTTACCAAAGTAAAATGGAGGTGGTCTCTGGCAATGTCTCGCCTTCAAACTAAATGTCACTATTGCAGTGTGACACACAAGTACGTTTTTGCCCTTCTTCAGAACTCATTACCTTTCAAGAGAGCCTAGGGCCAAAAACTTCACTTTTTTCCACACACAAACGACAGAAAAACAAAACTTAAGATAGTTCTGCTGCCGCCATGGACGTCAGCGTCATCGTCACTTACCCCAGCGTTGTCATGGTGACGATCGTGTACCAGAAGGCGGCAGGGATGCTGGTGAACTTGCTGGCGCTCGAGCCCTTCTCGGCGTAGAACATCACGGTGGCGAAGATGATGATGGCCATGGTGAGGGAGAAGAGCAGGAAACCCAGCTCGCTCGCGCAGCTCTTCAGCGTGTAACCCAGAATACGCAGGCCCGCCGAGTGGCGGGAGAACTTGAAAATCCGAAAGACGCGGAAGACCCTGAGGGTGACGAAGGCCCCACTCACGTCCTCGTTGTCGGTCATGACCAGGCCGATGTAGTAGGGCATGATGGCCACCACATCGATGACGCTCATCACGCTCTTCACGAACTTGAACCTGTTGGGCGCCGCCATCATCCGGAGCAGGTACTCCACTGTGAAGATCATGACGCAGGCCGTGTCCAGGCAAAAGAAGGCCAGGCCGTAGCGCTCACCGCAGGATATCTCCACACGGTTCTGCGTCTTGCCGCAGGGCACCGTCTCCACCACGTTGGCCATGACAGAGACGGCGATGAAGAAGCCCGTCACGTAGTAGAACACCAGCGCCATGGTGCTCGTGTGTGGGTTCTCGAAAGCCCGCCACATGGACTCGCGGAATGTCATATCCAGTGGGACCATGTCGTTGTTTTGGTCGTTATCCTCGTCATCCTGGATGCGTTCTTGGTTCTCCCGTCGGCGGTCTTTGTACTCTTCGTAACAGCAATCTCCAATAATCTCCGGAATGATCCCAAAGAACGCCAACTCCTCATCATATGCCGAGATGCACTCGTGGCGCGGGTAGTGCAGTTTGCCAGTGCGGTAGAAATTCAAAATGTGCCGAAAGATGTCTGGGTCGCGGTCGAAAAAGTACTCGTTTGTCTCCTCGTGGTAAAAGAAGTCGCGCTCTGTGCTTCCGAGTAAAGTGTCGGGATATCTCTCCAAAGTGTTTCGCCAAGTTTGGAACCTTGATCCACTGACGTTGAGGATGATGAGCCCGTCTGCCTTCCGCCTTTTGTCCCGCGGAGGAGCTGGCATAGGGGCACTGGCCACCGGCATCCATCCTATGGCTGCTGCCCGGGCGAAGGGTAGCCAAGCCGCGACTCCCGCTGCCATTCTGGTCCGGCAATGTGCAACCTGGTTCGGATGAAGCAGACAGGCTGGCTGGCTGGCTGGCACGGAGGTCCGTTAGCTGATCACAGGCGTGCAGCCCCGCACAGAGGCATCTGGAGAGACAGTGGAGAGCGTCGCTGGTTAGAGAGCACCTCGTGGCAAGGCAATACGATCCGCACCATGTGCCAATTTAGTCTAAAAATCAAGCCTGCTACACGGTGTGCTGGTAACGCAGTGGTAATTACAAGGTGATGTTATCTTAGGACAAAGGCATTACCCGCGTAATGAATCGTGCTTGCGTAAAAAAACATTCACATTTAAATAAACCCTAACAAAAATGCACACAAATATGTTCAATGCTCGATGTGTTACCTTGGCAAATGTAGGTATCAAAAGCCTAACTTAAAACAACCTGGAGTAAAGAACTCTCACCTCTGCGTAAACGTTGGTGTGCTGTGAAAAGAAATAATGTACCTGTAAAATTATACAATCCTACTTGTAAAACCACGGCGTCCTGCCAAGTGCTGGTAGCCAAAGAGAAAAAAAGTCCTAGAAATTATTTCCACAAAGCAGATGGGCACGATATAGCAACAAGTTCAGCAAACAGGTAATCCCGAGCTCATATTCAGGTGCAGAACTTCGCCGCAGTCATCCACGGATCCACGTATCCCTTTCACCGGCAGTCATCGGTTAAGGGAAAGGCTCGCTCTCCCCCTTTCCTAATCGGTATTTCTCTCCGCATGCAAGCAAGCTCCCTTTTTCCTGTGCTGCTTGCCTCGCTGAGCGTCGGGACCACCCTGACAAGTGCAGCCAGTGTTCTACGTCCACACGAGGAGGGGAGGGAATGTAAAAAAAAACCTGCAGTTCTTTTATCCCCTCACTCAGCGCCTGTATCCTTTTCCCGAAAATATTATTGGTCCAAAATGGAATAGAAAGACTCCTGCGTTATGAGAGGCTGGGGAGAACAGCAGTGATCGGTGAATATTAAAATCCAGCAACAATTGATTCGGTGGAAGTTGTCTGGTCCGCTTCCCTTCCGTTTCGTTTCGGCTACTCTCGTTGGAGAGCTCGAGCAGCTGCAGTGGCGCCCAAGTTCCCTCTCTCTCTCTCTGCGCTCTACGCACCGGGGGCGTGTCACGTGCTCCCGGGCATTGGTTAACTCGCACACATGAAACGGAGCTCCCCGTGCTGCCGAAGACCTCATTCGTGCCTCACGCTTTAGAAAATGTCACCTACTGCCCTTTTGATATTTTTAACCTCGTTCTATTTAATCGTATATGAACTTCATTTTGAGGAAAAGGACCGTGAGGCTTGGGAACATCATTGGACATATCATTTTGGAGGAAACGGTCGTTGTTTATTTTAAAAAGTTATTTATTTCTCAAATTTTAATTATGAATAAATTGACGAACCAATTAAAGCACGGTTACAGGCGCAATGAAGAGGTACAAATTGCGCGGGAGTGACAGGTCCCATGAGCTAGAGGAATACTGTGAATGACGCCATAGCGTAGAAATTTCCACGCCACAGAATCGGTTGTTGATTCATGGTCTCAGCTCACACAGGCACAGAGACAAACGCGCGCGCGCGCGCGCACACACACACACACACACACACACACACACACACACACACACACACACACACACACACACACACACGAGCACAGCTGGCGTGCCGCTAGATGGAGACAACTTTCAGCGGGAACCCTGGCCAGCAGCTGCGACGTCTGTGACAGGAACCACGAGAGGGATCAAGTGGCATTCAATCGCCGGGTTACCTCTCAAGGTTTGTCAGGGTAATAATACAGGTGACGTCTCACACTCACTGAAATGTAATAGACAAGACCGGAATAATCACTTGTTACAGTTCTAGGTTGTGTTAACGTAAAAAGGTGCTCAGGAGAATGGATCATGGACTGCTTTTCATTCTTTGTGTCTTCCCCTTTTTTCAATTTATCACAGTGAGGCATAGCAGAGAGAGAGAGAGAGAGAGAGAGAGAGAGAGAGAGAGAGAGAGAGAGAGAGAGAGAGAGAGAGAGAATATATGCTCATTCCTTAGAAGTCTCGGTAGGCTGCTTTCAGGACCGTGGAGAACGACTTGCTTTATTTACGCTGACTGGACGCTCTGATAGGACCCGCGTGCCCATGTCTACGCAAGGCTTCCATCGATCACTCAAGCAAGTCGGTCGACAGCCGTTCATCATAGTCTATGATAGAAGCATTCTTTTTTTTTAACTGTAGCCGCCTCTCCTTTCTATTCGTCTTCGCGCCCTGTAGATCTGTCACCACAAATTCTCCCCTTAGATGACGACATTGCGCAAAAAAAATGCCGCAGAGAAGTATCACAGCGGAGAGTGGCTTAATTTGCACGCAAAGCAGGGAGAGAACAAGACCAGAAGTAGACGTTGCCATTCGTGTGCAAGTCACATTTTTAAAGCTGATCAAAATGCAAAGGGGGTGTGTTGTATTTATTGAAATGCAGTCAAGGAATGTGCACAGTCCACTCTCATTTCCACAAATTCCAGCCAGTGATTTTGTGACGGGCAATGACTTTTTATTAATGAGAGTATGTGCCATGTTTTTCTCCATTGCTGCTGTTAGTCGCTTCGCTTGGTCATTTTTTGGCTAATCCTCGAACCAAGAGTGACAGTGCGGCGTCACCATGGTTACGGGCGTAAATCTATTTACTCCAAGGCTAAAGAAGCGGCTGGTGCCTCTCCGTGCGCATTTCATCGCATCTGGCGCGCATTATATCCACTAGCACACACGCAGAGAGAGAGAGAGAGACAGAGAGAGAGAGAGAGAGAGAGAGAGAGAGAGAGAGAGAGAGAGAGAGAGAGAGAGCCGCAACGTGTAACCTTTATTCCTGAGTTCCCACCACACGCGCCTAAAACAAGCCAATTTAAAGCCGTGAACAAACGCACAATTTTGTCACCGTCAGGTTTAATCTTCAGAGAGTGTGGAGAAGGTGGAGAGAAAACAATGCTCTTCATTATTGACTCTCTCCCGAGGCGGTTGTTGCGGCGATGCCCGCTGGAACCCTTCAAATGGCCTTGGCTCGCGCTCCCGCAGCCCGTAAATCCGCCGCTTCAGAAAACAGCCGCCGCGCACGCAGGCGGACACATTAAAAAAGGGCAGCCACCACAGAAATCTGTTTTCACTTTCTGCGCTGGAGGGCTTGATAGGAGACACCTATCATAATCCCTAGTTGTTGCTTCAAGGGGCCTCGGAGACGTTGGGTACTTTTTTTCTCTCATTTTTTCCCCTCTCAATAAGAAGACACACTGTTACATGACTGCAAGTGTTTTCTGTCTACAATCTCACCTGCTCAATAACCTCCACCACCACCACAGAACAAAAGAGCCGCAGGTGTATTTAACTTGTTTTTGTACCAAAGCCCCATGTTATCGTGCACAGAGCACACAGTCAAGGAGGAATGAGTTTGTGGGGGGGAAACAAGGAACTGGAAGTGAGCATGAGTGTTTTATCACACTGGAGGTGGGTGTTGGTGCAAGATGGCTGCCACCTGATGATCGCCTATTGATTGGTTCTTTGCCGAAGTGTCAATTGTGGCTACAGAGTGTAAAAAATACTGACTGGTAGTCCTCCGTTTACCCAGTAACACTTCTTTTTTTGGTCTTTTATGACTTTATTGATGATAGGACAGCGTGAGAGGTGGACAGGAAGCGAATGGGGAGAGAGACGGGGAGGGGTCGGCAAATGATCCGGGCCGGGTATCGAACCCGTGTCGGCCGCATGGCAGATGAGTGCCCCACCGGTTGGCCACGACAGGACCCCAGTAATACATTTAGTGGAAGTGGTCATGTTCCTGATTGAGAACCTTATTTCTGTAGCCTACTTCCATTTTCCTCACTCTTTCACATTTCTGTATCATTTAAGGACACTTTACCCAAAAAGAGATTATAATTTTGACAGTACATACATTCAGCTCGAGTTCAATCCGTTTGATGCCTGATCATTTCTGTACTTTTTAGGATGAGTCAATTTTTTTAATGATTGGATTAAATATGTGGAAAAGTTTTTTTTTTGTCAGTTTGATGCCAACTTGCGGGCATGAAGACATCAACAGCTATCAGGAATTGAG
>NC_085871.1:42629005-42631505 GCF_034702125.1 Engraulis encrasicolus
TGCTTGTCATTTATCCTCTTTCGCATTCCTCCTTCGCTGTCTGTCTCTCTGTATCTCTCCTTCTCCTTCTCTTCCTCCTTCTAAATATGCCCCCCCCCTCTCTCTCTCTACTGCTGAGTTTATGTCTGCGCTATTTTTTTTTTCTTTGGTTCCTTCTCTCTTTCACTATTTCTCTCCTTCTCTAAGTCACTCTCCCTAGCCCTCAATGACTAGTTGTAATTTCTCCTCTCTTTGTCAATGTCTTTGTCATGAGCAAGGCCCGGAAGGAGTTTTAAAGTGGTACACTGTGTAAGATTTTTAGTTGTTTATTTCCAGAATCCATGCAACCCATTCACTAATGCTACCTTTTTCATGAATACTTACCACCACCAGCAAATTCAAAGTATTCATTTTGACTGGAAAAATTGCACTTTTCATATATGAAAAGGGGGATCTTCTCCATGGTCCGCCGTCTTGAATTTCCAGAAATAGCCATTTTTAGCTGCAAAAATGACTGTACTTGGGCCATACTAGAAAATATTAGGTAACCCAGTTTCAATGACCAGAATAGTTGAAGTACCTTTTTTGACCATTTCCTGCACGGTGTATCTTTAGAGTGGTGGTGCATTTTTGTTTTCGGGGGAGGTAACAATATTACTGCTGCTGCACTCCATTCATTTGTCTGCAGTAAAAGATGAGAAAGCCTCCTTAGGGACTGCATCCCTTTTTCTGCCTCACTGTTTACCTTCCCCTCATGTTATTTCCTATAGCATGTCTCTCTCTCTCTCTCTCTCTCTCTCTCTCTCTCTCTCTCTCTCTCTCTCTCTCTCTCTCTCTCTCTCTCTCTCTCTCCGTGTGTGTGTGTGTGTGTGTGTGTGTGTGTGTGTGTGTGTCTGTGTGTGTGTGTGTGTGTGTGTGTGTGTATGTGTGTGTGCGTGTGTGTGTGTGTGTGCGTGTGTGTGTGTGTGTGTGTGTGTGTGTGTGTGTGTGTGTGTGTGTGTGTGGACATCAGAAAGAGAGAGAGAGAGAGAGAGAGAGAGTGTGTGTGTGTGTGTGTGTGTGTGTGTGTGTGTGTGTGTGTGTGTGTGTGTGTGTGTGTGTGTGTGTGTGTGTGTGTGTGTGTGTGTGTGTGTGTCTGTTTGCATACGTGGGAGTGTGTGTGCGTTCGCGCGTGTGTGTGTGTGTGTGTGAACTTTGCTCAAGAGAAGCTGTCTTCTCCTGAGCGCTTGCTGCCCAGATGCATTAACAGCTCCTGAACTACAACCACAGTGACCCACTGCAGCACATCAGCCTGCCTTGAGTGGGGGCCTCATCAATATACAGTAGGTCACACACACACACACACACACACACACACACACACACACACACACACACACACACACACACACACACACACACACACACACACACACACACACACACACACACACACACACACACACACACACACACACACACACACACACACACACCAAGACAGGCAACATACACTTTCACACACTCATACCATCCATTCACAGCTCAACCAACATACCCACATACATACACTCAAACACAAGGCAAGGCAAGGCAAGACAAGGTTATGCGCATTTCATACACAGGTGCAACTCATATCAATATGCTTCACAAAGTTAACAAATGTTCCTCCTCCTCCTCCTCTTCCCTCCCCTCTTCCTCCTGGTAGGATTAATGTGATCTTCCCACACCTCTCTGTAACGGAGTTAAAATATACTCTTTTTGTATTAAGTGAATCCTCACAAAATCTGTTTTCTGTTTTCACAATGTTATTGGTTTTTGGAATTATTTTACATGTTGTACCGCATTCATCTTAGTTGACCATGGGCCTTCACGACTGCTTTTCGCGTTCGTGCCTTTTGGGTGCTTGCGCCCTCCGTACCTCCAGCTAGATCGCCCCACGCTGGAGGTAAGCAGTGTTAAGTAGCGCTCCGGGTAAAACATTCTATTTTATTGAATGGATGTGCTGTGACTACGAGTCCTTTCCTGAATATGAAAGTAGATAAGCAGTATTAAATGATTCTCTGAAAAAGTAATGTTTCAACTCGATGTAAACTTGTTATAAATCGAGCTGTCGTGTTTTTCTGTGTTCACATGCTTACCCTGCTATGATGTGCAGCATGGTGTGAAACCAAGGTCCTGATTCTGTATTTCTTCTTTTAATCATATTGCAGTAGTTGCAGTCGAGTGACGGATGCCCTGGTCATATGTATATTTGTTTTCATGAATGCAGGTACGTTGTTGTGAACTGTGTAAGATTTATGATTGTTCTCTTAAATTTATGAAACTTCAGTATGCTCGCTGTATGTCTGCCATTTTGTTACTCTGAATTGTAAAAGGCAGCTAGATCGCCCCACGCTGGAGTAGTTGCAGTCGAGTGACGGATGTCCTGGTCATATGTGTTTTTGTTTTCATGAATGCAGAAAATAAACCGAGCAGCTGAACCCCTGGTCTCCTTCTGGTCTTTGGATGGGTCTGTTACATCTCTCTCTCTCTCCATCTC
>NC_085871.1:42636505-42641505 GCF_034702125.1 Engraulis encrasicolus
ACATAAATTCATTTCAAGGAGATGAACTGCCTAGGGAACGTTAAGAGGAAGGCTGGTCGTCATGGAAATATGCAAGCACATGCGTGAGCACACACACACACACACACACACACACACTAAGCATACACGTGCACATACACACACATGCATATGGGCACACACGAGCGCACACACACACACACACACACACACACACACACACACACGCGCACACGTGCACACACGCAGGCACGCAGGCACTCACGCACACACACACACACACACACACACACACACACACACACACACACACACACACACACACACACACACAGGCAATCATGTCTATGTACATTTCACACATAAGCATTGATCAAATGTCACTTAATAAAAAAATATAAAAATACTATAAGAATAAAAAGTGTCAGCTAAGTGTAATGAATTAGGGCCGACATAAAATGATCAACCCTATGCACAACATACTTAACTACACAGCATTTCCATAATGATTCAATATACAGTATGTATGGTATAAGTATAAGTACATACAGTGAAAAAAAGTGCAGTGTTAATTCAACACATGGAGAGTACTCTGGGACCAAATACACCCTAGGAAATGTTAAATTCACTCTCCAAGTGTTGAACTAACACTGTGTTTACGGTGTAGGTGTATGTAAGTTCACATGTTGTGTAGTGCAATGTAATGAATTAGGGCCGACATAAAATGATCAACCCTATAACATATACACAACATACTTAACTACGCAGCATTTCCATAATGATTCAATACATGTATGGTCCAAGTACATAAAGGTGTATGTAAGTTCGCATGTTGATTTTACTATAAATGGCAACAAGTAATAAAGTGCTGAAGCACTGCTACAGTGAAATCCCCGTGGAGAGGAGTGATGACGCTGTTGCTTTGGATACAAAATAAAAAAATAAAAAGTGTCAGCTAAGTGTAATGTAAGGAATTAGGGCCGACATAAAATGATCAACCCTATAACATACGCACAACATACTTAACTACGCAGCATTTCCATAATGATTCAATACATGTATGGTCTAAAGTACATAGATGTAGGCCTATGTAAGTTCACATGTTGATTTTACTATGAATGCCAACAAGTAATAAAGTGTTGAAGCACTGCTACAGTGGAATCCCAGTGGAGAGGAGCGATGACGCTGCTGCTCCCTTGAAACAGACTTTAATGGGGCCACACACTGCAGCCAGTTATAGTGTAATTATAGAAATATCACATTTGGCAGGAAGGAAGGGAGGAGATATACTGCGCTCTGCTGTGTGTGTGTGTGTGTGTGTGTGTGTGTGTGTGTGTGTGTGTGTGTGTGTGTGTGTGTGTGTGTGTGTGTGTGTGTGTGTGTGTGTGTGTGTGTGTGTGTGTGTCTGTGCATGTGCATGTGCATGTGCCTGCGTGTGTTTGCCTTCTGATTGGATAGCAGGTTGAGAGCCGTTGATTGCCTGATGATCTTCTGTACTCTTCCTTTGTGTGTGTGTGTGTGTGTGTGTGTGTGTGTGTGTGTGTGTGTGTGTGTGTGTGTGTGTGTGTGTGTGTGTGTGTGTGTGTGTGCGTGTGTGTGACTGTGTGTGTGTGTATGTATCTGTGTGTGTGCGCGCGCATGTGCGTGTGCGTGTGTGTGTGTGTGTGCGTGCGTGCGTGCGTGCGTGCGTGCGTGCGTGCGTGCGTGCGTGTGTGTGCGTGTGTCCGTGTGTGTGTGTGTGCGCACGCGCTGCATTAGGACAATGCATTGTGGAACAATGGTGACAAATCAGCAGTCTCAGTTCCCTGGTGCCAGCACTTCCCTTAGTCCCACTGCTATACACAGCTCCGGCTTTCACAAGGGATATTGTCATTATAGTGTGTTTCTTTGATGTCTCAGTTATATGCAGCATCTCTCAATATCTTCCTGTTGTAGAGTAGAAATCATTCGTTGGTATAACACATCACAGTACTTGTGCATCAACTATTTGTATTTAAATGTGATAATATAAAAAACTGAGAAAAAGAATGGCTAAAATAAAGGCTAAATGGCTAATGACTCTTGTCATCAACTAACCACAGTGGCCATTGAGTAAACGAAAAAAGTAAAGTCAAGCCCTGCTAGGAATAATTCAGTCATACTGTGGCACCCTGTGAACAAGGCGCAGAAGTAGCCTTTGCAGAAACAAAAAAATATTAAGACAATGGCGAAAGAATTGCACACATGGCCCCAGGGCAAGACACTTATAGGGCCCCCTATACAGCTTGCCAAGCTCGAAATAGGGCCCCCACCACCAATACGGGAAGGCCCTGGGCCCAGGCGCAAGTGCCCTGCTCGCCCTCCCTATACTGCCGTGCAATACTAGAACGCAGTAACTCAAAATGGTCGAAAAAAATTTTATATCGGAAATCGGTTCTAAACTACCTCATTTGTCTTGTGTCCAAAAATGGTGGTCCAACACCGTCCCATTTTGGAGAAAACTCATTTTGAAAGTGCAAAACTGACCCAAAAAAAGGTTAAACAAAAACGCAGTAAATCGGCGAGTTACTGCTGCACGTTCCAATGGGACTGGTTTGGGAGCAGACAGTAATACAAGCTAAGAACGCAGTAACTCCTGCAGTAACTCCATTTTGTGGCAGCAATACCAGCCAAGAACGCAGTAACTCTGTTTTTTGTGGCAAAAAGACACATAAATGTTGTTTTTTTGGGGGTTTTTTTGTGTGCATTAAATTTCTATCCTAAACAAGCATTACCAGGAAGTGTCACCACCAATTTACCGACAACACAGTTGTCGCGCCATATGGAAAACTTTGAAGCCTTTTTTCTCAGTTTGCCGTTTTCAGAGTTACTGCGTTCTATAGTGTGTTTCTTTGATGTCTCAGTTATATGCAGCATCTCTCAATATCTTCCTGTTGTAGAGTAGAAATCATTCGTTGGTATAACACATCACAGTACTTGTGCATCAACTATTTGTATTTAAATGTGATAATATAAAAAACTGAGAAAAAGAATGGCTAAAATAAAGGCTAAATGGCTAATGACTCTTGTCATCAACTAACCACAGTGGCCATTGAGTAAACGAAAAAAGTAAAGTCAAGCCCTGCTAGGAATAATTCAGTCATACTGTGGCACCCTGTGAACAAGGCGCAGAAGTAGCCTTTGCAGAAACAAAAAAATATTAAGACAATGGCGAAAGAATTGCACACATGGCCCCAGGGCAAGACACTTATAGGGCCCCCTATACAGCTTGCCAAGCTCGAAATAGGGCCCCCACCACCAATACGGGAAGGCCCTGGGCCCAGGCGCAAGTGCCCTGCTCGCCCTCCCTATACTGCCGTGCAATACTAGAACGCAGTAACTCAAAATGGTCGAAAAAAAAATTATATCGGAAATCGGTTCTAAACTACCTCATTTGTCTTGTGTCCAAAAATGGTGGTCCAACACCGTCCCGTTTTGGAGAAAACTCATTTTGAAAGTGCAAAACTGACCCAAAAAAGGTTAAACAAAAACGCAGTAAATCGGCGAGTTACTGCTGCACGTTCCAATGGGACTGGTTTGGGAGCAGACAGTAATACAAGCTAAGAACGCAGTAACTCCTGCAGTAACTCCATTTTGTGGCAGTAATACCAGCCAAGAACGCAGTAACTCTGTTTTTTGTGGCAAAAAGACACATAAATGTTGTTTTTTTGGGGGGTTTTTTGTGTGCATTAAATTTCTATCCTAAACAAGCATTACCAGGAAGTGTCACCACCAATTTACCGACAACACAGTTGTCGCGCCATATGGAAAACTTTGAAGCCTTTTTTCTCAGTTTGCCGTTTTCAGAGTTACTGCGTTCTAAGATTGTAGGGCAGTATAGCTCCGCCGATGTATTAGGGTTCAGGCCTATGGCCATAAAGTGAAGTAAAAATGAAGTGTAAAACAAGTGTGAAGTGAAGTTTAAAAACAAGATGAAATAAATAAAGAAGAGTAATTAATGCTGTGAACTAATACCACACTTGATGATTTCCCGTTAATATACATGAAATCTCAATCCGGGTACTTTGGAAGTTGTATATGAATTATCATATCACCCAGCAGATGTTGTGACAGAGCTTTAGGCCTATATAGATACTGTAAGAGTAGTAATTTTCATTATTTGCACAAGGTTTTACACACAATCTATTCACAGAAGCATTGCTGTTTGAAATGTTTTACAGCACATTGTGTTGAATTAACTGTGTGGGTTGTGAATGTGTGGGCTAATTTAATAAAAATGCACCTCTTACTATGGAGACAACTCTTGAAGCAATAAACCTTCATGCAATCCCAATTAAACCCACCACAAGGAGAATATGAGAAGAAATTCAGCATGTTGGATAACGGTTAAACCAGCAGCTTGTGTTGTTGACTGCAGCGTGGCCTGTTAAAAAGTTGAATTTGTCTGAATGCATTTAGTGTAGCCTAGCCTTACCAGTCATATGAAGAGACAAGGCACTGGAAAAGCATGGCAAAAAATCATGTTTCAGTATCATGCTGTAGGGAAGATAGCAGGTGGTTGGACTGTATATTAAACTAAGAGGTTGCGCCGTTCTGTATTTCCATCACACACAATCGAGGAGTGCCGGCCAGAGCACTACATAAGCCCAGAAGGATGTTGAATGGGGTTTAGGGAGGAAAAGGATGACGCGAGGCAGGTTGATTAGAGTTGACTTTCTTCTATTCAACTTCAAGTTGGACAATACAGGGGTTTGAATCGGTGTTTACACGTGTGAGTGAGTGTGTGTGTGATCCTAAACACAAAGGAAATAAAATGCAACAAATCAGATGCTGACTGTGGAGTTACTATTACATTAACACCACACTAATCACCATAATACGTAATGATTAATATACATAACTGAGGTAAATGAACCAAATTACATCAATTGCATAGGCAACATGTGAACTAGACATGTTCAACACAATCTACCAAATAACGACAGAATTGCGCACAAATATACCGAAATATACATTGATACTGACAAAACATCATCTAAACA
>NC_085871.1:42651505-42681505 GCF_034702125.1 Engraulis encrasicolus
GCTTTGGTGACCCAACCACGCGAGCTTCCGCACGAGACGGAGTCACAAGATGCCCTCTGTTTCCTGGGAAAACTAATTTTAGTTATTTTATTCCTCAATTCGTCTTTGGTCAAATATAGAATACATGTTTAATGTAGCACTTACCATGTGTTGCTTCTATGCTTCTTAGTGAAATGCTTTGTCATTTATTAAACATGGGCTATATATGGTGTTTAAAATGAAACCCCTTCAAATCAAGAGGGCTCCGCGACCCCCTTTGGATCTTTGGCGACCCATAAGTTGGGTCCCGACCCATAGGTTGGAAACCACTGCCTTAAGGCTATGGTCCCGGACTCCAGGTCCTTACCTACGGTACAGTACACTAGAGTGGCAAGGGTCAATATGGCTGGATGTTGGGGTGGCTGCAGCATATACCTTTATATGCTTTATTTCTATTTTTTAATCTATTTTTTATCTTTACAGAGCAACATGGGACACAAATTTCCCCTTGGGCATCAATAACGTTTACATCTAATCTAATATAATCTTGTGTGTGTGTGTGTGTGTGCGTATGCATGTGTGTCTGTGTGTGTGAGTGTGTGCGTGCGTGCGTACGCGTGCTTGTGTGTGTGAGCGTGCGCGGGTGTACATGTAATGCCTGCATCAACTGTAGCCTATGTGTATCAGTGCTGTGTGTGTGAGTGTGTGCGTGGGCAGGACTAAGGCCCTGGTCCCTGATGCCCGGTCCTTACCTACATTACAGTAGAGTTCAATAAAGTATACAGTAGAGTGTAGAAGAGGGTCCATATGGCTGGACGTTTGGGCGGCTGCAGCTTATATCTGTATATTAGGGATGGGAATCTTCATCATCAAAGCGATACGATGTGCATCTCGATACACATGGCAACGATACGATACATTCACGATTCATGAAATTACCAGTGATAAGATGCGATACGATTCTCCTACCTACTGCGATGCAGTTCGATATGGTGCGATACAATTATAACACCATGCGATGCAGTACGATTCGGTACGATGCGATACAGAACAGATTAAAATATCAAATTGATATTAAAGGCTGTGCACAAGGCTGCCATTAGGCATAAGCAGAGTAAACAGAGCGCTTTTAGAGCCTCAACCACTTTGCCCCCAAAATTGTGACCTCCTAAATTGAGACTGACTAAAAACATCATGAAAAAATATTTAATTACATTTCAAAACATTTTTGTTAGTTATCAAAAGGGCCATCATTTTTCAGACATACTGTAATTGTGAATACAGGAATTAGCATTATTATTACGTAGCAAAGAGAGATATCCTCCGCGCTCCTGCACTTCACAATCTGGTGCGTCTCGGGAAAGGACTTGGTAAATGCAAGGGAAGAAAGGAGTCACCGGAGCATCTTCAGATGTGGAAAATAACTTGTTTTAAAGCATATACCTGTATATAACTTGTTTTAAAACAAGTTATTTTCCACATCTGAAGATGCTCCGATGACTCCTTTCTTCCCGGAGCATCTTCAGATGTTCCCCTAGCATTATTATTAGCAGCAGTAGTAGTAGTAGTATTTACTTATGAGGGGGCCTCCTGACCAGTTATGCCTAGGCCCCCAAAACCTTAGCAGCGGCCCTGGCTGTGCATATTACTTTTGAAATAGCCTATACTGGAAAACATACAGAGAGCAGTGAGAACTCATTTTGGCTTGGGCACATTGCTTTGAGCAGAGAAAATGAAAAAATATATACCTGAATACCATGCCAATTACAGTATATCTCTTTTTTAAAATAAAAATGGGAAAACCACAGAGCTTCTGCTCATGTTGGAATATTGACCTGGACATGTAATAACTACATTTACAGGTAAGCTCTGAACAACTTATCAACTACAATTGATCCAAATTAGAACAATTTAGTAAGTAGATGTTGGGAATGGGGTTAATATCAGAAGGGGGAAATAACGTGCGTACTGGACTGAAGTGTTGGAATAGTGTACTTTTCAACGGGACTTTTTAAACTTCAGACTGTGTGTGTCCAGCACGAGAGCTAAATACAACAGGCTCCTAGTCCTAAGCAATGATGCCAACTTAGCGACTTCACTTCTTTTTTACTGTATGAACAATGGACTTAACACGAATGCACAGGCTCTGTAACGTTTTCCAACACGGTTATGTTTTTTTTTTTTATCTCGCGCTGACACTGCATATGTTGCTGTCATTCGGAAACGGCAACATGTTGGCAGACAACTTTCTCTTGTTGTTTGTGCCGCACGGTAGACTACCCTCTCAACTCTAATAGTGAAGCGAGTACTCTCTCCACACGTCTTCCAGACTCGCAGAAGATGGTCGCTACAAACTTTCATTTAAAAAGTCACCAAAAAACTCGCTATATGTGACAACAAAATGTGCCCCACGTTGCTGGTAACCTGCCGCTTTGACTCTGTTTGCTTGGTCACGCCTCCTCGCAATAGAGATGGAAAGGCGGTCTGAATCAGAGCAAGGTGGTGTGCGTTGCACACGAGAACAAATCCTGAAATTGACCGTTTCTAAAAAGTTTTAAGAGATATTATCCAGTTTGTACTGATGCGGACAGTCAAGATACGATGCATCTCGATTTTATTTGCGTTTCTTACCGATGCAGACGTTTGCAAATCGATGCAACTGTACCGTACAGGACGTATCGATTTTCCGATATGTATCGGTGAATCTTCCCTTCCCTAATGTATATGTTTTATTTCTATTTTTTAAATCTATTTTATTAATCTATACAGAGCAAACTGGTATACAAATTTCCCCTTGGGGAAAAATAAAGTTTACATGTAATATAATATAATCTTGTGTGAGTGTGAGTGGGCAGGATTAAGGCTATGGTCCCGCACTCCAGGTCCTTATCTACAGTGCAGCACAGTAGAGTTTAGTGTAGAGGGTCCATATAGCTGGATGTTGGGGTGGGTGGCTGCAGCATATATAGGCTACTATATGTTTTATTTCTATTTTTTTAAATCAGAATCAGTGATAGTCGTGTAGTTTGAGCCTGGCTTAAGTTTATGGTCCCCCGTCCTTACCAACAGTGCAGTAGAGTGTAGTGTAGAGGGTGCATATGGCTGGATGTTGGGGTGGGTGACTGCAGCATATGGCATATGTGTGGTGTGATCCCAGCTCACCTTAGCTGCTGGGGATTCCCACTCAGCCATGTCATAGCTGGCACAGCACAGGGAGAAACTGGATCTGGAGCTGATACACCTCACACACACATGCAGGCAGGCATACACACACACACATACACAAACACATGCACGCACACACATGCACGCGCACGTTCACGTACACACATACAAAAACACATGCGTGCACGCATGCAGGCATGCACGAACACACACATGCACACACGCACACACACAGAAACGCATGCACGCACACACACGAACACATGCACGCACATACATGCACACACATGCACGCACACGCACACTCGCGAACACATGCACGCATACACACACATGCACGCACACGCATGCACTCGCAAGCACACACACACAAGCAAGCACGCACACTCACATATACACATGCACGCATAAACATGTGTACACAGATCAGCCATTAACCCCACAGGTGATCATAAGCAAGACCAAACTCACAGAAAGAAATGGCCCTGAGCATGTACACACACACACACACACACACACACACACACACACACACACACACACACACACACACACACACACACACACACACACACACACACACACACACACACACACACACACACACACACACACACACACACACGTGCAAACGCACCACAAGTGGCCATGAGCACATACAGTACACACACACACACACCTGTTTGCAGCACGTGTGGTACCGTTTTCACACCTTGTCACTGCCAGGTCAGAGATGAGTAATCATGACCGCACACACACACACACACATACACATACACACACACACATACACAAGCATACTGTGTGTGTGGGAGGAAGATCTGTTGACAGGATGCAAGCGTGAGGACATGCAGTGCAATGCCATCACCGAGTGCTGACTTCATCTCTTGCTTCCAGTGACACTGACAGAGCCACTCTCGGAAACATACACAAACACACACACACACATGCACGCGCACGCACACACACACACACACACACAACAACCTGCATGTACTGCAACCTGCATTATTTCCGTGCCATTCTGCTTACAATTGCTCGCTCAGTATCTTGTCTAGATTAGATAAATGGTTACTACTCAAGATCAGAATTGCTATCCACAGAAATAAGTAATTACAACAATATTGTGAGACAATTGTTAATGTAGGAGGGGAGGTGGCAAGGTTTACATCATACATATACATCAAAGATACATTCAGTGTAAGGAAGTGCAAACTATTCATAAAACATTATGGTAATTGTTGTGCACATCAACACCAGCATCAATAACAAGAGCTACAACAAACAAATTACAGTTACGCATTTAAATAAAACATATGTACAGATTTCCCCACAGTTCCTATCTGAAAGCAGCCTACAAATGTATTTTAGTCTTCATTTTTCCCATTTTCCTCATTATATTTTCTGCAGCATTTTCTGTTTTCATTGTTTTATTTTATGTCATTATTTTACTGATTTTTGGCTCCATACAGTCTGGCCCAACCCACCGATTTGCTTACGGTTCTGCCAATCAGCAAACAAATGAGAGTGGTGACGCAGAACTCGCCCGCCGCCAAGTCCGTTACTGATTGGTTAAGGTTACGCTACTCACACTTTTGTTTTGTTATTTGTATGCTTTGGCAACACTGTATCGTAACAGCCATGCTAATAAAGCACAATTAGTATTTGAATTTGAATTTGGAACTCCAATTAATTTAAATTGCCGAGTAAGGTCAGACCATCTCTCACCCCCCATGGAAACGGATTCCTCTTAGCTTGGTCCAGACTGATTGAAGGAGTCAAAAGCCGCCTTTCGCCATCCCTTCTCCCCCTAAAATAAGAGTGCTTGGACCCCACAAAGCCATCTTCATAACACTGGCATCCTCCTCATCATTATCAACCACGTCATATTGAGATGGCAGTAATGCTATACCCGTCTTCATCCCTAATCCTCCTAAAATGTCAGCATCTGTTATCCACACCAGGGTTGCCAGACGAGGCTGGTGATTTCCAGCCCAAGAAAAATGCTCAAAACCCGCTTGGAGCAACTGAAGCCCGCCCACTTTTAAATACATTCTATTGATTTCTATGGCCAAAAATTTGCCTCAAAATCTACCAAAGTGCAACTTTTACCAGCAGACGGCCATCCTATGCAGCCCAGTTGGGCGGGAAACCGCCTAATCTGGCAAAAGTGATCGTCACCCTGGCATCTTCATAACCATGTATCCTCCTGCAGCATCATCCAACTCATCACCATCACCATCCACCTCACAAAAACCCCACCATCCTCCTCTTCCTCATCATCATCACCATCAGCAGCAGCAGTGCCATCCCCTTCGCCATCCCTACTCCCCCTTAAAATACCAACACCTGGCATCCACAATGCCATCTTCATAACCCTTGCATCCTCTTCATCACAACGCCATCCACACCCTTGGCATCTTCATAACCCTGTATCCTCCTGCAGTATCATCTTCCAACTCATCACCATCAGCATCAGCAGCAGCATCATCACCATCAGCAGCAGCAGCCACGCTGTCAGCCTGACCTGTCTTATTTTCCTCCGCAACCAGGGTTGGCACTTTTAGGCATTACAAATACGCCCATTATGGCTCTATCGACCCACACAGAGACAGGCAGATTGACACACACACACGAACACAGAGACGCACACACACACACACACACACACACACACACACACACACACACACACACACACACACACACACACACACACACACACACACACACACACACACACACACACACACACACAGAGGGCACATCTTATAAATATGACCATTACAGTCCAGTCCTATACACACACACACACACACACACGCACACACACACACACACACGCACACACACACACACACACACACACACACGCACACTCACAATGGGGGCAAACATTACCAATATCAGCATTAACGCCCCATGGTGGGGCCAGCGCCCCTCTCATTGTCTGAGACTGGCATTTCCATCAATCTGTTGTTGGCTGCAGGGATGTGGACAAGGGGGGCCAAAGGGGTCAGCTGTCCCGGGCCCAGTGAGATGGGGGGGGGGGGTTGGGGGGGCATAATTAGGCCAAGTTAAGGAAGAAAAATCTGCACTCACAAACTGCGTCTCATTATTTATTTATATTACCACCATGTCCAAAAAGCAAACGCGTTTCGGCTATCAAGCCTTCATCAGTGCGTGGTATAATTAGGCCCTCATTACATTGAATGTATTTGGTGGGGGGGCCTTCTCGGATGACTTTGTCCTGGGCCCAGCCAAAGCTGGCAACGGCCCTGGTTGGCTGTATTGAGCACAGCGAGGTCCGTTTGTCCAGATTTCACTCCGCCAATAATTAGCCTTCCGAGCCTCGTGACTTGACTGAAAATTACTCACATATTTCACGAACACACACACACACACACACACACACACACACACACACACACACACACACACACACACACACACACAAAATGACTATCATCTGGGTTTTTTTCTTTCTTTCTCTGGCCATCTGCCCTCCTCCGGACCGTCCACCTGTTTTGACAGGTGTCACCCAGAACATTTCAAGACACCTGCAATATTACGAACACCTGCCGATGCTGGCAACCTGGACTGATGAGGACGGGAGCGGTCTTTGAAAGTGACCCCAGGGGAATAGCATATTGCCAAGCTAGAGGCTATGGCCAGAAATGAGACAAAAATGAATGAATGAATGAATGGAGACAGAAAATTGTCAAAGTCAGACTAGCTGAAAGTACATATTATATTGTCTCTAAGAAAACAATGATGCAGTGTGAAGACGAAAATAAAGAGATGCCAAAACAAAAAGTGGGTAGCAAACATTTTGGGTCTAGCCCATCATCAGTGTACCACAAATCACCCCCAAAAAAAACAACATAATGATCTAAGTTCATGTTATTTTGTCATAAATAAACATAACTCTGATGGAGTGTAGGCCATACTTTTTAAGTGGAGCCTGAAATGTATGGATACAGAAAATCATCAAAGTCAGACCAGCTGAAAGTACACATTATATTGTCTAATAAATAAAAAAAACAACACAGTGATCTAGCTGCAAGTACATGTTATTTTTTCATAAATAATAAAACCCAACATAACTCTGATGGAGTGTAGGCCATGCTTTTTAAGTGTAGCCTGAAATGTATGGCTACAGAAAATCAAGGGAGCCTGACTGAAAGCACAGTTATAAGAATCAATAAATGTCAGTCAAACAAACGTCAAAAAATGGATGGGAAAAGAAAATCAAGTGGGTTTTACTGAAGATACATGATGCGTGGTCAATAAATCAGTCAGTGAAGCCGGTACAGTCTGATTGGGTTGGCTGGACTGACAGGTGATCCCAGAAAATACATAGTTTTCTGTCAGATGCCGTGGACAGAAATCATAAAATGGATGGATACAGCAAGTCATCAAGTCTAAACATTATTTTAAAAAGAAGTCTGCTCAAAATTCAAACGTTATAATCATCATCAATAAAACAAGCCAGTCAAACTGGTAGAGTACTCTTTATTCACTATTTATATATTCATTTTAAGCAGTTTCAAATTACTTACTTCTCCATGTTTATGCAGTTTTAAATACTTGCTCTTAAAACCTCCTTAACATAGTTACTTTTACTTTGTCATTTTAACATTTCTTTGTAGAGCACATTGAGTTTCCACTTATATGAAATGTGCTTTCTAAATAATGCATTCAGTGCTCTGATTGGGTGAGCTCAGTAGTGTAGTCTACTTTTTTAAGGTGAGTATACTGTATATTTGAGAATTTTTGAAGTGGGTATACTGTATATATTTGTGCTGTTCAAAATAATGGATCAATCAATTTTAAGTGGGTATACTGAAATCCCTGAAATTTAGAAGTGGGTATACTCCGTATACCCGCGTTCTACGTAGACTACACCACTGGGTGAGCTTGATTGACAAGTGGCCAAACCACCAGTGGCTATGCATAATGGTTTTGACAGCACGTGGCATGGCGTTAGTAATAATGGAGTGCGTTTTAATATGCGACCTTGCCTCCTCCACTTGCCTCCTCCACTTGCTTCTCGTCATGATGACATCACTGACAACAGCATTATATTTCAATATCTTGCAAAAGCTCAATTGTAAAGTCTTTTTCTCATTTGCAATTGGGATGGTGAATGAAAAACAGTCCCTCAAAAGTTGTTGTGGCGAGGCTGTCAGCTGGGAAACTTTATCGTTTTCTCCACGGAGGAGGGGCCAGGAGGCGGGACGAGGAGACAAGCACAAGTGGAGGAGGCAAGGTCACATATTGGGATGCACCCATGGTGATGACAGGGTCAACTGCAGCCTTTAAAGGTTAAACAATTGGCCACAGGCCTATATGTATGGGTCAGTGACATTTCAGTAGTAGCACAGGTCAGGGTGGTGTCAAAAAACAATTAACGTCATTGACCCTTATGTCTCCTCCTGTACCAATATATCCGTTTTGGGTGGGGGAGTGAATAAGGAGAACTCTTCTACATCATCATTGACACTTGAGAGACTTTCATCGAGGCATTTCACCCACAAAGACATGGCGATGTCATATTGGTTATCGATCCTTTCTCATAAGTTTTTCTACCTCAAAAGCTTATTGTCAAATAACTTTCCTCTCTGGTGACAACCTCCAATTGTAATGTAATTGCACATCTGAAGTAATAAGAAGTTATGTTGCTTTGTATGGCACCATATTGTATTCTATTTAATGCACAGAAAGTAAATCCCCATTCTCATCCCCATATAAATAGCGTTCCGTTTACAAATATTCGTGATGTGAGGAGGGGCAAGATGCTAAGCAGCCAACCACGTGAACGCATTTTTTTGAGTGACAGCAGTTTCCAACAATCACAGGTTGAAGAAGGACCCCTGGCTACATACGCATGAGCCTTGGTAGTGTGCTAATTAGTCACGACCAGTGATTAGATACTCTTTGGTGAACTCTGCCGAGTATCCAATCACTGGGCGTGACTAATTAGGCTGACACACTACCAAAGCTCATACACTTGACATTGGGAAATAGTGAGAGATTGTTTACAAACGGGAAACATGCATAGCTGACTGGCAATGTTATCTGACACCTGAAGGAAGTAACCTGTAGAATAGAACTCAATAGCGTTGCCTGGAAACACTTCTCACATTAGCATCTACGTATGGGGGGGGGCAAAGGGGTCCCCTGTCCCGGGCCCAGGGACATAGGGGGCCCAGAATTGGGTCCTCATTACATTGTATGTATTGGTTGGGGGCCCCTTTCAAATGATTTTGTCCTGGGCTCTGTAAAAGTTGTCAGCGGCCCTGTGTATGTGCGTCTCTCTCTGAGCATCACATCACCTCTTTGGTCTAATCATCTCTAAGAATATTTACATCTGCATGTTCCCCAGGGAAAGTCGA
Organism: Engraulis encrasicolus; assembly: GCF_034702125.1. Lineage (NCBI taxonomy): Eukaryota > Metazoa > Chordata > Actinopteri > Clupeiformes > Engraulidae > Engraulis > Engraulis encrasicolus. Next base: position 42,661,048 of record NC_085871.1, read on the forward strand.
TGCTAATTTCTAATATCAGACATTCCTAATTAGTCTATAATGGCATGACTGGGCAGCATGCATGACTCTCTATGAGGCTATTCAGCCCGCCAGCCTGCCTTCCCGCCTTCCTGCCATCCATCTATCCGCACACCCACCCACTTGATGCCATCTTTAAACCACTGTGCCAGTTTCCCCAGGGTGCCTTCGTTGCCAAATTAAAATAGCTCTGGAAGCCTGGCGGCTTGTTAGCACTGCCTGCAAATGTTGCCAGCGGGCATAGAGAAATGTCATGTTGACTGACGTGTGGCGCTAACCTTACACACCCTGAGCGATCGGTGACATCCTTGTTTGCCAGGCAGAGTTTCCTGTCTGCCCAGCCCACCACCTGTAAGCCCTGAAGGTGCCTTCCCAGCTGAGGAAGTCGACTTGCTAATCGGTTCCTAAGTACCAGTTATGCCATACTTAGCAAAGGACCAATTACGCCAACATATGAGCTATTAAGTTGTCAGTGGTGTTGCAGCTGGTGTTGGTTCATGAATTTCATATTGTGCGCCAAGGTCATTTAAGTATGACTGTACTGTGAGACTCTTCGTCATCACCCTCCCACTCTTTATGGCTCTGTAGTTCTCTGTCCAATTAAAGGTATGAGAGTCATGGGCGAATTAACTTAAGAAAACATTAACAAAATGCAAGTTGGTCAAATGATTTTTTAAGGGACTGAAAGGGGTGACATGAATATTCATTAACATCACATGTCATGACCCTGCTAAATTACACATGCTGCAATTCACTGTTAAAGGGACAGTTTGGTCAATTTCAACATGCAGTTGTAATGCTCACACTACCCTGGACTTGTCAGGGCCTGAGGTTTTTTTTTTCTTCTTCTTCAGCCGTTTCCGAGATCCTGGTCATTGTAATGGGGGCAGCTCTTTGTTTACATTTCAAAAAAACATTTTTATTTATTCCCAAAAACATCCAAAAGGTTATAAAACATCAGCAGACAACTAGCAAACAGCAGTACCTTTTGGGAAAATATTTGGAGTTGGCCTATGTTTCATTTTTTAAAAATGTAAACAAACGCTGCCCCCATTAGAATTGCTCATATCTCAGAAAGGGCTGAGCCGAAAAATGTGGCATCACCAGGTACTGACAAGTCAAGAGTAGCGTGAGCAATACAACTGCATGTTGAAATTGACCAAACTGTCCCTTTAAGTCTGCTATACATGGGTTCTCAGTGTTTATAAACACGATGTTATGAGGAGGGGCAAGACACTGGCAGCCAACCGCGTGAGCAAATTTTTTGACCGACAGTGGTTTCCAACAATCAGAGGTTGAGTTGTGCGCAGCTAGGTTCGCGCAGTCAGGTTATAAACAAAATTTTGAACCCATGTATATTGGGATTGAAATGATAATGAGAACCATTACAAAGGTCATTTCAAGGTCTACATCCCATACATAACACTGCAACAACTGAACGACAACCATCATAAACATGAAAAGTGCCATTAATGTTAATAATGGATTTTTTCTCATGTAAGAGGCCTTTGAAGATACCTTTGAAATGCAAAGGGGCACAGTCTTGGCTGCTATCCAGTTTGTTCATAATTTTTTTTTTCCAATTCTGCTCTTTGGACAGCAAGGCAACCCTATTTAAAAAAAAAAAAAAAAAAAAAAACAGTGTTGTGTGGTTGTGTGCACAAGTGGAACCAATACATGGCTTGAAGTCCACTTTCTGAGCGCTAGATGTTCAGTTGTGCTTCCAAAATACTCCTTCTTGTTATCTATAATAGCTTGTCTCAGTAAATGCAACACTTTCAAAAGCTATTTTCTCAAGACCGAGAGGTCAAAACGTCATCATGCTTGCCAGTGAATGAATAAAAAGAAAAAAAATAGCTCAAAGAAAAAATCCCAAGGAGTGTGCAAACCTTTTTTCCACAAAACATCACTTTTTTGTTCAGCACCAGGGATTGTGCCCAAGTAACTCGACAAGCCATAAAATACCAACCTTGACATATTAAATATCTTGTATCAGTACCGCTTGCCATCCTAGATGCCAGTCTCAGTACGGTAGTCTGCCCTGCTAAGCAGCCCTGTGCCTATTCAACTGCTATGCCTGCCAACCTCGAGTTTCTACAATGATGGAAAGCAGTCTCGAGTTGCACACTGTAGTTCTACCTGTAATTTTCATGTGCCAGTCTAACACACACACACACACACACACACACACACACACACACACACACACACACACACACACACACACACACACACACACACATTCACACACACACACACACTCTCTCTCTCTCTCTCTTTCTCCCTCTCTCTCTCTCTCTCTCTCTCTCTCTCTCTCTCTCTCTCTCTCTCTCTCTCTCTCTCTCTTTTTTTTTCTCTCTCTCTCTCTCTCTCTCTCTCTCTCACACACACACACACACACACACACACACACACACACACACACACACACACACACACACACACTAACGTACAAACCCACACTACACATGCCATTTTGGATTTCACTACATTTTCAACCTCGTTGTCCTGTGTCACGGTGACAATCAGTGCCTTAAGTTTCAAGTGCCCGTCATGGTCATGCCATTATGACTTGCCCTTTCGCACATGTCAGTGCCAATCCAGTGCGATCTGTGGTGGCACAGAGTGCTCTGCCTGGCACACCTCATTTCACCCAGACATCTTGACTCAGGGCTGGTCTGGGGGAGAAATAGGGCCGGGCACTTTTGGCTTAAACCCCCCCCAAAAGAAAAAAAAATAATAGCAACGCAGAACTGACTCTCTGGTGGGCTCCGCACCCTCAATGGCCCCTATTTTAAGAAATGTAATATATATATATTTACATATATGAAGAGTTCAGATGCAAAACCCCCTAACTCCATTTCTGAAGACATGCACTTCTATATTTTTAGAGAACCCATTTGTTGGTTTGGTTTACATTCATGTACTTGATAATACATATAAATAGTTATATTACATAAATAAAATAAAAATATGCAATTTTGATAGCTTTGTATTAAATAAAAATTAATTAAGATTATTTTCTGAAAAGGCACTTAGGGGGTTTTGCATCTGAACTCTTCATATATATATATATATATATATATATATATATATATATATATATATATATATACATTTTTTAAAATAGGGGACCACGAGGGTGCAGGGCCCACCGGGAAATGCCCGCTATGCCTGATGGCCAGTCCAACCCTTGTGACACCGTGCCAACCTGATGTCCTGATGTCGTCACTGCTGTGCCTACCTTTAGTTTTGTTACAGCACCATTGCCGTGTTGGCAGCACAATCTCCTTAGCCTTGCTTGACAGCAGCAATGACATATGCAGGGTTGGATTAAGATGGCCTGGGGCCCCTAGTCTGCAGATTGCTTTGTCCCCCCCCCATTTGGAAAATGTGCAACATTTGCATTATAATTACAAGGAATTAAGGATAGCATATCTGCCAATTGTGGAGAGGAGTATTAACAATTATTAAGAAAAAAAAAACATTTTTGTAAAAAATTCTGCAATTTTTCCCTTTTAGCCAATTGGGGGCCCCTTTTTTCGGTGGGGGCCACTAGGCTTCAGTCATATCCTGCCTGTGCATTAATCCTGCCCTGGACATATGTCATTGCCAGTCGCCTTCCAGCCTGCTCGCTCATGTCCCTGCAGCACCAACATCAAGTGATTGCAACGATGGCAATCAGTGTCTGTGAGGCCGTCCACACATGCCACTCTCATTTGTCCTTTGTCACAATGTCACGTCGGCTGCAATCCAGCACCATTCCTGGTCACCAGGGCCTTGTGGCACAGATTGTCTTCTTGGCACACAGCTCATCTCAGAGCAGACGTTCCTGCCGGCCCCAACCCGGCCCCGGACTGGCCATCTGGCATAGCAGGCATTTCCCGGTGGGCCCCGCACCCGCGTGGGCCCCTATTTTCAGAAATATTAGCAGAGCCCACCGGTGAGTCAGTACTGCAATGCTAATTATGAGGGGCCCCATTAATCCAAAAGTGGCCAGGTCCTATTTCTCCCCCAGTCCAGGCCTGATCCTTCCTGCTGTGCCATGCTTATTTGCTCGTCATCACACCACAGCACTGTCTGCAGTGTTGCCAGATGTGGATGATCAAAAAACGCCTGGAGTCGCTGAATTCCGCCCAATTTCAAAAAATTGCATTGATTTCTATGGGCATAAAAGTGCAGAAAAAAACGCCAATTGGCTGATTTTTCCGTTTTTACCCGCAGACGGCTATCCCAAGCAGCCCAATTGGATGGGTAACCGCCCAATCTGGCAACACTGACTGTCTGTGTGCACTGTCTTTGGCCTTGCCTGGCAGCGTTAATGCCGAATGTCAGCACCTGTCATGCATTCCTCCCCCCCAAAAAAACTCACTGCAAAAGCGTAAGAAAACATTACTAATTTCACTGGGGGGCAGGCTGTGCTGTGCTGCCATCTTTGAATCTCATCCACGGTTGCCTGGGGCGATGGTGGTGCTAGTATGCAGACATGAGACTGGAAGACTGCACTGCACACACTCTGACTCACTTGTGTCTCTTGAACTTTTTTTCCCCTTGTATGTTTCATCTCTCTCTCTCTCTCTCTCTCTCTCTCTCTCTCTCTCTCTCTCTCTCTCTCTCACTTTCACTCTCACTCTCTTTCTCATTCCCCCCTTTCCCCTTTATCTCTTTCTCTATTTTTTACCGACTTTCCACTTCTGCTCACCCTTTTCTGTATGCTTCAGTCTCCTCTGGACTCAACAGCAAGTTGACTAAGCATGTGAAATAAAATACAAAACAAGCATTGAGGATGGTGACATGTTCATGCTGTGCATAACCTGAAATCTTTTGAAAATCAAACTGTAATTACTGGTAGTCTCAAAATCTGTTGATGATTAACCCAATGAACGGACAGGATCAGTAGAAAACTTGAGGCCCTACCGTGGCTTTATGGTCCTGACACTAATAAAGTCCAAAAAGACCACAAAAAAAATCTTAAAACGTTTAAAAAAAAAAAAAAAGGAATAAAACTTGAGTTGCTGTACTACGGCATACTTGGCCTATCTCACTCACAAGATGTTAAAAAAGCACTCTACCATTTTGACGGTACATACACACCAAGATGTTTGCGTTTGCTGAACGTGTTGGGGAGCATTGCGAGTCCGAGAGGTTCGCAGGTTGACTTTCACACTGCAGTCAGCGTCCACGTTCTATCCGCGGGCAGCAGCCATTTCTTTTCAATGGAAGCCGCTCATTGAATGCGGACGTCCACGCAGGAAAATAGACTCGAGTTCTATTTTCAAGGAGCATCGCGGACATGTCCGGTCGGGCCGGACATGCGCCAAGCTTACACAGCGCTCCTGTGTGCAAGGCATGATCTGTTTTCATGTATTCGAACTGGCACCGGACACGTGAAGTGGACGTCCGCGCTTGCGGTGTGTATGCACCGTGAGAGTTGAAGGGATCTCTTTTTTTTGCTTCGTACAGAAAAACATGATCAGGCAGCACCTTGGCATGAAGTCTATACCGATAATGCTGCGATTCACCGCATAACGTCCCATTTACAATTCACATAAATGCGCCAGACGGATATGCTATACATTTTGCATCCTGTGGAAATGTATGCCACATGATAGTATCAGTTCATCAGGTACAAAGTTGTATGCTGTTTACAGGTAAAGGAAAAATATAGGCCTACAGTATAGCTCAACATTTCAAGATAGTCTTAGACTATGTACTCTGTAAAACTGTACTACAAACGTAAATGTCACATACTCTTCTACGCAATGGGGTTACAGAGTGTTCATGTCGAGCTCTGGATCATCCTGCGTATCTTCCTGTCCCTGCTTTGGAGAAGTGGGACTTCAGGAAAATGAAGATAAAAAAAACTATTTAATTTACACTCCAACATGTCCCAGAAGAGTCTCAATGGTTTGTCACTTCTCTCCGTAGAACTTGCCAAGAAATTGAACTTCACGTTGTGGACATCACACTAGAAAAGTTAAGAGCATGACACACCATTTCACACCATAAAATGATAAAAGGAAATGTAAAGATAAAATGTGTGTGAATGGCTTTAATCAAAATGAGGCTAAGAGACAGTAAGGGCATTCACAGTATTTTGTCAAGGGCCTGCCTACCATACACTCTTACATTGTACTACTCCTCTCCCATCCTATCCTCCTCCTCTCCTCTCCTCTCCCCTCCTATCCTCCTCCTCTCCTCTCCTATCCTCCTCCTCTCCTCTCCTCTCCCCTCCTCTCCTCTCCTCTCCTCTCCCCTCCTATCCTCCTCCGCTCCGCTCCTCTCCTCTCCCCTCCTATCCTCTCCTCCTCCTCTCCTCTCCTCTCCTCTCTTCTCCTCCTCCTCTCCTCTCCCCTCCTATCCTCCTCCTCTCTCCTCTCCTCTCCTCCCCTCTCCTCTCCCCTCCCCTCCTCTCTCCTCTCCTCCCCCCTCCTATCCTCCTCCTCTCCTCTCCTCTCCTCTCCTCTCCTCTCCCCTCCTCTCCTCTCCTCTCCTCTCCTCTCCTCTCCCCTCCTATCCTCCTCCTCTCCTCTCCCCTCCTATCCTCCTCCTCTCCTCTCCTCTCCTCTCCTATCCTATCCTCCTCCTCTCCTCTCCCCTCCTATCCTCCTCCTCTCCTCTCCTCTCCCCTCCTATCCTCCTCCTCTCCTCTCCTCTCCCCTCCTATCCTCCTCCTCTCCTCTCCTCCCCTCTCCTTGCCCCGAGGGGGAGGGGCGGGGAAATGCTCTGTGACTTCACAAAGACAGGTGTGCTTTTCACACATCTACGAGAAAATGTGCATTTGAGCGTGTATGTGTGTGTGCATGTCTGACTGCCAGTTTGCTTTTTTTTTTTTTTTTACCTTTTATTATATTTCATACTCAAAGAATGTTCTGTGCTTTGTACATAAAGTTTGACAGTTTTCTAATGAGTTTTTGGAGCGTGCCCTATGTGTCTGTGCATATAAATGTGGTTAGTTCACTCTTTCTTTCTCTCTCTCTCTTTCTCTCTCTGTCTCTCTCTCTCTTTCTCTCTCTCTATGTCTCTCTCTCTCTCTCTCTCTCTGTGTGTGTGTGTGTGTGTGTGTGTGTGTGTGTGTGTGTGTGTGTGTGTGTGTGTGTGTGTGTGTGTGTGTGTGTGTGTGTGTGTGTGTGTGTGTGTGTGTGTGTGTGTGTGTGAGAGAGAGAGAGAGAGAGAGAGAGAGAGAGAGAGAGAGAGACTAATGCCCCATTTTCATTGCCTGTAGACAGTTCCACACTTGAGCTTCATTGCGGCAGATGCATTTCACATCACACAACCATCTAGGCTTTAAAACAGCAGCCCACATCACACACACACACACACACACACACACACACACACACACACACACACACACACACACACACACACACACACACACACACACACACACACACACTCTCTCTCTCTCTCTCTCTCTGAGGCGTCATCAGTCTGAAATGTGGCAGCCCCCCTCTCCCTCTATCATGTGTCACTCTGTCCAGAGTTTTATCTTTGGTGATAAATGCACTAGTAATACCGCACCACACCACCACTTTCCCTTTTAAACATTATACTACACTCAGGGCCAGACTAACGCACAGGCTAGATATGGCTGCAGCCTAGGGGCCCCCACCTGACATGGGGCCCCCACAGGCTAGATATGGCTGCAGCCTAGGGGCCCCCAGCTGCCAGGGGGGCCCTGATTGCCCAAAAGCGCAAAAAAATGGCAGAATTGCGACAAGATGCAATATTGAAAATTTCTTCCTTGGTGTTGAGTACAATTGGTAGACATGTCATACTGAATTTCTAGCTCGTGATTGTGACATGCTCTAAGTACCTTTTTCGTGAAATTTGCCCTCTGGGGGGCCCCGCAACAACCCGTAGCCTAGGGGCCCCAGGCCATTTTAAACATTATACTACACTACACAAAGCTGTCAAGCCCTGGGCCTGGGCATGAAGGAAAATCATAAACTGGGGAAAGGGGAAAACAAGATTGCAATGTTAAATTCAGTCCCTTAGTAACTGAGAAATGCAAAAGCATATTTGCAATAATACTTAAGACTCCTATTGATTTTTGCATAATGAAATCAAACACTTGGTAGCCTATATGTTTATAAGGCGTTACAGTGTTTGAAGGCATTGTGTGACAAACGGTGCACCATTATGGCATTATTCCTCCTTGTTTTGAGATCAGGAGAGGGCTAGTTGTTCATGAGTGTGTGCTTTAATATGTGATGATGTGTCTTCCTTTACATTACATTACATTACATTACACTTAGCTGACTCTATTTTTATCCAAAGCAACTCACTCTTATTTTAAGCACATGGTATTTGTGGTTAAGTATATAGACTGCCTATAACCATGAAGATTCAACTAACCCTTTATACAGTGTAGCACTTTAACTCAATATTGCCAATTTAGTGACTTTGAGGTCAGTGTGTCCTGCGTGACATTATGACATTACATGCGTAATGTCACAATGTTATCTAACGAGTTTGCAAAGGGTCAGTCACGACTTTTAGTGTATTTTTCTTCTTCTTGGCAACACTGTATCCGCTCTGCACTCTGTCTTTACCTCAAGCTGCATGGCTCTCTCTCTCTTTCTCTGCCCCCCCCCCCCCCCCCCCCCGGTTTGTGTGACAGCTATTGATGCACTACGCTAGGCATACAAGTCATTTGCTCGGTGGACTGTGGATGATTTCGGCCTGGCCCTCCCCTCAATGTAGTGTTATCAGTCATCATGCCCCTATGGTTGACCTGTCTTAGTCAAATTTAAATATTAATTTTGTCTGTTGTGGTCAAAATAGCTCGTAACAGATGACTAAAAACATTGGCCACAGGCTTCATTGCCTCTCCCACTACCTGGCGGACCGGTCTTGGTTAAACTAGGATTTTTTTCGCACACATCAGCTGGTAGGTGCGTCGGAGATGGCCCGTGGGTCACTCAGCAGACAACTTGAAGAAACTCCCGCACACAGACCATTTCGCTGTTTTTCTTTAAGGAATGGACAATGTTTCGGTACTAGGTATTAGACCTTCATCAGGCAATCTCCAGGACCGGTCTTGGTTGAAAATGCCCGGACGGATTTTTTTGTCCCAGTCCATCCAGCCCTGAATGTCTTTGTACGGTTCTGTCCGTCTCTGGGTCTGTTTCTCTCTCCCTCCCATTGTTTCTGTCTCCAGTGTTGCCAGATGTGTCTAATCAAATCCCGCCCAAAAGGTTCTCAAAAACCGCCAAAATGCTCTAAATTCCACCCAATTTCAACAAATTGCATTGATTTCTAAGGGCACAAAACTGCAGGGGGAAAAAAATGCCAAATGGCCCATTTTTCCCGCTTTTACCCGCAGGCGGCCATCCCATTCAGCCCAATTGGGAGGGTAACTGCCCAATCTGGCAACACTCGTCCCTGGGTCTGTTTCTCTCTCACTCCCTCCCACTCTCTCCCGTCTCCCTGTCTTCCCGTCTATCTTTTGTTGCGATAATGAAATTAACCGTTGCTATTGTGCAGTCTGCCTGGCTCATAAAGGAAAATAATTAACCTTGGAGTCAGCCCCGTAATTAAGGTCTTGTACATGTCCCTCCGTGTGTGGATAGCCATGCATTGTATGTAGTGTGTGTGTGTGTGTGTGTGTGTGTGTGTGTGTGTGTGTGTGTGTGTGTGTGTGTGTGTGTGTGTGTGTGTGTGTGTGTGTGTGTGTGTGTGTGCACTGTACAATGTAAATTAGAGATCAGTTGAGCATAAATGGTCTTTTGTGTAAAATGTACAAAGTATCAATTTTATCTTTCCTTGACCATGTAGACATCACAGCATCACCTGCCCATCCATCCACACGCGTGCGTGCGCGCGCGCGCGCGCACACACACACACACACACACACACACACACACACACACACACACACACACACACACACACCAAGCAAACTACAAAAGATTTCATTCACATATATGCTCACAATTAATTACACAGGGAGAGCTAGATGTCACTCACACCAACACACACACTCACACACACAGTACTTGCCTAAATGATTTGCGGAAGGGGATTTTTCTCAATTTCATGCACGTCACTCATCCACTTACTGCCTGTCAATCAACCTCATGCTTCCGTTAGCTGTTGCCAGGCCAACAAAGTCATGTGACAAAGTCATGTGACTGTAGAAAAAGGCTGCACAACAGACCACCTCCCTGTATATGTACCAGGGCTTGACATTAACTTTTTTTGCTTGCTAGACACTGTGGCTAGTGGTTTTCCCGAGTCACTAGCCATCCAGCTATTCTACTAGCCACAAATGTGATTTCCCCCCCATCATGACGCAGTACGGTATATCTAACCTCAGAAGGTGAGGTGCTTAGAGCAAGAAGATGAGTGCAAGGGTTTCTACATTTAAATAAAACAAACAAATAGAAACTGAGTAACTGAGCTTTTTCTTGAACTTAAATACAAATACAATAAATATTCTGATATGTCATACCATTGAATAAGCTACCTGCCAAATTGGCTAGTGACACTGAAATAGTTACCAGCCACGGCCACGTTTTACCAGCATTTGGCCGGTTGGCAGGTGTCAGTGTCAAGCCCTGATATGTACATACAGCACAGTATATATATAGAGTACATTTGCACACAAACCCACACACATACAGATGTCTTTTTTTAATATATATTTTAGGGGCTTTTTATGCCTTTAATGAGAGGACAATATGAGATGCTGACAGGATGAGAGTGGGAGAGAGAGAGATGGGGGAGGACCGGGAAATGACCCCGGCCGGAGTCGAACTGGGATCCCCATGGGCATGAAAGCCCAAATGTGGGGGACTTAGCGCATTGCACCAAACTAGGGTGGCCATCGGTCCGTTTTTACGACCTGTTCACGACATCCGTGTGTCCCTCTCTTTGTCTTTCCTTTCCTCCTAGCCTTTTGCTTATGGCCTCGAGCTGCGAGGCAACGTCATCGACGCAAACTAGACCTTGATAGCATAGCCTTTCTACCTATAGCCGTCCCACAGGCTATTCGCCCCATTATACCAAATTTGGCCGCAGTTCAATGGATTTGCATTAGGGGCGCTGTTCAGACAGAGCAGATTGGTGTTCCCCTATTGGGCTGGGGCTAATGGCCCACAATAAGTCCTCCCTAGCAACTGAAACCTGGACATATTACGGTCGTCTCTGACTGCAAATTAAACATTGAAATTTAAAACACAGTAACCTAGGAGTTATATCTGTCTAGTTTCTTACAGCTTCGACATTTGTGAGTCAGTCTTCACTAGCTTCTAGCTAAGGAAATGACGACATCCAATTGGTGAATGGGGAACTAAACCGGATGCTAACGTCGGCGAGACGTAGCCTAGCCACAAGCTAACTGACAAACGTGAGGCCAACAACTCGGCCGATCGTGATGTACGCCACAAATGGACCAATCGACCTCATATTTAGACACTACAATGTTGATTTCTGCCTTCGATTTTCATCAGTTAAGAAATCTAGCGTCGGATTAACACATTTTTAAGGTAGTAAAAGCGAGTTGTCGCCATGTTTGTTTTCCAGAATCACCCGGGTACAGAGCTCACGTGCAGCATTCTGGGTAATTGAGTTTCACGTTATTCATGCACAAAATGCGTGTTTTTAAAAAAATGCAATGACTTTAAAAAATCAAACCAAATGCCATTTGGAAGGGCAATTTACACTTCCTTTAGGAAAAATAAAATGAAAACCGGTGACCTTCCATATCGGACACATCAGTTGCGTCTATTGTGGAGCTTCATAGGACCCCCATTCATTCTGACGGCTCTCCTCTGCTTGAACATCGCCGCCCCGTGGACAGTACCACCCGGAAGAAGCTGCCAGTTTGGCCTCTCCTCTATAAATCCTCTCTGTTGATAGTCGGTCGCGTTTCCGATATCTGCGGCCGCCATGTTACTCCAGATATAACCTCTCGCCCAGCGAATTAACTGTATTGCTGTCGCATTGTGTCGGGGAAATCTCCGTGCAATAGCCATATATGAAGTTCATTAACTGACTGTATGAAAGTTAAATAAGGCAACTATATTATTGCCTACTGTCTGTTTCCTATTTTTTCCTGCACTGTTGGCAACGCATTGGCCTATGCAATTAAGTTTGTCCGCTAAATGCCTTTACAACGATACGAGGGTTCTCACAACTTTACAAACAGGGCAAAGAAACGTCTTTCTGCACGGGCGCTGTCTGTATTTTGAGCTCGTGTTGTTGGTTATCCAGCGTCTGCATGAAATAAGGTTGACAAAAGCGGTTTGCCTCCCTTAAAACACCGCTGATAATACTTCTGACCAACTTTGAATAACGTAAATCAAAGTAATGGTTGGCTATTAGGCCTACGAATGCACGACTACCCAAAATACATTTTTTAAAAATATATATGAAATAGCCTACACAGACAACAACGGAAGGATTTGTCTATCGTAACCTGCCGTCTGATACAATATTAAGTTAGTGGCGATGACTCCTTTATCGGAGTGAGGTAATGCAATGCGAAAATCCTTCCCCCCCAAAATAGCCTATTGTTTTACAAGTAAAACTGTTGTTGGCAGCTGAGTTGTCTGAGGTAAGATGGCAGCGCTGTTCCCTGATTTCTGCCTACAGTTTAGAATGCCAACTTCACAATTTTCTCCACGGAGGCGGGGATTCGGCAAGTCGAAGCAATGGGTGCGCGCGAGGACGCTAGGTTAGAAAGTTAAGGGGCGGGGTTGTCCGGCCGAAGTCCGGACAGCTGGTCACCCTACACCAAACCCACACACATACTGATTTGCACCAACACAATCACCAACGCAAACAAATGCACACGCTTACAGTATACATGTACATATGCGCACGTAGGTTATGCATACACACAGACTCATACATAGCCTACCTGCAAACACACACACACACACACACACACACACACACACACACACACACACACACACACACACAATGCCGGGGTGGACATTAAAGTGATCGGGAGTTTTCCCGGCCCAAACCATCGACGTGGCCCACGGCGACAACTAATTTTAACTTTTTTTTTGGTCACTTCTTGTGTCTTATTCTTGCACTAATATCAATTAAGTAACCGCCAGCTGCATCATAGTGGATTAAATAGGTCCAAAGTCCCTTCCTAGAAATTCTGTGGTTCTACTACCATGTAAGCAGCATAATTTCCCCGACCCCTCCCATGTGTTTCAGAAGGTTTGGCCCAAAGCTCGTCTTTTTAAATCACACTGGCGCGAAACAGAGCGTCAGTGATGGAAAGCAGAAAGAGGGCTAAAATAAAAAAAGAAAGGCAGTGGCAGCCAAATGTGCCAAATTAACTGACATCTTCTCAAGACAAACTGGTAGGTTACTGAAAGAGAGATAATTGGCCTGGTTGTGAATTTTATCATAGGTTATCATATAGCCTAACGTGGCGAGCGTTTGCAACTGTCACAACTGTCAACTTACTGTCAACTTTTAAAAATGTCACAATGTAGGCTATAGGATTATCTATGCTTTAAAGTGCATTCCTACTTCCGTAGAAGAACCGAAAACTTGCCAGTTAACCATTTTGATGAACAGATTCCCAAACGCTTCATCACGCTTTATTTGTAGCCTACCACCAGCGCGCACAGGTTGACGCAATAGACAGTCTATTAGACTCTGGCCAAATAGGCTATAACGTGGCGATGTTTGCGATGTCAAATCAACTGTCAACTTACTGTCAGCTTTTAAAATGTCACAATGTAGGCTTTATGGCCTATGCTATGGTTGAAGTGTATTCCTATTTTCATAGAAGAACCGAAAACTTGTTGCTTTACATTAGGCTACATTCCATTTGATGAAGAGAGTTGCCAAACGCTTCATCACGCATTACCTTGCATTACCACCTGCGAGCACTATCAGTTATTAACGCAATAGATAGGCCTATATTAAACAGGGGCTATTACATTTATTGTTAAATACTATTTGTTATTAAATACACGTCAAACATGCTGTTTAAATCATTTATAAGTGCTGTATACAGGGGCGTCGTTAGGCCTATTTTAGGGGGGCTTTAGCCCCCCCTACATTTGTATTAGCCCCCCCTGAAACGATTTTGAAAAAAAAAAAAAAAAATTTTTTTTTTTTTTTTTTTTACATTTTTCCAAAAAACAAATGAAGTAAAGCACTGAATACGAACCATCAAGAAGGCAAGTTAATCTGAATACAAGTTCATGGTTGCTTATTGTGTAATGCCACTTATATCCTACAATAAAAGCAGGGTGCACAGCAATGTGTTATGCGGGGGGGAAACAGGTAAAGGATTGTGCTTTGTGACTAAAAACACCTCAGGAAAAGTGTAATTACTTACACGGATGAAATGTTCAGACCCAAAGTAATTTTTACTCACAATTCCCTTGTAATAAATCAATTTGACATTGTCTTGAAATTATAGTTGAGCTTTAATATTTGTCTTAGCAGTTTGAAAACACACATGAACTGATTAAAATAGCTACTAATGGAGTAAAAATGACCAAATATCTGCCAGGGATGCATAGTTTTCCAAGTAAGGAACCTGTGTGAATGAATCGCTTCCTGACCACTGCTTCTCCTGGAGATGTGCTGTTAGTAACTCCTTAAAGTTCCTAGTCCTTGTGTAAATTATGCTCTCTGCATTTTTATCAAATCATTTCAACTTCCGTAGGGCCTACATAATATTCATCAGTTGAAACATTTTAAAAGGTTTTTTTTAGCTTACATATAAGGAATGTTCATTAAAATATGAATTAAAAAAAAAAAACACTGTAACTAGTGTTTAAAAATCGGTATGGTGCTCTTAAAATAATTGTTGAAGAAGACGCTTTTGCACACCTCTGTAGGTGGGCAGGTGCGTAGGATATTATCCCAGTGGGGTTGTCATTCAAGTGTAAAGAAATCCTGCATACTGTCCATTCCACCAACAAACTTTAATACAACATGAAGAAGGTCGGATGACCGAAACAATGTATTGAATTTTGTTGGTGGAATGGACAGTGTGCGGGATATCTTTGCTCTTAAAATAATGAATTCATAGACAAAACCTTAGCAGGTGAGCTGAAAAATGTTCATTTTCTTCTTCTGGGGCTAAGCCCCCCCTGTCTCTAAAACCTAGTGACGGGCCTGGCTGTATACCAATATTGCTCTTGGTTCGCGCGCACGGGGACAGTTTAGTTGTCTTTCTAAAAAATAATTACTGGAGAGTTTGCACGTTCTATCTGCGGAATCAGCATCGTGAAAGCCCTCAGCGAAATACCATTCATTGTAATGTGAGACCCCCTTCATGCCCGCGGGAATCTATTCTATTTTCAAGTTGCAATGCCACAAATACATGCAGACACGTTCGCCTACATCCAGTGCTTGCAGTGAATATCCTCAAGGAAAGGAATCCTTACATTCGCTGTTTTTGGTAAACAGTTTCAAAGTCACCGTCATGCTTAGCTCCTCTGCAACTGTAGCCTAGGCTATTTCGTCTCGCTGTTATAGTGCAGCATTTCTACAGGTGCGTAAACATCAACTCAATATGAAATGTCTTCTTTAGCCTATGGAATGCTTTCTAGCATCAGCACAGCAGATGATCCAGATGAGGGCAGGAGTAGGCCTAGCCTACTGAAGGGCCAGGTAGAGGAAGAGAGTCAGTCAAAATATATGTTTATGATGATAGGCCTATAAAATAGGCCTATGGCACAGTCTACAGAAGAAAACCATGATATGTGTAGATGAAAACGTGTAGATGATTTAACAAAGCCACAATTAAACAAGTAACAAATAAGTGAATGAAAGGATAGGCTGTATGCAGAATGCAGTAGGCATGGAGCCCAGGACCACTGTGGAAACAAGGATTTAAGATGACTTGATGAAAATGCATCACAATGAGACCAAATGAAACAGGCAACCACTGTTTAATCAATAATTGTCTATGAAGCCTACATTACTTTTTGATTGTTAATTCAAATAGTTAGGTCTACATTTAATTTAATTGTTAAATTTAATAATAGGGAATAGTGATGGGGAAGTCAGCGATAGGGAAGTCAGATGTTGGGAGGCGTGCATTTTGTCCTCCGTATCAGAGTGGCCTGAATTTGAATTAAATTCCCGGACTGAGAAAAGGGTCCACTCCGGGCCTGCACACACACACACATAGGCGCCGACTTTTGTTTTTGCCCGTGGGTGCTCGCGGTTCCCAACCGGGGGTCGCGACCCACAGAATGTCCCGTTTGTTTGCCATGCCTTGCTTTTTCCCAATAACATAACCATTTCATGTTACTTTATTTGTATGGGTAGGCAAAATAATAACAAAAGGCCTATCCTATTTATTTTCCTTGTGGGTGTCAAATCAATATGTTTAAAATAAAATCGCCTAGGGCCTGATATTTGAATTGAAAATTGAACATTACAATCATGTAGGCCTATAAATTGAACGCAAAGCCCAGGCCACGTTTGCTGGTGACTCTTTCTATACTAGTCGGCATTATGAAAGGTGCCAGCTGCCTACACGGACCCTAAGATCACACAATCATCCTTTTCCTCAATAAAATGAAACCATGATGTAAGTGTTGTATTAAGTACATTTTTGCCAAACATAGCAGTATTGTACAGTAGCCAGACTGCGTCCAAACAGGATATCAAATAATCATAAGGAACAACAACAGCAAGGCGTCCACATGGAATTCAGACTGGCGTTCAGCCACACACTTTAGATTCAGCGTTTATTAGCCTACACACAAATAGGCCTAACTTAGCCTAGGTATTACGTGTCAAAGAAAGATGATGTTGTTAGGTTCGAGTCCAACAATGCCGCATGGGGCCATGCACTTCATGTTAGCTATGTTCAAAACTAGGCTACTCAGTCATCATGACTAAAGCCAACAGTGCTAGGAGCCAGAAAAGCTAAATAAAATGGCAAAATCATCCAACAGCACACAACAAAAGTATGGATATGTCGAGAGTAGACTCGACTTGATCATCCCAGCACTTAGACCCAGAGCAGACAAAAATGACAGATAAAACGGCACACGGCGGTGCTATGGGATATCGCAGGATGATATGACAGCGACTTACCATTTTGAAGACTAAACTTTCCGACTGCAAACCAATTGTCTGTAAGAAGTCTTAGCTTGTAGGCCTACTGAAAAGCAGGTTTAGATCTTTCCATAACTTCCATAACTTGTGAAATAACGCAATATAACCAAACAGCTTCACGCAGCCCAACACAGCCTGTGATCAGAACTCTTCTTCTGAACCGTTTGCATAGACGCTGAACTGTTCTGAAAATTCATGTCGGGCATTTTCAGTCTAGATTAGTCCCCAAGGCTTTCAACTGGATTTTACTAATGTAATACTTTTCTGTATCTAACATCATGTTTTATCAATGTCTGCTATCTCGAAGAGGTCTGCTATCATCATAAGGACTGATACCATTGAGGGGAGTCATCAAGGCCATTGGGCAAAAGCCCTGTATGCCATATGGTCAATCCAACACCGTTTCTATGGTTACTGTCTGATTGTGTAGAAGAGCAACGCGCCACAGGGGGGGGAAAGGATCGGCGCGTGAAGTATCTTGTTACAAGATGACAAATTATAATACCTTACGTTACAAAATGACAGTTATAGGCCTAATGCAAACGCCATTTCATCTTTAAAGTTCTCTCGCGAATAATACTGCTTTAGTGCTCGGGTTTGTCCGTGGGTGCTCGATGGGTGCCACAGATTCACCGTGGGTGCCCACCGATTCCCGTGGGTGCCCGGGCCCCGGAGCACCCACGGTTTCGGCGCCTATGCACACACACACACACACACACACACTGACAGTGTCTGAGCTGCGTGGACATGCACTGGGGCAGAAAGGCATAACCTCTTTCAAATATTTACAAGATGGTGTGCAGAGATGACACATCCAGCACATAACCAACCACACACTCATAATGCAGTGGTCTGTGAATCAATGTCGCCCAAAGCACTCCTCTCCCTGTCTCCCCCTTTGACTCTTGCTCTCTATGAAACACACACACACACAGACTTACACACACACTTCCTGCCTTTTCTTCTCTTTCTGTCATTCTCTGCAAAACAAGCGCGCGCACACACACACACACACAGACACAGACACAGACACACACACACACACACACACATACACACACACACACACACAAACACACACACACACACACACACACACACACACACACACACACACACACACACACACACACACACACACACATTCTGAACATACCCCGAACATTCACACATCTCTCCAGCATGCCTCTCAACCCATAGGCTCATCCATTTAGAGCTGCCTTGAGAGGAACCCCATGCCCAGTTTCAATACACCTATTCTGGGCACAGCTCCTTCGGCCTCTCCCTTCTCCCATCCTCCACCCCTCTTGTCCTGGCCTAGCCATGGGGCCTCCGGGCCTGGTCTCAGGGGGGAACACCCTGCCCCGGGCCTCAAGAGTCAGCTGCTCGCACACACACACACACACACACACACACACACACACACACACACACACACACACACACACACACACACACACACACACACACACACACACAAACACACACTTTTCTTGTCCTGCCCTGAATTTACCCCATCCACATTCACACATCTCTCCACCATGCCTCTCAACCCATAAGGTCATCCATTTAAAGAAGGCAGGGAGGGGGTTGCCTTGAGGGGAACCCCATGCTCATTTTCAATGCACCTATTCTGGGCACAGCTCCTTCGGCCTCTTCCTTCTCTCCCCTCCTGTCCTGGTCCTGCCCTGGGACCTCTGGGCCTGGTTCTCAGGCAGTGTTGCCAGATGTGTCTGATCAAATCCTGCCCAAAAGGTTCTCAACAAAACGCCAAAATGCGCTAAATTCCGCCTAATTTCAAAGGGCACAAAACTACAGAATTTTTTTTTTTCAGTTTTTACCCGCAGACAGCCATCCCAAGTAACCCAATTGGGCGGGCGGGTAACCGCCCAATCTGGCAACACTGGTCTCAGGGGGAGACTCCCTGCTGCCCCCGGGCCTCAAGAGTCAGCTGCTTGCTTGCTTCACCCTCTAAAAGGCCACTTGTGGATATGTCCTCTTACAAACACACATAAGCTCACAAACACACCAACCAACCACCTTCTCTCTCTTTCTCTTTCTCTCTCTCTCTCTCTTTCTCTTTCTCTTTCTCTTTCTCTCTCTCTCTCACACACACAAACCCTTAAATGGTCCAGATTTAAATCAGGACTGCGTTCAATCCTAAAAGAGGGATGTCTGCAATTGCATGCAAGAAGGTGGGGCGTGTCCCTCATTATCATTCAACATGTTTTGACTTATACTTTATGTAGGAGCCAAAATGCTGGGTTATATGGATGCTGAGGTAAAATACAGCAACTATGAGAACCCTTATGGTATTGGTTTTAATATGCAATAATTTGGTTTGATTGTCCTTTGTTTTTGTTTCATATTCTTGGACCTGCCGCCCACCTACCTGATTAATTGTCTTGTCATGTCAGCATAGCTCCTCCTTTGATGTGCGTCATTGGTGCGCCTAATGGCAAGTGTTTAATTAGGTGCTCTGCACAGGTGTAGACAGGTTAGGTGGCGGTGAGGAAACAGTTTTTCGACCGCATTACTGCGCATTACTTTGTATTGTTTTGTGACACATTTGCACCGTTTTATTTCATAGTTTTATTACAGTGGAAAAGTCAACCGGATTGCTGAATAAATACTCTTTTACGTTTATTTAATTCATCTCTCTGCGAGTGCTTTATCTTGGAAATGCGCGTCCGAAACACTCCTCCACCTGCCTCACGCGGCATTTAAACTTGGCTTGGAAAATGCCGTAACATAAGTCGAAAAACTCTCCTAAGGATCGACGCTGTGGAAGGACTACAAAGAGAGGACGTAAGAAGTTCTGACTTTGTGGATTATGGACGCTATGGCTGAAGGAAAGGATTCGCTGTTTGGACCCGACGTTTAAGGACACGGCTGACTGAAAGAAACTTCGCATCGGTCGTGAGTTGTTTTGGAATTAATGGACTCGTGTTGAAACTTGGACACAACACGTGAACAAAGGGAACAGACCCAGCGAAGCTTTATTGTGTGAGCCTAGCGATTGGAACATTTAGACAAACGGACACAAACTGTTTGAATTAGGAATCTCTGAATTGGAATCCCAGTGTGTGAGGCCGAGGCCGCGAAACACTTAAAGGCGCAGGCCATTACGCACGGAGGTGTTTTGCGCTGACAACAATGGATGACTGTGAGTCATGGAAAGAACACCAACGAAATTTAGAGACTATTGACACCATCTCCAATGCTTCCAATATATCATCTGTAGCATCTTTAGTTACAATAGCTACTGCAGAAAAGGCTGCTTTGGAGGTAAGGGCTAAAGCTTTACCAGCATTACAAGCCTTAAAGATGGAGCAGATGGCTCTAAGACAAAAAATGGAACAGCTAG
>NC_085871.1:42686505-42754005 GCF_034702125.1 Engraulis encrasicolus
CAGCCACTGCCACCAGTGTGTGATTTGTGAGTGTAAATGGGTGAATGTGAGGCATACAAAGTAAAGTGCTCGAATGAGTGGAAAGGCGCTATATACACGTAAATGCAGTTCATTTACCATTTGAGTTTCTTTTCTATTTCTAAGTCTTGTGCAAAATATATCTTTTATGTCATTTTACTTTTAAATTTATCACCCTTTTTACTGGTCAATGAGGATGTCTATGATGTTGGACCATTGGACTATCAAACATTTGATCTTTTTACATGTCAATGATGATGTCTATGGTCTTTGACCGTTGGACTATCAAACATTTGATCTTTTTACATGTCAATGATGATGTCTTATGATCTTTGACCGTTGGACTATCAAACATTTGATCTTTTTACATGTCAATGATGATGTCTATGGTCTTTGACCGTTGGACTATCAAACATTTGATCTTTTTACATGTCAATGATGATGTCTATGGTCTTTGACCGTTGGACTATCAAACATTTGATCTTTTTACATGTCAATGATGATGTCTATGGTCTTTGACCGTTGGACTATCAAACATTTGATCTTTTTACATGTCAATGATGATGTCTAAGGTCTTTGACCGTTGGACTATCAAACATTTGATCTTTTTACATGTCAATGATGATGTCTTATGATCTTTGACCGTTGGACTATCAAACATTTGATCTTTTTACATGTCAATGATGATGTCTATGGTCTTTGACCGTTGGACTATCAAACATTTGATCTTTTTACATGTCAATGATGATGTCTATGGTCTTTGACCGTTGGACTATCAAACATTTGATCTTTTTACATGTCAATGATGATGTCTATGGTCTTTGACCGTTGGACTATCAAACATTTGATCTTTTTACATGTCAATGATGATGTCTAAGGTCTTTGACCGTTGGACTATCAAACATTTGATCTTTTTACATGTCAATGATGATGTCTATGGTCTTTGACCGTTGGACTATCAAACATTTGATATTTTTACATGTCAATGATGATGTCTATGGTCTTTGACCGTTGGACTATCAAACATTTGATCTCTGCCTTTGGGGTCGGGTAAAAGCTGCCTCCAATAAAGGAGCAGAACTTGATCTGAACTTAATTTTCCTTTGTGTTCAACCGGCGTGTGTGTGTGTGTGTGTGTGTGTGTGTGTGTGTGTGTGTGTGTGTGTGTGTGTGTGTGTGTGTGTGTGTGTGTGTGTGTGTGTGTGTGTGTGTGTGTGTGTGTGTGTGTGTGTGTGTGTGTGTGTGTGTGTGCTGCTACTGCTATTGAATAGACCAGACATCTAGACGACACTGTAAGTGTGTGCCATTATCATTATGGGTGGTCATTTTCTTCTGTGCTCTGCAGGTGTGTGTGTGTGTGTGTGTCTGTGTGTGTGTGTGTATCTGTGTGTGTGTGTGTCTGTGGTAATTTTCCTTTGTGTTCAACAGTGTATGTGTGTGCGTGTGTGTGTGTGGTTATTTTCCTTTGTGTTCAACAGGCGTGTGTGTGTGTGTGTGTGTGTGTGTGTATGTGCGCGCGCGTATGTATTGTATATGTCTCTGTGTGTGGTAATTTTCCTTTGTGTTCAACAGGCGTGTGTGTGTGTGTATGTGTGTGTGTGTGTGTGTGTGTGTGTGTGTGTGTGTGTGTGTGTGTGTGTGTGTGTGTGTGTGTGTGTGTGTGTGTGTGTGTGTGTGTGTGTGTGTGTGCGCGCATGTACTGTATATGTCTCTGTGTGTGGTAATTTTCCTTTGTGTTCAACAGGTGTGTGCGTGTGAGTGTGTGTGTGTGGTGTGTGTGGTGTGTGTGTGTATGTACTGTATATGTCTGTGTGTGTGGTAATTTTCCTTTGTGTTCAACAGGCGTGTGTGTGTGTGTGTGTGTGTGTGTGTGTGTGTGTGTGTGTGTGTGTGTGAGTGTGTGTGTGTGTGTGTGTGTGTGTGTGTGTGTTGTGTGTGTGTGTGTGTGTGTGTGTGTGTGTGTGTGTGTGTGTGTGTGTGTGTGTGTGTGTGTGTGTACTGTATATGTCTGTGTGTGTGGTAATTTTCCTTTGTGTTCAACAGGCGTGTGTGTGTGTGTGTGTGTGTGTGTGTGTGTGTGTGTGTGTGTGTGTGTGTGTGTGTGTGTGTGTGTGTGTGTGTGTGTGTGTGTGTGTGTGTGTGTGTGCGTGCGTGTGTGTGATTCCTGTCCTGAGGTGTGATATTAGAGTGTCATGCTGAGGGGAGGAAGCAGACCTGGCTGTGGTGGCAGCGCTGAGAAGTCTGATGTGGTCTTCTGCTCTCTTCTCCTCCTCTCTTCTCCTGCTCTCTTCTCCTCCTCTCCTCCTCTCCTCTCTTCTCCTGCTCTCCTCTCCTCCTCTCTTCTCCTGCTCTCCTCTCTTCTCCTGCTCTTCTCTTCTCCTGCTCTCCTCTTCTCTTCTCCTGCTCTCCTCCTCTCCTCTCCTCTCCTCTCCTCTCCTCTCTTCTCCTGCTCTTCTTTCCTCTCCTGCTCTCCTCTCCTGCTCTCTTCTCCTGCTCTCTTCTCCTCTCCTCTCCTCTCTTCTGCTCTCTTCTCCTCCTCTCTTCTCCCCCTCTCCTCTCCTGCTCTCCTCTCCTCTCCTCTCTTCTCCTGCTCTCCTCTCCTCCTCTCTTCTCCTGCTCTCCTCTCCTGCTCTCCTCTCTTCTCCTCACCTCTCTTCTCCTGCTCTCTTCTCCTCCTCTCCTCCTCTCTTCTCCTGCTCTCTTCTCCCCCTCTCCTCCTCTCTTCTCCTGCTCTCCTCTCTTCTCCTCTCCTGCTCTCCTCTCCTCCTCTCCTCTCTTGCTCTCCCCTCCTCTCTTCTCCTCCTCTCCTCTCTTCTCCTGCTCTCCTCTCCTCTCTTCTCCTCCTCTCCTCTCTTCTCCTGCTCTCCTCTCTTCTCCTGCTCTCCTCTCCTCTCTTCTCCTGCTCTCCTCTCCTGCTCCCCTCTCCTGCTCTCCTCTCTTCTCCTGCTCTCCTCTCTTCTCCTGCTCTCCTCTCCTCTCCTCTCTTCTCCTCCTCTCCTCTCTTCTCCTGCTCTCCTCTCCTCTCCTGCTCTCCTCTCTTGCTCTCCTCTCCTCTCCTGCTCTCCTCTCTTGCTCTCCTCTTCTCTCCTCTCCTGCTCTCCTCTCCTCTCTTCTCCTGCTCTCCTCCTCTCCTCTTCTCTCCTGCTCTCCTCTTCTCCTCTCCTCACCTCTCCTGCTCTCCTCTCCTCTCCTGCTCTCCTCTCCTCTCTTCTCCTCTCCCCCTCATATCTTCTGCTCTCCTCCCCTCCCCTCCCCTCTCCTCTCTTCTCCTCTCCCCCTCCTATCTTCTGCTCTCCTCCCCTCCCCTCCCCTCTCCTCTCCCCCTCCTATCCTCTGCTCTGTTCTCCTCTCCCCTCGTCTCCTCTCCTCCGTGTAAGCTGATTCTCCTCCTCTCCTCTCCTTTCTCATCTCCTCTCCTCTGTGTAAGCGCATTCACCTCCTCTCCTCCTCTCCTTTCTCATCTCCTCTCCTCTCCTCTGTGGCTGATTCTCCTCCTCTCCTCTCCTCCTCTCCTTTCTCATCTCCTCTCCTCTCCTCTGTGTAAACTCATTCTCCTCCTCTCCTTTCTCATCTCCTCTCCTCTCCTCTGTGTAAGCTGATTCTCCTCCTCTCCTTTTAGGCGAGTACATTTAGGGTTTAACCCCAAAAAATTGATACAAAAGGTTTTTTTATGGATTCTATTACTATTGGACCTGCTAAATGACATACTAAAAATCTAGTAAAATCTGACTTTGGGAAATGAGTTTTTTCAACATGGCTGCCATAGGCTTATTATAAGGGTCAAGAGACACTCCAGGTGAATTGGCCAAAAAATTGCCGATATCACCATGAAACTTAATCCGGTGATTACTCACATATTTGTGAGAAAAAAATGTATTGCAAGATTTCTGAAATGTTATGTTTTAATATGGTAATTGGACTATATCTAATTAAATATGCATTAAATTTCAAAATGCAAAACCTCAAAATCTGAAAAAGCCAAGCTCAAAATTACTCTTTTATTTTGTTTCTAGTAAGCCAGAAGATATCTTCAGAAGAGATTATGGACATCTCTTTTTGTTTTGTAGTAAATCTAAAAATCTTTGTGCAGACACACCAGCTAGCATTTTTTTTCAAAACATGATTATTTAACATCTCTCTTAGATAAATAATTGAGTTTTGTGTTTCTCAAGTTCTTCTAGACATTCTTTGAGTCTGGTGGTATCATTCTTAGCATGTATCAAGGGCAAGGTCAGCCGTCCTCAAATCATAGCCTCTCCACAGAGGTGTCCTAAGGGCTGGTGCTGGGACTCCTATTTGCCATGTACACCACATCACTGGGCCATGTTATCTGTTCTCACAGCTTCTCATACTACTGTTACACCGATGAAGCATAGTTACTTTGTGCCAGATGACTCCACGGTCACACACATTTCCGCTTGCCTCTCTGAACTATCCACAAGTATGAAGGAATGCAAGCTTCAGTTGAGCCTCGCCCAAATGCACTGCTGGTGATCCCAGCCAAAGATTTAGGTTGCCATGATGTCGAGCTCAATATGGATTCTGCTACTGTTGCCTCAAATAAGGCCACAAGAAATCTAGGTGTCATTGTTGATGACCATCTATCATTCTCTGACCACATAGCCTCAGTTTCCCAGTCATGTCCTCTTTTTCATGCCCTAATTGAATACAAGGCCCTGACCCTTGCCTATGAAGCTACAACAGGCCCTTACCAGAAAGCTATGCTAAAGCCCTATGTCCTTTCAGGACATTGTCTGTCTCCAGTACCAACCGTTTCACCTTGCCCTCTACTTACACATGTAGTGGCTCCTGTCTATTCAGTTCAGCTGCTGAAAGACCCAAAATACCTAGTGACACCATGATTCATCACTGATGATGTGCCCTGACAAACAGCACATGGATATTATCATAGCAGTAGTGTCTTTATCCACCCAAACAGCACTCCAAAAAAACAGATCCTGAAAACATGTTAGTTCATGCCAATGTAATTATCATGTAGTAGCCTTTATTTTAAAACACTTTGATCATGAAAATGACACCTTTCCTGAAGTCAGATTTTCCTAGATTTTAAATATGTTATTAAGGACACTTAGAGGTAACAAAATCAGTTGAAAAACCTTTTGTATCAATTTTTTTGGGGTTAGGTCTTTTTTTTGCATAGATGTACTCGCCTATTTCTCATCTCCTCTCCTCTGTGTAAGCCGATTCTCCTCCTCTCCTTCTGCCGTTGCTGTTCATAGAGTGGCTACCACAGCAGGGCATCAGATGTCTCCTGGAAGCGATTATTTTCACTTCTCTGTAAAAAAGACTTTTTTTGACTGAGTGACAAAGAGAGCGAAAGACACAGAGGGAGGGGGCAGGGGAGAGGGGTTGAAAGGAGGGCAGAAAGAGACAGAGAGCGAGAGATAAAATGGACAGAACAAAATACAAATGTATTGAAGTTCTGTAGGAAAAGGAGACAGAGAAAGGAGGAAGAGAAGAACAGGAGAATGAGATAAGCAAAGTACAAACTTAGAGAGAGTCAGACGAGGGAAGTTTGGAGAGAGAAGGAATACATTAGAAAGAAAAAAGGGAGAGCAAGAGATAGATAGAAGAGAAGAGGGCAGAAGAAGAGCCTCGGGTCTCAGTGGTGACGGATACCAGAGCCTTTTGTTTCCCTACCTGCCGCCAATGTGCAGAACTATTCTTCTCTTCCCGGTGAGGAATTTGGCACTTTCTCCGGCGTAGTATCATATGTCCCCCATTTTAGACAAGGCCTTGTGCCCCCCACTCATTCTCTTCTCTGCCAAGGCCTGGAGCTGCCAACACACACCCACACACACAAACGCACACATACACGTACACAGACACACACACACACACACACACACACACACACACACACACACACACACACACACACACACACACGCACACACACGCACACACGAACACACACACACACACACATGCACACACGCACACAAGCAAGCACGCAGGTATACACAGACACACACACACACACACACACACACACACACACACACACACACACACACACACACACACACACACACAGCGTGATACACATGTTGTACTCTGCCCCATGTCTCCAAACTCAGACACACACTTTAAAAAGTTAAAAAGGCAGTATATTAATGATGTCATAACTGAAAATATGTATGAATAATTTACTTTTTGAAAGTAATTTGCACTAACTAAAAAAAAAAACGTACTGCAGTCAGGAAGGAGAGAGGAATGTTTACCTTCGACTGGCTGACAGGGTAGAACATGGCAAGGTGGACTACATGAATATGCAAGATGTGGCCCAGGAATAGTTTGGAGATGTCTGGTGGACCAGTCTGAATGCAAATGACCAAAACAGTAGATGCCATAATTAGGCCATAGTTAAAATAAACTTCTTAAACAAGTCAGGCACTTTTTCTAGGTTCTACATATTTTCTAGACACCCACTTTGGAGATTTAGGCTGATGCATCTTTAGGCTGATGTTTTTTTTCACTTCATGGAAACCGTCTGTCCTCCCAGCATTAGGATTTGTTCACTCCACTTCAGGCATGTAGACTTTTTTATTCAACCAATCGCTGCTGTTAAGGGTTGTGATGTATGGGATTGCTAAAACACAGACGACAACCATCTTTGACCTCTGTATGCAGCACAAATGCTGTATGGTCTGCTCCCATTTCCTCACACAGAGACAAAAAAAAATATATTTCATCAAAGTTAATTATGCGCACATATCATCTGACACGTGAACTAGATCTACTGAGTGGAGAGGCAATAGGGTGCCAAAACCCTATCTGGATGGAAGTAATGTATTGGGGGGACCTAGCGTAATAACCGGGAAATTTAGTCCCGTCCGAACGCGCCACATCAGTAAAGATAGCGGTGTATGTCAGTAAACTTTGTTGAGAGTTTCACCACCTATGAAACAATCCAGAAACATTTCCTTCCTTAATACTAACCCCATCCGATTGCAACCCTATGTAAAGATGAAGAAAATTATATGGTCATTTTATGTCTAAGTATGTGTGTAACAGTGAGCTATATATGGTTATGTTATGTCTAAGTATGTGTGTAATGTCTTGTGAGCAATGTCTTTATTTATGTATGTGTGTATGCTACTTGACACCTTAATTTCCCCCTGGGATCAATAAACGATACTCTACTCTACTCTACTCTACTCTAAAGTGCATGAAACAGACATTTTATCTAATCTCTCAGGGCTTGCAAACCTTACAATCTTGAAATAAGCATTCACTTTTGTTTTCGGGAGTTGTTCCAAACTGTTTTCACTGTCAAAATCAGGAAGCAAGGTATAAAACGCGCTCTTCAGATGCAACGAGACGCATTCTGACGCATTAGAATGGATTTTGATGGATTGGTTAGCCAGCAGGCAATTATTAAAATTGTTTAACAGTCTCCTTGGTAAGAAGTCAGAATTGACTAAAGTTTTGTTTTGATTGTTCACTACTGTTAAATCCAGTAGGTCTGGGTAATTTTTTCGATGGGTAAGAATTTTCCAGCACTCTGTGATTGCACTGTGATTGGAATAATTAAGTCCCACTCGCTGCAGAAAACACATTTCTCCTCTGTCTCCATTTATTTGCAGTTTCTGTAATTGAAGGGTTTATTTGCAAAACGGTGTTTCTCCATTTTTTTACTTTGCGTTTTATTATTGAAAATGACTGTCCAGAGGTCATACCACCTATGTGTGAATTCTTACCATTCAAATATTTTGAGAACATACTTTTTTAAGCTATATAAAATGCATTTTGCAATGCATTTCAATGGAATGCCCAATGCAAAAATGTAAATTTCCCAACATTCTACAAAATGGAGATACACCGTTTTGCAAATAAACCCTTCAATTCCAGTCCTTCTTGTTCGCATCGCAAATTCACCCCAGCCTCCACTCCAATCCGATACTCCCCTCCCAAGCTCACCTGAACCATTACTGCTCTCACTGCTAATGCCCTGCCTGCCACATCTAACTTCCCTCACTACAACACACACACACACACACACACACAGCCTATCAAAGCCCACCTGTGACACATACACACATGCACTCACACTATCACACACACTCACACACAGACACACACACACACTACAACACACACACACTACAACACACACACACACACACACACATGAACACTCACACACACTACAACACACACACACACACACACATACACGCACTCAGTCTATCAAAGCCCACCTGTGCCGTGCCGCCCGCCACAGAGTGTGAGTGAGCTGAGCAGTGAAATATCAGCCTTTGTGGCGGCCATGATGAAAGTGTCTGTGTGGCGACTGAAACAGATGAACGATGATACGTGTGTGTGGTTTTGTGTGTGTGCGCGGTTGTGTGTGTGTGTATGTGTGTGGTTTTGTGTGTAATGTGTGTGCAGGGACACCGGCAGGGGGGGGTAACAAAAGAGTCAGTTGTCCCGAGCCCAGGGAGAAAGGGGCCCCAGAATTGAGTCCTCATAACATTATATGTAGGGTGAGGGGCCATTTCAGATTACTTTGTCCCGGGCCCGGCAAACGCTGTCAGTGGCCCTGTGTGTGTGTGTGTGTGTGTGTGTGTGTGTGTGTGTGTGTGTGTGTGTGTGTGTGTGTGTGTGTGTGTGTGTGTGTGTGTGTGTGTGTGTGTGTTGTAGTGTGTGTGTTTTAGTGTGTATACGTGTGTGTGTGTGTGTCTGCGTACCCTGTTTCTCTTCTCTGATGGATTTATGACACAAGGCCTGACCCAAAGCACCTGTGGGCATTGCAGTGGGCGGGAAAATGTGACAAAGTAGAGGTTTGTGTGTGTGTGTGTGTGTGTGTGTGTGTGTGTGTGTGTGTGTGTGTGTGTGTGTGTGTGTGTGTGTGTGTGTGTGTGTGTGTGTGTGTGTGTGTGTGTGTGTGTGCAGGGAACCCGCCCGGGGGGGGGGGGGGGGGGGGGGGGGGGGGGGGGGGGGGGGGGGTGAAGGGTGCAAACAGGTCACTTGTCCAGGGCCCAGGGAGAGAGGGGGCCCCAGAATTGGATCCTCATTACATTGTATGTGTTGAGTTAAGGGCCCTTTCAGATGTCTTTGTCCCAGGCCCAGCCCAAGCTGTCAGCGGCCCTGTGTGTGTGTGTGTGTGTGTGTGTGTGTGTGTGTGTGTGTGTGTGTGTGTGTGTGTGTGTGTGTGTGTGTGTGTGTGTGTGTGTGTGTGTGTGTGTGTGTGTGTGTGTGTGTGTGTGTGTGTGTGTGTTTCTGACGTCCAGGTGTGTTCATTCACATGATGAGTTATGGGATGGGATTCATTCATTTCAGTTCGACACTCTCTCCCTCCCACCACCACACACTCAAACCCCAACACCTCACTCATACGCTCATTTATACATTTTCTTTCACACACGCGCACACACACACACACACACACACGGACGCATGCATGCACACACACACACACACACGCGGACACACACACACCTGTCTCTTCTGCACTGATTTATTCGTGTATTATTTATTGCTCAAAGACCAGGTCTGTCATCTGCCTTCCATCTCTTTTCTTCTTTGTCACCGCCTTACCATCATTTTCCATC
Organism: Engraulis encrasicolus; assembly: GCF_034702125.1. Lineage (NCBI taxonomy): Eukaryota > Metazoa > Chordata > Actinopteri > Clupeiformes > Engraulidae > Engraulis > Engraulis encrasicolus. The sequence continues at coordinate 42,696,102 of NC_085871.1, forward strand.
TTTTTCCATCACTCTCTTTTCACCCTTCATATCTGCATTATCTAATTATATGGCTGGTTATGGATGCTTATATTCGATTATTCAATAACAAATTAGATGCAGGATTTTGTGCTTTTTGGTTTTATTTCAGTCCCGTACAATGTATACTGTATAGTAATTGGCATCATCTGATACCACATCAGCTTACTGTATCCCAGTGTTTCTCAAACTTTTCCCATCATTCCCCCCTTCGGAGGGTCTGGATGCTTCCGAGCCCCCCCTCCCATGCAATAGCAGTACTCGCAAAGACTGATTTTACGATGGCTGCGTTGCGTAGAATCGAAGGAAAGGTGACTGGAAAGATAAAACAAAGAGCGACGTCTGTTCATTTCCTATGCTATTCAAATTCATGACATTTTTTAATACTGGTGAGGGCTTAACATTGATTGTTTATTGGAGAAACAGGAAATAATTTCGTTGGAGGAAAAAAATCCCAAAATCAGATGTCACACGCCCCTCCAGCGATGCCTCCGCGCCCACCCAGGGTGGCTTGCGCCCCACTTTGAGAAACACTGCTGTATCCTGCTTAATAATTCGATTGAATTATCTTAATGGGTGGAATTAATTAGGCCTATATACCATGCGGTTGTAGTAGGCTACTTAAGATGCCACTGATACACAGAGGGAAACACACATAACAAGCAAAAGTGTTGTGAACGTGCGCACACAAACCCACCCACACACAGACAGACACACAGACAAATAGAACACACACACACCCACGCACGCACACACACCCACAGACAGACAGACAGACAGACAGACAGACAGACAGACAGACAGACAGACAGACAGACAGACAGACAGACAGACAGACAGACAGACACACACACACACACACACACACACACACACACACAAGGGAAAGTGTGCTGCTATAACGTATAAATAATTGACATGAAAAATCATCTGATACCACATGAACTTACTGTATCCTTCATTATAATTCGATTTAATTGTGTATGTTAATGACTAGAATTAATTAGATAACATGCTGTTGTACCGGTCCGGAACTCTGCCACTGATACACAAAGGGAAAAACACACATTCACAAACACACACACACACACTAGTGAAGGGCATGGCGATTCTTTCGCGCCAGTTCGTTCTCTTCGTTCAGTTCTGCTGAGGAATTCGTTCGTTCACAGTTCGTTCAGTCGTTCATTTTGATTACGTCACGCCACAATGCAGGAGAGCAAGGGGTGAATGACGAGCGAACTAGTTCAGTGAACGAGAGGAGGAGGGGGGCATTCATACTTTGCCTGTGTGCTTCTCATGTCCAAACATATCAACTTAACTCATTTTTTTGCCTAGTAATATTTATTTAACAGCAGCACACATTTAAAAAAGCCCAATTACAAGCTGTTTTTAACCAAAAAGTATGCCTTCGTCTCTGCCACGTTAAGTTGTTTATTCGTGGTCATGGAGACTGTTGCTATGCGCCCAGGCTGGTCTCTTGTTCGCGGGCTCAATACAGTTCGTTCTCGCTGTGCTGTGTAGATCTAAGGTGCTCCTCGTGTCTAAACATATCACCTGAAACCTATTTTGCGGATTAATTTTATGTATTGAACAGGATCACCCATTAAAAAGAATAAAATATAATTTACAAGTGGCATTTCCAACTAGAAGTATGCCTTTGTCTCTGCCACGTTAAGTTGTGTATTCGTGGTCATGGAAACCATTGGCTGCAGTTCACTGGCTCCTCGTTCAGGAACGAGAGCTCAGCTCGTTCAGAGCTGTGAACTGTGGACTATGTGAGCTGCTGAGCTCTTCTAAATTATGAACTAAATACCTGGTATGTGTAAAAGCTCTGGTAATATTAAGATATCACATTAAGAGATAAAGTGGTGCCCCTTTGCGCTGATTAAAATGCTCATTGGACGACCACTTCTGCTACTGTCTGACTGACTAGTGACAGAGACCGGTGATTCACCAACGAACGAAGTGAACGAGAGGCGGGGAACTACTTTGTAGTTCGTTTCGTTCACTTCAAAGACTCGTTCAAAACGACCGGTTCGTTCGTGAACGACACATTACTAACACACACACACACACTAGAGCATGACACGGGAGTGGATTTTCACTCCCGTCCCATCCCGGTCCCAGAAAAAAAAATCCTGTCCCGTCCCTTCCTGGGCTGGTGTAAAAGAAACGAATCCCATCCTGTCCCATCCTGTAAGAATGTCTCCCGATCCTGCCCACTCCCACTCAAAAGCATTCATTTTCGTCATTTTTATTCCCGCTCCTGCCAGCTCCCATTCATCTTTATTCCTGCTCCTGCTCCTGCCCGCTCCCGTTCATCTGTAACATTTTGACTCCCATCCCGCGGGAATCCTGCGGGACCCACGGGAATTCCCGAAAAATGTCATTCTCTATCACACACACACACACACACACACACACACACACACACACACACACACCTGTTGAACACAAAGGAAAATGACCACACAAAGTGAAAGTGTGGTGTTAGCAGCTGAGATGATGAGAGAAAAGCAGGCCCCTCTAAGGTCAGTGTCTGGTAATAGGCTGACCAGTAGTGTAGTCTACGTAGAACGCGGGTATACGGAGTATACCCACTTCTAAATTTCATAGATTTCAGTATACCCACTTAAAATCGATTGATCCATTGTTTTAAATAGCACAAATATATACAGTATACCCACTTCAAAAATGCTCAAATATACAGTATACCCAGCATAAAAAAAGTAGACTACACCACTGAGGCTGACCATTCTGGAGCTTCGGGGCACCATAAGGCTTAATTCACACTAGAGCAGGGCAGAACGGCACGAGGTCTTTCTGCTTAGTTTCGGCTGGTGTGTTCTACTCGGCCTTTCACACCGACAGCATCGGCGTGCATGGTCAGTCCAGTTCAAAATCCCCCCCACTGCCAAAGCTAGCTCGGTAATTTGCCATTTATTTGAATGGGACACAGCCAGTCGCTGCCGTCCGAAAATCCGCAAGAGTTCTATTTTCCAAATGCAGCGAGGAGCGGAGCGGGCTCCCATGCTGCTACTGCCCGACTACCGCCGGTTGGTGTGGAAGAACAGATCTGTTTCCATGTATTTTCACCACCGCTGGTAACAATCGCTTTGGTCCCGCGACGTTTCACCGCTCTGGTGTGAATTAGGCCTAAGACCTCACTCACCTCACCACCCAGGAACCAGGGCTGTCCTGGAACAAAAAAACAGGCCGTACATTTTCAGCCAAGAAAGACCAGTCTGCCAGGTATTGAGAGAAACAATGAAGCCTGTGACAAAATTTGTAGTCATCTATTAACAGCTATTTTTTTTATTTTATTTTAAGTCAATGTTTATTTATTGAGCTTTTTTTCCTCCAAATACCAAACAATCAACATGAAGGATTGAATACAAAATAGACAAAAAAGAGCAGACAAATAAAACAAACAAACAAACAAAACAAAAAACCAACAACAAAAAAGGGGCCCATAAAAACAGTCACCATATTCTTCCTGAGATGAAAATTACTCAGAGTCCATGTTAATTGTCCAATGTTCTGCACAGGATCTCAAAAGAAATTAAGATATTTTTTTAAGAGCTGGCAGCTGCCATATTGTAGAAGACATATTTGTTGGTATAAGACAAGCACAGAGTCATTTTACAGGATATTGACAAAGACCAAGCACATAATGAATGAATGCATTACACAACCAGGTGCATTGTCAGTTGTTCAACATATGAAATGAATGATTGCCATATAACATGAAACGTGTTTGTTGACCCATTCAATGTGTATCTAATCTTTTCTACCTTGAGGAAAAACATGACATCACAAATCCATCTTCCAAAAGATGGAGGTTTGTCACTTTTCCAATTCAAAAGAATGAGGCGTCGTGCTAGAAGTGAAGAGTAGGCAATGCAATTTAGTTCAGACCTTTGAATTGGAAGAATTTCTGAAGGAACACCAAAAAGTCCAATAAAAGGGTAAGGGTCTATATTTACACCTGTGATTTTTGAATATGCTTCAAATGTGGAGGTCCAGAATGAAGTTAGACTAGAGCAGGACCAAAATATGTGGAAAAGAGTGGCGAGGGCCTGTTTACATCTGTCGCAAATAGGATTTACCTCTGGATACATTTTGGATAGCTTAACCTTAGACATGTGGAGCCTGTGCACAATCTTAAATTGAATTAAACTATGTCTAGCACAAATAGACGTGGAGTGAATTCTTTGGAGTATATCAGACCATTGCTCATCTGCAATATCAACACCCATATCCTTCTCCCAGTTTTCCTTTACTATCATCAATGAGCAAGTTTCCAAATCAAATATCCTTGCATACAACCTTGATATGGTTCCTCTAATTCCAGGCTGAACCTCTAGGATTGCATCCAAAGAAGATGTCTGTGGTATTGAGGGAAATTCAGTGAAGTGACTCTGTACAAAATGTCTGACCTGAAGATATCTGAAGAAATTATTTGATGGTAAATCAAACGTTTCTCTAACTTGATCAAAGGACATAAATATGCCATCTTTAAATAATGTTTTAATATTCAATACCCCACTTTGAAACCACTGACTGAATGTATGATCCAAAAGTGAGGCTGGGAAAAGACGGTTGGCCATAATTGGAGCATGGATTGACAAGGATACTAAACCATAGTGTTTACGGAACTGAGACCAAATCTTCAAGGAGTGAAGCAGAACCGGGTTCTGACAAGCCTGGGGTGAATGCAAGGGAATCGATGAACATAGAAGAGCGGACAATGACACTGGGCTGCAAGAGCTAGATTCAATGTGTAGCCAGCCAGGAGCGTTATTTTGGGAGGGGTCCCAAAACCAATACAAAAGACACCTGATATTGGCTGCCCAGTAATACATTTGGAAATTTAGTAAAGCCATCCCGCCAGTTATTTTTGGTCTTTGAAGAAACAGCTTTCTTATCCTTGGCCTTTTGTTATTCCAAATAAAAGAAGAAACAACACTATCAATTTTAGCAAAAAATGTTTTTTGTGAGAAAACAAGGAATACATTGAAAAAGAAATAAAAATTTAGGGAGGATGTTCATCTTAATTATACTGATGCGCCCAGCCAAGGATAAGGGCAATGTAGACCAGCGGTTGAGGTCCTGTTGAGTACGTTCCAAAAGTGGAATAAAATTGGCCTTAATAAGCTGAGAGTGAGACTTAGTAACATACACACCCAGGTATTTCAAACCTTCATAGGAAACTTTAAAAGGCAATGAATTAAATGACAGTTTTCTAGCAGCTGTGTTAATAGGAAGGAGCTCACTTTTGTCAAGATTTAGCTTATAACCAGAAAAGCTACCAAAAACGCTTAAAGTATTGAGTATATGTGGAATGGATGTTGCAGGGTCTGATATAAAAAGAAGGACATCATCAGCATACAGGGAAATTTTGTGTTCCCTCTGTGCCCTTGAAATTCCCTTAATATTTGTTTGCCCTCTAATGGTAGCTGCAAGAGGTTCCATGACCAATGCAAAAAGCAATGGGGACAGGGGGCACCCCTGTCTAGTCCCACGCTGTAGGGGAAAGTAAGGTGAGTATGTGTCATTAGTCCTAACTGAAGCCAAAGGTGAGGTGTACAGCAATTTTACCCAAGAAATAAAAGTGTTGCCAAAACCAAACTGTTGCAGAGTGTAAAATAAATATTCCCAGCTCACACGGTCAAAAGCTGTGGCCGCATCCAGAGCTAAAAGTACCTCAGGCACCTGGGTTGAGGATGGTGTATAAAGAATATTAAATACACGCCTAATATTGAAAAACAGTTGTCTGTTTTTGATGAAACCAGTTTGGTCGCTAGACACAAGTGAGGGCAGGACAGTTTCCAGGCGGAGAGCAAGCATTTTGGCCAAAATCTTAACATCAACATTGAGGAGGCTTATAGGACGGTACGAGGAACATTTAACAGGATCCTTGTCCTTTTTCAGTAACAAAGATATCGACGCTTGGCGTAAAGTTGGAGGAAGACTCTTGGAAGAAAAGCTGTCCTCAAATACTGCCATAAGCAAGGGACTAAGCTTAGCTGAAAACTTCTTATAAAATTCTGTAGGAAAGCCATCTGGACCGGGACATTTTCCACTTTGCATACATCTGATGGCGTCATTAATTTCGTCCAGAGAAAAAGGGTCATCTAGTGACTCTCTAATGGTCTCATCGACAGTAGGTAGATCTAAGTCTGCAAAAAATGACTTCATCGTGTTCTGATCAGAAGGCTCTTCAGATGAATATAATTTGCTATAGAATTCACTGAACTGTCTTTTGACATCAGAAGGATCTGACACTAATCCTGTTTCAGATTCTATTTGACCAATGACATAGCTTGTAGACATCTGTCTTAACACTAGAACTACCACGGAGGGGTCAATTGACCTTTTTACCTAAAAGCCCCACAAGAGGGTCATTTGACCCTTTGGACCCCCTGCGGACACTCCTTTTGTTGTGGAAATGTGGCTGTTAGCAGCTCACAGCTGTCACTTGAGACACAGAGTGTGTGTGTGCGTGTGTGGATCATTTCCAATGCCTGTTGAGTGCTGTAGGCCTATCTCTGCATCTTCGTTCCTTGGAGAGGAGCTTTTTTCACCACAAATTTCTTGAGGGAAATGAAGCAGTAGTCCACATGCACTGGTATTTATCCATCTAACAATTGCCAGGTTGCATTCACATGAGTCGTTATGGTCACATGGCATGGGAGATTCACACGTTACAGTTTTTCTCGATTGGTTTGGCTAATTTCTCGAAACTGAGATGACATTCTCAAAACAACACGGACAAATCCCCAAACCAACTTGCAATTTCCCAAAACAGAATGGCATTTTTCATTGCTTTCATCAGATATCAAATGCTTTGTACATGTCTCAAATGTTTAGTACATCTCTGCAGATGGATATGTACAAATACCCTTCAGTTGACACATTCAGCATACATTTAGCACATTTTCCAAATAAATTGACCTTGCTTATCTAAACGGCAGCATTATTTCATTGTGTAAGTCATCATATGCAAAGTGGTCTACGCAATTCCCAAAACAGTCAAGGACATCATATTTTAAGAATTTCATTACATAGTAAATTCATGACAGTGTTCAACAGGTCAGATGGTATTGTAACTTTACTAGTTAGTACAAAATAATTTTACAACCGTGTATACTACAGTTTCCTCTGTTATTTGGCTAATTTCATGACATTTTTTTAAAAGACATTCTGTTTTGAACAATTGCTAGTTGCTTTGGCATTTGTCCATGTTATTTTGAGAATGTTATCTCTGTTTTGAGAAATGAGCCAAACCCATGAGAAACCTGTGATATATGGACATTACTTTCTGTATATGAATTTACAGTAAAGAAAGTTACTGATAAATGTCCTTGGTAAATTATCTGTGATGTCAAACTTCAATGGTTTCACTCACTTTTTCATTTTTATACATAGTGGAAATCTGTTAGCTGAACGTAGATAAAACACCTAACCATTTTGACTGGCAGTGCTTACACAATGGCAAAGGGACAATGTATTTTGGGGGTACTGATGATATATGTGGGGAAGAAATTTAGTTTTGACACATGGGTAAACTGTTTTTGGGGTGATATGAGCGAGTGATGAGGATCCATGTAGTTATGCTGAACCATCCAGTTTATTTTGACAGAAGGACTAAATGAATGCAAATGAGCCAAAGCAATTGAGAAGGATCTATGCCATTTTGATGGTACTGACTATTTATATGTGAGACGGTTTAGTGCTGATGCAAGAATGAGGTGTTTTGGGAGGTATATGACATTTTGCTAGTTATCTGAACTGTTGTGCAGAAGTGTAAGAATGTTTGGCCAAATGACCCAATAGTTATAGGAATGTCATCTCAGTTTCAAGAAATTAGCCAAACCAATCGAGAAAAACTGTAATTCAACCATTATCTGGTTGCAGTCATATGATTCGTCATGATCACATGGGACATTCACACGTTCATGGATGACTTGTATGAAGAAAATGTGCTGACATGTTTTCAGGACAACCATTACACTGAGAGTCAACCAATTGGGATAGATCAGCAAGGTACATTCATTTGAAAATTCTACTAAATGTAAGCTGATTGTGTTAACTGTAGGATACTTGTACATAGCCATTTGCAAGGATGTACTAAATGTTTGAGACATGTACAAAAGCATTTGAAATTTGATGAAAGCAATGATAAATGCCATTCTGTTGTGAGGAACTGCAAATTAGTTTTGGGATTTGTCCTTGTTTTGAGAATGACATCTCAGTTNCAAGAAATGAGCCAAACCAATGGGGAAAAACTGTAACACACTGTCCGCCAAACTGTGCTAAGCTTATATGTCTTTGCTGCTGATATCTTCATGCAAGTTGCTATTTACCTGTGGTGATTTTGGAGGCTGACAGCCCTTGGGAAGAAGCTGTGTGTCCCTGTTTGTCTTGGCTGTTAGCACTGTAAGGTGTGACCCCCTCACCCCTCACCCCACACACGGCCCCTAACAGCCTCATTACCATAACAAAATGAGTGATTAGTGTATTAGGTAAAAGCCGCCGGGTCAAATGACCCCTCTCTGGTACTTCTAGGTAGGCAGAAAAATCCTGGTAGTTCTAGTGTTAAACTGTAGGCAAGGGCTCTACCAGGTTTCTCTCCGTACTCATATGACCTATGTCTGTTTTTCAATAAGGCTCGTTCTGCCAGACCAGTTGAGAGCATGTCAAATTCAGCCTGATACATTGTTCGCTGTTTAAACAGCTCTGGAGTTGGGGCGGTAGCACATACTTTGTCCACACCTAGGATAAGTTCTGAAAGTTCTGCCTGTCTGGCCAATCGCACTTTTTGTACTGAAGCATTGATAGAAATAATTTGTCCCCTCAAGAAAGCTTTCAGGGCCTCCCAAATCAAGGAGGGGGAAGTTGTTTCATTCACATTGGTTTCCAAGAAGATGTCTATTTGAGTATTAATGAAGGTAACAAACCATTCTTCTGACAAAAGCAATGGGTTGAGTCTCCATCTAAATCTACTAGGCCTATGGTTGGGGAGGATCAATGACAGTGTGACAGGGGCATGATCAGATATCACAATACTATTATAATCACACTTGTGAATCAGTGAAAGTAAGGACTTGTGTATGAAAAAATAATCTATGCGGGAATATGTACGATGAACAGGCGAAAAAAAAGAATATTCTGTCCTTGTAGGGTAAAGGAATCTCCAGGGGTCAGCTATGCCATGGGATTGCAGAAATTTATCCAAACATTCAGCTGTTTTAGATTTATTAATTGGGCGGGTTGATGATCTATCTAATTCAGGATTAATCACACAATTACAGTCCCCAGATAAAATCAGTTGATGAGTGTCCAGGTAAGGTAAGCGTGACAGAAAGTCGTTCATAAATTTAGAATCGTCCCAGTTGGGAGCGTAAACACAAGCCAATATGACAGGTCGATTGTAAAGTTTACCTACAACAATAACAAAACGCCCCTGTGGATCTGAAATGGTTTCAGAAGCTGCAAACAAAACTGATCTGTTGATCAAAATTCCAGCACCCCTGGACTTGCTCGCAAAACATGAGTGAAATACCTGACCAACCCAGCCTCTCTTCAGACCAACATGATCTGAATTGCGCATACAGCTCCAGGCCTTTTTATTAGAATACCATGAAAAAGTTGATTTATTTCCATAATTCCATCAATAATGTTAAACTGTCATGGATTGTAGATTCATGGCCCAGTTTTTTAACTATTCCAATCATTATTTTTTTTCTTTTTATATATGTTGGCCTTCCAGCTCAAAAAACCCATGAATTGGGGAATTCGCATTATTAGAATATTGTTATAAAATCACATTTTTCTTCATCAAAATTCGGGTCACATTAAATCAGTTGAAATTTGATACTTTCTACATAACATGCAATGGTCAATACTTGGTTAGGACATTCTCTGTCTTCATAATGGCCATGATGCGTTTAACATTGAAGTCAATGGCAAAAACAGTGCATGGGAGTTATGGAAGCCCAGATATCCTTGATGCTTTGCTGTCAGCTGTTCTTGTTTGTTGACCTGGTACCCCACACTTCACTCTTCAATATACCCTGTAGATTTCCATGCCACGTTTTGGCGCTAACTCACCAGTTTAATTCTAAATAACCAGAAATGAAACCCCATTGAAAATGAATGGGGTTTAATTTCTGTTGAGTTAGAATTAAACTGGTGAGTTAACACCAAAACGTGGCATGGAAATCTTCGGGTATATTGAAGAGGGAAGTGTGGGGCACCAGGTCAACAAACAAGAACAGCTGACAGCAAAGCATCAAGGATATCTGGGCTTCCATAACTCCCATGCACTGTTTTTGCCATTGACTTCAATGTTAAATGCATCATGGCCATTATGAAGACAGAGAATGTCCTAACCAAGTATTGACCATTGCACGTTATGTAGAAAGTACCAAATTTCAACTGATTTAATGTGACCCGAATTTTGATGAAGAAAAATGTGATTTTATAACAATATTCTAATAATGCGAATTCCCCAATTCATGGGTTTTTTGAGCTGGAAGGCCAACGCATATAAAAAGAAAAAAAATAATGATTGGAATAGTTAAAAAACTGGGCCATGCATCTACAATCCATGACAGATTAACATTATTGATGGAATTATGGAAATAAATCAACTTTTTCATTGTATTCTAATAAAAAGGCCTGGAGCTGTATGTGTCTCAGTTAAAAATGCTATATCAGTTTTCAAATGTTTAAGGTGGGCAAGGACCTTACTGCGTTTAATAGGATGATTAAGTCCCTTCACATTCCAATTAGTGAAGTTAACAGACTGGCCTTTTCCCCCAGAAGGTATATGTGGATTAACCATAATCAATATTGCAGGTTATATGACATGGACATATTAATCTGAGCATGACATTTTGATTTTGGCTCTGGCAAATGAACATGAAAGGTGGAACTACAATTGGGCACAGAAAAAAAACAATACAGTACACATAAAAATAACAGGGAAGCACACCCCATTTACCCCCCCACCCACCTGCACTATCCCAAACACAGTGCTTAAACCCTTGGGCAGCAAGCCCCACATGTCTCACATCTCCAGCTTGGGTCTGTAACTTAGTAAAACCTGACCCAAAGCACAGCGGGCAAAACAGAAACGTATGTGCATAAATGGCAAATGCTTTTAAAAGTCCAAAATATTGGGCCTACCAAAAATAATAACTAGCCTCTACGGATGGTGTATAAAAAATAAGATGGTTGAAAAAAGGTGGCCTAATAGGTGGCTGAAAGCCACAAGGAAAACAGAAATGGTAAAACAAAAAGGGAAGTAGGCTACGTCAGAACAGAAAACATTTTTATCTGTTAGTTGTGGCGTCTAATTAAATTAAAAAAAAAAAATAAAAAGATGATGAAAAATAGGGACAATTATAGGCCTAGTGCTTGAGATAGCCTACATGTAAATAAATTATGACCTCTGAGGTCCCAGGCATAAACCACAAAATAAAGCTACAATATGTTTTTCATTTTTGCACAAATGTATGTACGAAATGAGAAAGAAGAAAAAGCAGTCAATATTGTCTATTAGGCCTATGCAGACTTGTAGTAGGCTGACCTATGATACCTCAGTATGCGGCAGAATGTTCTCCTCAATGTAAGAGATGGCTTCTGCAGGAACGGTGAAGGAATTTTCCACCTCTGCAAACGTGATCCGAAGTGTAGCCGGAAAGCGCATACCAAACTTGACACCCTTGAGATCCTTAAGAAGCTCTTTCGCCTCTTTAAAAGCGGCTCGCCTCTTGGATACATCTGCGGTGAAATCCGGAAAGATGTACACGCGCCTCTCCTCGTAGAACAGCTTTTTCTTCTGAGCTGAGATGCGAAGGATGTTCTCCTTGACGTCTTCATGGTGCACTCGGATTATGAAAGGTCTTGGCTTCTCCCCCGGAGGCGGCTTCTTCGCTAGTGATCGGTGGGCGCAATCTAGACGTGGAGTGTCATCCAGACCCAGCATCTCCTTCAATACTGTCGCACAGAATCGCCGCGCGTTGTTTCCTTCTTTGCCTTCCTCTATCCCCACCAACCGAATATTTTGACGTCGGCTACGGCCTTCCAAGTCAAGACATTTATCGGATAGCCTTTGCACTTCAGCCTGCAGCCTTTTCACTGTTGATTCCAGACTTACGACAGTGGAGCTCCACTCCGAGGTAGACTGCTCGAGGTCGTCAATGCGCTTGGCGTTCTCAGTGTTAGCAGACTGCAATGGGCTGACAGTCGTGTGCAACTCCTGGCGAACTGAGGTTATTTCTTGGCGAAGAGCAGTAGTTTGAGTGTCAATTTTCGTGCCCAACGATTCAATCGCCGACATTATTTTCTCAACGAAGTCCGGGGGTCAGCATCGGCGTTAGCTTTTCTGCTAGTAGCTGGTTTTGCTCGGTTAGAGCTAGCCATTTTGAAACAAAGGTGAGGAAACAAGGGAAATAGTCCTTACTGCAATTTATGTCCTTCAAAAGTTCCACAAAACATTCAGACGCCCAATTTCACTATAAATTGCCACTTTGCACACTGACAAATACAATTAAATAAAATATGCCCGCTGAGCCCGAGAACCACGCAGCCTCACATGTCGCGCGCGAACCTTAACAGCTATTTTTAACCACAGCAGCCAAAATGAATAGTCTGAGAGGTCAGCTGTGGCAGCATGAGGACTGATACCACTACATTGAGGAGAGGACCAGGCCCAAATCATCAATAGTCCACCGGGCAAATGCCCTGTATGCCTTGTGGCCAATCCAGCCATGCCAGGAACACATCTCGACATGTTCGACTCCCGACCCGCCAGGTTGGTGGGGGGAGTAATCAACCAGTGCTCTCCCCATCCTCCTCCATGACTGAGGTACCCTGAGCATGGCACCGTCCCACCGCACGGCTCCCCATGGGGCGCCACTGAGGGCTGCCCCCTTGCACGGGTGAGGCATAAATGCAATTTCGTTGTGTGCAGTGTTCACTTGTGTGCTGTTGAGTGCTGTGTCACAATGACAATGGGAGTTGGAGTTTCCCAATGGGCTTTCACTTTCTTTCACTTTCACTATCTCATTCATAGGCAGAACAGAGCTGAGGCAGGCTTAGTAAAAGAAAAACACCTCCCCAGGTCATGTGGTGTTTAACTGTTGCAGCTGGCCACCTCATCCGGGTCGTGTTTGGGCCGCATCTGGCCCATGGGCCATCAATTGAATAGCACCGGCTTAGGACAATGACGTTATTCAAACAAAGAATGTAGGCAGGCTGTTGCATTCAAAAAACAAGGTGCGGACTTGTTACTTTAAGATTTTTTTTTTTACCTTACTTTTGTAGCTTGAAGATATTTCGTCTGCCTCTCAAATGGACTTTCTCAGGACGAATTCTGACCTCTTAGGCCAACCTCTTACATCCCTTGACCATGAACATGTCTAGGTGTTACAATTGGCCTGAGAGTTGTTCAGCAAGTCACACATTCCAGAGTAAAGCTGGGAATCTCTCCAGACAATTCATACCAGTGTTGCCAGATGTACGATAATTCTCGTATTTGTACCATCATTTTGTCCTCCGTACGATAAAAAAAAACATGATGTACGATAATTTCAGAGTTGTCATTCAGTTCATTTAGATGCATTGAAACAACAATTTGGGTCTTGTACGGTAATTTCCTTCCGAAAAGCCCCCAAAAACGGTAATTTTGAGGTTTTGGTACGATAATTCAGGATTTGCCATCTGGCAACACTGATTCATACTTTGACCCAATTTATTTGGCCTCCAGATAATATGCTTGTCTTGCCCAGTTCGCCGGCCATCCATAGATAAGTGATGACTCCTGTTGCTTTGGTCGCTTCTGGTTTGCACTTACAGTACAGTAATGAAACATACTGCTGTACCGCAGTTTTAGACAAGGAATGCATTGATGATGAACTGTCTTTTAGTACACATATTGAATGCCTCTTGGAAAAAACTCGGGCCTAAATTGGGATTTTATTTTAGACAAAGAAAGTGTTTTCCATACAAAGCTAGAAAAAGGTTGGTAGAGAGCACTCTCTTATCAGTATTAGATTATGATGATATGATTTATATGCTTTCCTCACAACTGCTATTAACCATTAATGCAATAAACCATTACTGTGAATGTGAGGGATACTCACTGGAAGAAGAGCCATTGCGGATCAATGGGACTTTTCCTGGTTAAACAAGGGTTAAATAAAATAATAATAATAATGCAAAGAAACTACTCCCTGGATAGATTTAGACAGGCAGACAGATCTCCCAATCAATACAATTACAAATTACAACAGATGTACGATTGTACAGATCAAGTGCATAGAAAATCCATACACTGCCAAGAGACAGTATCTATTGAGCCGTATGTGTCAGTAGAATAATAAAAAAAAACAACAGCCTTTATTCATTCTGAGCAAAAAATGCAGCATGTTAATGAACGGATATAGAGACAGTCCAAGGGAACATGTCCATCACTCGGTGCGAGTGGGCAGTGTTGCCAGATTGGGCTGTTTCCTGTCCAATTGGGCTGCTTAGGATGGCCGTGTGCGGGTAAAAATGGCATTTAGCAGAAAAACCCGCCCAATTTTTGCCATAGAAATCAATAGAATTGGGCGGGATTTTGTGCTTCTAGGCAGGTTTTGAGCATTTTTTGGGCTGGAAATCATCAGCGTCATCTGGCAACCCTGCCATCACTCTATGTGTGTGGGTGTAGGGCTGAACTGGCCATCTGTTATAACGAGCATTTCCCAGTGGGCCCTCGCCAGGCCGTGCCCTCCTAGTATAGTGACGCAACAGCTTGCAAGTGCTCTCTGAGTTCCCGCAAATTCGGGAACTCCTCCCACTTTGTTGGGGAGCAAACAATCATTAGCAAACCAAAGGAGGTAATTTGGGTAATGTTAATTGTTATGCTCTGGGTCAGACCAAGTCTCGAAGAGATTTGAAAGTCGATGGTAATCAGTCTAGGTGGACACTGCATCCTTGTGGGCCTCAATTTTCATAAATGTAAAAAAATAAAAAATAGAAAATAAAAATCTGAAAATAGAGGCCCACAAGGCTGCGGGGCCCACCGGTGAGTCAGTTCTGCGCCGCTAATTATGAGGGGCCCCTTTAAGCCAGAAGTGCCAGGCCCTACATGTATTTCTCGCCCATTCCATCACTCTGTGCATGTGTGTGTGGGTGTCTATTATTTGGCCCCTTTTGCCCTCCGGTCATGTTTGGTTTCTTCAGAAATGAAGCTTATTACTCCAGACATGGCTGATCCTCCCACTATAATCAGGAGTGCGAGTGGGAGACAACCTGATGCCAGTCATTTATTTAACAGCCACCACAACATCATCGATTGATCGCTCACTCGCTCCCTCACCCGGGATAGGCCCCCCCTCCCAGCATCCACCCCCCAAGGCCATGCTTAGCTCTGCTTTCCTTTCCTTTCCTTTCCATCTCTGTGTAGTGTGCTCTCCTCTCTTTCTATCAATAGTGTTCTCTTGCTTTCATTGGTTTCCTTTTTTTCCCCTTCTTTGCTTTGTCGTCTATGAATTTGCTCACCCTTTCTCCGTAATCAGGGAAGCCGACAGGAGGGACAAAGGGGTCTGTTGTCCCGGGCCCAGGGAGAAGGTGGGCCCATAATTGGGTTCTCATTAAATTGTGTGCAAAGAAACTGGATCTAACCAAGAAGCGTCATTTTGTTTCTTTTCCGGTATCCACTTTATGTCGGGTGAACGCCCCTTTAGGAGACCTTCGGTTAGGAGACCTTCGGAGTCCTGAGGTTGAGAATAAATCAAGTCCCCTTAGCGCTGTAGATGGCGGTAGCGCACGTCTTGAGCAAACACCTCAAAAATAGAAGAAGAAGGAGGGGACAACGCCCCCTTAGGAGACCCAACTTGAGCCCACGCTTTTGCATTGAGTGGGCGTGGTTTGCGTAATCTTTCTCATATCCAGTATTTTTGACTGTATGTATACAGTGTGTGTGTGTGTGGGGGGGGTCCCTTTCAAATGACTTTGTCCTGGGCCCAGTCAAAGCTGGCAGCGTCCCTGTCCATAATGGTGATCTCTCTCTTTCTATGGAGTAATTCCTTGCTTTCTGTCTCCTCTCTGCTCACTCTCTCTGACCGCTGCACCTCTCAGTGTCATCTTTGTCTCGTATAGGTTGCATCTCCACCCACCATTTTTCTTTTTCTGTCTCTGTCTCTGCTCTTTCTCTCTCTTCCCTCTGTGTTTTTCTGCTGAGCGCTATCTGTCATTAATGGGATGAGTCATTACTGTGAATGTGAGTGATGCTACTGTTTGTTTGCCCGTCATGACCAGTGTTGCCAGATTGGACGGTTACCCGCCCAATTGGGCTACTTGGGATGGCCGTCCGCAGGTAGAAACAGGAAAAATTGGCCATTTGGCTTTTTTTTTCTGCCGTTTTGGGCCCATAGAAGTCAATGTAATTTGTTGAAATTGGACGGAATTTAGCGAAAATTGGCGGTTTTTGAGAAGCTTTTGGGCGGGATTTGATCAGACACATCTGGCAACACTGGTCATGACTCTGTCGTTTGCATTAATGCCTCCAATATTACCTCTAATATAACGTTGCTGCCCAGCAGAAATCTTCTATCTCCACTGTTGTTCATTATTATTTTATATTCGGTCTTTATTCATTATAAAATGTCACTGCTCTAGTAAAACAAAGGAGAAATAAAATGAAATGAAATAAAATAAATCAGTCGGCCTACTACTGGTCAGTCTCCATGAATATATGTGTATACTAAATCATTTAATTACCAACTTTAATGTTGAAATGATTACTTATTTAGAAAGTAGTGATTTTTAAATAAATAGCTAAAAAAAAAATAACCAATGAAAAGAGGAGATACAAGGTTTCTGTCTGACAGCGACAAGAAGTTTACATAATTAACTACAAGCACTCAGAGAGCACAGACCTCCGCCAAGGAAGCTGCTTGATAGAACATTTGACTATGTTACACCCTAAAATTTTCTGCCTTCTTTTTGTGGAGTCCCCGCAATTCAATTTCTGGTCACTACGGGCGTCAAGATATATAGGCC
Organism: Engraulis encrasicolus; assembly: GCF_034702125.1. NCBI lineage: Eukaryota > Metazoa > Chordata > Actinopteri > Clupeiformes > Engraulidae > Engraulis > Engraulis encrasicolus. Next base: position 42,713,181 of record NC_085871.1, read on the forward strand.
AGCAATGGTGAAGAATCTTTTAAAAAGTCTTGGTTTACCACCAGAATTTAATCACTTGTTCCTTGGATCATTACTAACAACGCCACCAAGTTTCGTCCAAATCAGTTGATTCGTTTTTGAGTTAAGCTGCTGACAGAATCTTTCAAAAAGTCCTAGTTCCGGTTCGTGATCCGGATTATCACCAGAATTTAATCACTTGTTCCTTGGGTCATTATCAACAATTCAGAAAGTTTCGTCCAAATCCGTTGATTAGTTTTTGAGTTATGCTGCTGATAAACAAACAGACAAACAGACAAACCAACGCGACTGAAAACATTACCTCCTTGGCGGAGGTAATAATCACTTTTAATGTGAAAATATTTGTGTCAAGTCAGGATGTGTCATTATTGCTTTTCCTGTCTGAATTTCCTGCCATTGTTTATTCACAATATTTTAGTTGTACTATGCAAGCCAATATTGCATCACTTCAAAGAAAAAAGAAAAGACACAAAGAACTAGGACTGCACGATATCAGAAAAAAAAACGATACGCGATAACAGCATGAAATAGGCCTACCTCGATAATGATATTTAAACAATATTTCGAAATTAAACTAATTTGTCGGTCTGTGTGGGGGCGTAGCTTTGGTCATGGCGGGCTTCTCAGGCATCTGTTGATATTTCAGCAAGTGATTGAACTGCACAGAAATGTTTTATGTGTTCGTGATAATTAGGTAATTTTCGCGGTACGCATATTTCACGATTTTGATACATTTTCGATATATTGTGCAGCCCTACAACCTAGGGCTGCACGATTATGTAAAAAATCATAATCACGATTATTTTGGTCAAAATCATAATCACGATTATTAATCACGATTATTGATTTTTGCAGATTTTTTTTGAAAATTATAACAAGATGAAATATAACCAAAAATGAATTACATACGGGATGAGCAAAATAAAATGAATTGTAATAATTATGTAAAGGCAATAGCATGAAACTTAAGTGGACAGATTTCTGGCCAAAAACACCAGCCTGTCAGTATGTTCCGGCTTCAAGGACGCTCTCAAAAGTAGGTCACTATTGCCACGACTAATCACGATTAAAATCATGAGTTCGATTTCAATATTTTATCACGATTTTGATTATTTTTCGATATATTGTGCAGCCCTACAACCTACCCCAGCCTTTCATTTCCTTCTCATTAACACATTTGAGGAACACACTCACGGGCAACTTTCTTCTAGTTGTTGTTCTTTCAGCTGCCGTGCGTGGAGGCTTCTTTGGTTCTGCGGGTGTTGCTGACAACATGATTAAGGATCCTGATTAAAGCCGGCTACTACTGCAGGCACAGACACAGCCCCTGATGTAAAAACTCTGATGTAAAATCGTGAAAGCACTCTCTAACATGGACGCAGATACACACACAAACACACACAAACACACACACACACACACACAGGAATGGGCCGGTCATTATCAGCTAAGACCTGTACGCCAGGCATTGAGAGAGACAATGAAGCCTGTGACAACATTTGTCGTCATCTATTGCAAGCTATTTTGACCACAACAGCCAAAATCAATAATTAAATCTGACTTGGAGAGGTCAGCTGTAGCGACATGAGGACTGATAGCACTGCATTGAGGGGAGGTGTAGGCCAAAATCACCAACAGTCCACCGGGCAAATGCCCTGTATGCCCTATGGCAGTGTTCCGCAAAGTGTGGTCCGCGGACCACTAGTGGTCCGCGAGAGCCCCCAAGTGGTCCGCGAGGCGACCTGCCAGTCTTTCTGAAATCTCTCGTACAAAAGCTGTATGTTTAACATTAGGCTAGATTTATCAGTGATTTGCCCTCAACGACAATAAAACGAGTCTGTGCTTTCAACCATTAATTAAACACTCATTATTATTAATAATTAATATTCATATGTTTTCTAAAATCATTCTGCATTAATGCATTGCAAGACCGCTTTCGAACGACCTAGCAAACTTATTGGTAGATGTCAAAATAAGCTAACTAAACAGTAGGCTAATACAACAACAATCAGCACAAGCTAACAGTAACCAGCATTCGCGTTGTTTTTTCATAATTTTTTTGAGCGAAACAACGATGGAGAAGTGGCTGACGTTAGGCCTAAAGAGGAAAAAAACGGACACTGCAGATGACGTAAACAAGAAAAGAAAAGAAGATAACCAAGATGAGCCAACACCACAGACAGGGCAGGAAAAACAACATCGGCCAACGGCAAAGGTGAAAAGAAAATATAGCAGTGACTATCTGAAAATGGGATTTTTCTGGGCTGGGGATCAAGAGGATCCCAGTCCCCACTGTGTCCTGTGCTATGATATCTTGTCCAACGAGGCGATGAAGCCTGCCAAACTGAAACGCCACTTCGAGTCAAAGCACAAGGACTGCATCGACAAACCCTTATCGTTTTTTGAGCGAAAGTGTGAAGAGCTTCAATGTCACATGAAAAAGGACAAGAAGCAATTCTTTGTGCCCGGGGAAAATGCCAAGGCCACAGAAGCCTCATTTTTGGTCTCTGAGCTCATAGCCAAAACGGGCCACCCTTACTCTATTGGTCAAACACTAATCAAACCATCAGCGAAATTAATGAATAGCGTAATGCTGGGAGAGAAAGAATGCGACGCCATAGAAAAGGTTCCCCTCTCCGCTGACACTGTCCAGCGGCGCATAGCAGTCATGGCAGAAGATGTGGAGAAACAGCTGATTACACGAGTGCGCCAGAGTCCACTTTTTTCTCTACAATTGGATGAGTCCACGGACATTGGCAACGAGGCGAATCTGTTGTGTTACATCAGATATCTGTGATGGGGCTGTACACGACGGCTTCCTTTTTTGTGAATCCCTGCAAACCAACACCACAGGAGAGGCGATTTTTGATTGTTTGAACGCCTTCATTTGCAAGAATGGCCTGGACTGGAAGAAGTGTGTCGGTATTTGCACCGACGGTGCAACTGCGATGACCGCAAAGCACAAAGGCCTGGCTGTGCGCGTACGCGCAGTAGCTCCATTCGCAGCAGCATCGCACTGCTGCATTCACCGGGAACAACTGGCAGTGAAGAAAATGCCTCAGTGTCTTAGATCTGTCCTGGACGAGGCGGTCAAAATCATCAATGGAATAAAAGGCAAGGCACTGAATACGCGCATTTTTAAAGTTTTATGCGAGGAGATGGGGAGCGACCACACGAAACTCCTGTTCCATACGGAGGTACGTTGGTTGTCCCGTGGAAAAGTTTTAACGCGTCTTTTTGAGCTGCGTGACGAAGTGAGGTTGTTCATGCACCAGAACGAGGAGCTCTACAACCAAATGCATGAGTTTCAATGGCTGGCGAAGTTGGCATACCTTGCTGACATTTTCAGCTTCCTCAACACATTGAACCTGGCGCTTCAAGGCGCAGCCGTCACCATCTTCACTGTGCAGGACAAGATCAAAGCTGCGCGCACGAAACTGTAGTTGTGGTGCACACGCCTGGATCGATCGGAGTTCGACAACTTTCCAACTTTGGCGGACTTCATACTTACAGCTGATGAGATTGTGGACACAGACACCATCACCGCTTTCAAAGAGCACCTGCGTGGCCTTCACTCGCAATTGGAACGCTACTTCCCGGAGTTAGAGACGGACTTTGAGTGGATCAGAAATCCGTTCGGAGACGAAGCCCACATCGAACGTATCGGTTCGGCATTGTCTGCCAGAGAGCTTGACAGCTTGGTCGACATTGCCGTGGATAGCACCCTAAAGATGGCATTCAGGCAAAAAACCCTCCCGGATTTTTGGGTTCATGTGCAGCCAGAGCATCCCAAACTCGCCGAGTGCGCTCTGAAAACGCTCATGCCATTTGCATCCACCTACAAGTGCGAGGTTGGGTTTTCTGCACTAGTTGGGTTGAAAACCAAAAAGCGAAACAGGGTCAATGTGGCCCCCAATCTGAGATTGAAATTGTCCTGCTTGCAACCAGATATTAAAACACTGATGCTTAGTGTGCACCAGCTCCACTCCTCCCATTAAAACAGGCACGATTAATATGACATTAGTTTTGTTCATTCAGTTCATTCATGCATCTCCTAATTTTGAAAAATGGTGACAGTTTTTTTTCTTTTTTCCCATTAAATATAGCCTACCTAACTTTACAAAAATGTCTCTGTGTATGTCTGTGTCTGTGTTTGAATTGGGGGGGGGGTTATCCATAAGGCCCAGTGGCACCATCCATAAGGGCCAGCAGCGGGACCAACCATTTACAGCTAGGGGGCACTACGTGGATAAATCATAGCAGATATTTCTAATAAAGGGGGCACCTGTGAGGTATAAGTGCACCACACAGTCCCTGGTGGGGGGTGTTGATGATGCGCTGAAAAGTGGTCCCCAGATGAAAAAAAATTGGGACAAAGTGGTCCTTGGTCTGAAAAAGTTTGAGGAACACTGCCCTATGGCCAATCCAGCTATGCACACACACACACACACACACACAGTCACAATCATTCACACAGAAGCACAACACACAGATACCCATAGTCTCTCTCTCACACACAAATCAGGCATATATCCACACACTCTATCAGACACACACACACAAAGGAAAACACACACCCCTGATGCAAGCCCCATAATGCATGCCATTCCACCAGTGGAACGATGTAATAGTCTTTGAAAAGTAAACTACCATAGTTATAAGTACTACACTACTGTGACACAAAACAGGGCCTTTGGTAATGCACCATGACTTGAGATTTTGAACGCTGTGACCTGACAGGTTAATGTTGGCACGCGATCGGGATAGAAGCAGCTCTGATGTGCTGCTGGTTTGTGTCTGTGAAAGAAAGGAAGAGAGACAGACAAGGAGAGAGTAGCTGTGTGTGTGTGCGTGTGTGTTTGTGTGTGTGCGCGCATGTTTGTGTTCCGATGAACCGAGTAAGGCCTGAATTAGCAGTGGGCTTTAGGCACAAGCGCAAGAAGATATGTGAAGACGACTCAGGGGACCTCTGCACCGCACATGTAAACGATAACCCAGCCCTGTCTAGTCACACATATGCAAACAGGGCCACTGACAGCTTTGACCTGGACAAAGTCATCTCAAAGGCCCCCCTTTCAATACGTATAAAGTACTGAGGACCAATTTTCTGGGCCCTCTCCCTCCCCGGGCCCAGGACAACTGACCCCTTTGTCCCTGCTGCTTCCCTGTATGCAAATACAGTATGTTGCATTCTCACATATGAACTCTCTCTCTTCACTATTCGGATTTATACATAAACCCTGTTTATCTCTTGTTTGTGCAAGCTGTCCATTCTCTCTGTTTCACAAAATAGAAACAGTGTGTGTGTGTGTGTGCGTGCATGCGTGCGTGGGAGGGTGTGTGTGTGTGTGTATGTGGTCTGCAGTTGATGGGGGAGCCCGAGCCTGAAGTAGTTAGTTGTATTTTGTAGGGGTATTTATGTGACCTACTGCAGAGAGTGGTGTGTGTGTGTGTGTGTGTGTGTGTGTGTGTGTGTGTGTGTGTGTGTGTGTGTGTGTGTGTGTGTGTGTGTGTGTGTGTGTGTGTGTGTGTGTGCGTGTGTTAGAGTCTGTGAGACTGTCTTGGCGATCACGGCAGTACATTTCTCTGCCCTAGCTCCAGAATGATTGAGCTCTCAAATGTACTTTTCTCGTTTCCTTCTCTTCTCTTCCTGAGGTGATGTACTGGAATGTCAGAGGTGTGTGTGTGTGTGTGTGTGTGTGTGTGTGTGTGTGTGTGTGTGTGTGTGTGTGTGTGTGAGAGAGAGAGAGAGTGTGTGTGTGTGGTAGGGATGTCTTTCTTGTGTGTGTGTGTGTGTGTGTGTGTGTGTGTGTGTGTCTGTGTGTGTGTGTGAGAGAGAGAGAGAGAGTGTGTGTGTGTGGTAGGGATGTCTTTCTTGTATGTGTGGTAGGGATGTCTTTCCTGTGTGTGTGTGTGTGTGTGTGTGTGTGTGTGTGTGTGTGTGTGTGTGTGTGTGTGTGTGTGTGTGTGTGTGTGTGTGTGTGTAGTAGGGATGTCTTTCCTGTATGTGTGGTAGGGGTGTCTTTCCTCTCTGTGTGTGTGTGTGTGTGTGTGTGTGTGTGTGTGTGTGTGTGTGTGTGTGTGCATGCGTGCGTGTTTGCATCATGGATCTTTCCCTGTGTAATTTAGCTGTCTGCCAGTCGAACGGTGGAAGTGGCAAAGATGAAAAATGAACCTCTGAGGAGTGTGATGGAGGGAGGGAGAGAGAGAGAGAGAGAGAGAGGGAGGGAGGGTAGGGTGAGAGGGACAGAGAGGGAGAGAGAGAGAGAGTAGGGTGAGGGAGAGAGAGAGAAAGAGATAGAGAGAGAGACGGAGATAGAGAGCGAGGGTGAGGGTGAGAGGGACAGAATAGTGATGAAGAGAGAGAAAATACAGTGATGGAGAAAGTAAACGTGGGGGAGGGAACGTTAGAAGGGAGAGAGAGTGTCAAAGAAAGAGAGACCAGAGGGGGGCAGAAGAAAGGGATGCATGGAGTTAGAGAGAATAAGGAGAAAAGGATGGGCAGAGTGATGGAGAGAGAAGGAAAGAGAGTGGCAGAGTGAAGGAGGGGAGTCAGAGAGAGGGGGGGATAGAAAATGAGAGAGAGCGAGGGTTGAGTGATGGAGAGAGAGGGATAAAGAGAGAGGGGTAGAGGTATGAGAATGCATGAAGTTAGAGAGAGCGAAAGATAAGGAGAAAAGGATGGGAACAGAGAGATGGAGAGAGAAGGAAAAAAGGAGGATGGAAAGAGAGGTGTGAACTGAAGAGAGTGGCAGAGTGAAGGAGGGGAGTCAGAGAGAGAGAGAGAGAACGAGAGAGGGAGAGAGGGTAGGGTGAGGATGATAGGGACAGTATAGTGACGAAGAGAGAGAAAATACAGTGATGGAGAAAGTAAAAAGGGGGGGGGTTGAGAAAACGCAAGAAGGGAGAGAGTGTCATAGAGAGAGAGACCAGAGGGGGGGCAAAAAGGGATGCATGGAGTTAGAGAGAGAGAGATAAGGGGGAAAGGATGGGGACAGAGTGATGGAGAGAGAAGGAAAAAAGGAGGGATGGAAAGAGGGGTGTGAAGAGAGTGGCAGAGTGAAGGAGGGGAGTCCGAGAGAGAGAGAGAGAGAGAGAGAGAGAAAGAGAGAGGGGTAGAGGTATGAGAGAGAGAGAAAAAGAGAGAGAGGGATAAAGAGAGAGAAAGCGATAAAGAGAGAGAGATAAAGAGAGAGGGGTAGAGGTATATATATAGAGAGAGAAATAAAGAGGGAGATTAAGATAGAGAGGGGTAGAGGTATAGAGAGAGAGAGGGATAGAGAGAGAGATAAAGAGAGAGAGGTGTAGTAGAGGTATGAGGCCAGTCAGTCATGTGGTGACAGGCTCCTCAATGTGCTGGTTTTATGATGCCTGTCATCACACTCAGCACTCACTCATCAACACCAAGACCATTTCACCTCTCCGCTTCGCTCTCTTCTTCCTCATTCCATCGCTCTCTTTCTCTTGCTCTCTATCTTTCTCTCCATCACACACACACTGGGAAGCTGACAAGGGGGACAAAGGGGTCCGTTATCCCGGGTCCAGGGCGATGGGGGCCCCATAATACAATATAATGAAAACTCAATTTTGGGCCCCCTGTCTCCCTGGGCCCGGGGCAACTGTCCCCTTTGCCCCAACCCCTGTCAGCTTCCCTGCTCATCAACAACGCACCCATTTCACCTCTCCTCTTCCCTGTCTTCTTCCTCATACCATCGCTCTCTCTTTCTTTTTCTCTCTCTCTCTCTCTCTCTATCTATCTATCTCTCTCTCTCTCTCTCTCTCTCTCTCTATCTATCTATCTATCTATCTCTTGCTCTCTCACACACACTCTTTGTACATCCCCTGCTCACTCATCAACAGGGTTGCTGACAGCTTGTGCTGGGCCCAGGGCAAAGTCACCTGAAAGGGCCCCCCATGCAATACATAGGTCTACAATAAAATGAAAACTCAATTTTGGGCCCCCTGTCTCCCCGGGCCCTGGGGAAACTGTCCCCTTTGTCCCCCCGATGTCAGCTTCCCTGCTCATCAACACCGCCACCATTTTCACCTCTCCTCTTTGCTCTCTTCTTCCTCATTTCATTTCTCTCTCTCTCTCTGTCACTCTCTCTTCCTCTCTTTCTCTATCCATCTATGTCTCGCTCTCAATCACACACATACACTTTGTACTGTATATCCCCCTCTCACTACTTACTCCTCAACGCCACTTCAATTCTTATTTCCCACTTGTTCCATCTCTCTCTCTCTCTCTCTCTCCATCTTTTCTTCTCTGTCTCTGCCTTTCTCCATCACCCACTCAGCACTCACTCATCAATTCCACACTTCCACTTCACCTCTCCTCATCCCCTCTTCACATCTCCTATCTGTATCTACAATATTTCACTCTTTCTCAGTCCTCCACTTATCAACACCTTTACCATTCCACATCTCGTACGCGGCTCGCTTCTTCTTCTCACCTTTTCACTCATACTGCATACACCGCTCAGCACTCACCAACTCTACTTTAGCTTCTCTACTCTTCTCCTCTTCTTTTCATTCCGTCCTTTCTTGTGTTTCTACACCTCCCTACTCTCTCATACCATCTCCTTTTCGCTCTCCCTTCTCACTCCAGACCTCTCCTTTACTCTCTCTTTCTCCATCAGTTTTTTTCCAACTCCCTCTCTGATATATCCCTCTCCAGCCTCTATGTCTTTCCTTGGCCCTCTTCTTCTCTCCTGTCCTTTTCTTTTTTTAAAAAAAATATGTTTTTGGCCTTTTTGACTTTATTCATTATAGTACAGTGCAGATGGTGATAGGAAGCGAGTTCAGAGAGAGACAGGGAAGGGTCGGCAAAGGACCCGGGCCGGGAATCGAACCCGGGTCGGCCACATAGCAAACGTGTGCCCTACCAGGAGCCACCACGGTAGGGCCTCATGTCGGTGCCCAACGGGTTCCGCATGCCTGATGTGTTCCCTTTGCACACTGCACATGCACAGTATGACATATACGGAAGAGAAGTTTTGTTAATTTTTTACTTTCTTGTTTTAAGTGTTTATTTTGCAGGAAGAAGTTTGTATTTGAAACTGTCTGTTTTATAATAAAATAGAACCGTCACAGAAACGCTAAATAAGGTCACTAACTGGTCAGCTAACCAACTGCCTATTCAGAGCATATCTATAGAGATATATAGAGATATAGAGATATATAGATATCACATTATTTACAGCGACAAACGGCATTTGATGTAAAACAACGATATAAAGTAAAAGTATAATATAAATATATAACATCTGTCTTTGTGTTAATGTTCTGGCGGCTGCAAAATAAACATTTAAAACGTGAAAGTCATAAGGGAGCACATCGGGCAGGCGGAACGCGTTGGGCACCTACACCTCTCCTGTCCTTTATCTGTCCCCTCCTCCTGCTCCACTCTGCTCTGGCACCCCAGGTCATTAATCCGGGTTTTAGTGGCGTCATGATTCCTTATTGACAAACCTCGTAAACTTTGATTTAGGGTCAGTGACCCCTGACCTCTGTTACCGTGGACACCGGTCAATGGTGCCACCACCTCTCTTGTCTATTCATCTTCCTTTCATCCGTTCTATTCACCACCGTTCCCTCCCACCCTCCGCTCGTTCTTTTCTTTACCTTGCGTCATAATTCATCACTGTTTATCATACAGGCACAGTGACGGGCACCCAAGATGGATTAGGACCCATATCTGGACCCCGGTGACCAAGGTCAACACTCTCTTTCTGTGTCTGTCATTCTTCTCCTCCTCCTCCTCCTCCATCACTTTTTCACCATAAGTCATTCTCTCTCTCTCTCTCTCTCTCTCTCTGTATCTGTCTTTGGTCACACCTTTTCTGTTTCTCTAGCATTCTTTATGTTTGTTTTGTTCATGCCATCAATCCGTCAGGGGAAGTTTTCATTTTTTTATTTCCAAAGGTGGACAATATTTTGAAAAGGGCACCATTCACACATTCACACACACACAGAGACACACATGAATTTGTATTATTTCATATTTTAACTATCCTAGGGGTACCAAGCCTGGTATGTAAAACGTAGGCCTTTCACGCAGATGGGATTGTTTTTCACGATTTGCTGAAAAAGCTTAACTACATCATACAACATAGCTATGACATTACCAGTAGTCTTCAGTCACAGATTAAGACATGATCAATACCAAGTTGTAACATAGCCTCTGCGTGAACATGCAAGAACGCATGCAAGAACAGTCAAAGGTAAAGCCTTAGGGGCAAAACATACCAAAGCCGAACGGAACGGTCCCCAGACGAACGCAGTTTTTCTGCTTAGTTTCGGCCGGTGTGTTTTTCTCTGCACACTGACAGCGTCGGCGTGCGCGGCCAGTCCTGTTCAAAACCCCCTCACAGTCAAAGGTAGCGTGCTACTTTGCCATTTATTTGAAGACACTGCCGGTCGCCGGCGTGAAAAATACGCTCGAGTTCTATTTTCCAAATGCAGCACGGCGCGGAGCCGGCTCCCGCGTCGCTGACGCCCGACTACCGTCGGTTGGTATGTAAGGACAGATATGTTTCAATGAATTTTCACCGACGCCGGTAAAATACGCGGCCGTTCCGCGACGCTTTACCACCCTGATGTGTAAGACCCCTTAGCCTAGGCGAAAGCTGACTGTTGACTCCGTCAAACAGTCTGGCGAAAGCTGAGAGGAATCCGTCCTCATGGAGGGTGGGAGATGGTCTGATCTGAAAAGCCTACAAATAACAAAACGAAAGTGTGAATAGTGTTACCTTAACCCAGGGGTGTCAAACTCAAATTGACTGAGGGCCAAAATCGGAATATGGAACGAAGTCGGGGGCCGAACTCAAAATTTATTTGTAATAAATGAACTAAACTCGTGCAGGCACACACTTAATACTCATAGATAAGTCTCATACACACTGACACATGTTGTATTGTATATGAGTGTGAGCTGTGTCATTGGCCTGGGCCCGCTCATACTTCTGTGACGCACCAAATTTCATGTTCAAGTCATGTTACACAATACATTTATGGTGTGGGCCCACTGTAATACACATTTGAAATGATCTCGCGGGCCGAATAAAATGACTATAGATTTGGCCCCCGGGCCTGAGTTTGACACCCCTGCCTTAACCAATCAGTCAGAGACTTCGCAGGTGAGTTCTGCGTCACCACTCTCAACTGGTTGGCTACACAGTGAGCGAACCGAGCTAGGAGGGTTTCTTCAGACTATGTGCGGAGCCAAAAGGTTTGGGTGGAGTACGTACATAGGATGGTGTCGGCAGGCTAGTAAAGCCTGTGTAGACAAAGTATATTGCAGGGCCATAGACAGACGCTTAGATAGACCCAAACACACAGAAATTACTACAGAGAGGAAAAAAAACACAAACTTACATGGCTCACAAGACACACACACAGTCGGGACACAGCTGTTTGTCAGAGGGGTGTGTGGGCACTTTGTCTACGATAGCTGCCTGAGTTCAGGGGTGCGGTCTGACATCTCAACATCTGGACTGGAGGATGGATGATGTGAGTGACATCATCCAGGGAAGCCGACAGGGGGGGGACAAAGGGGTCACTTGGGCCTTCTGGATCTAGGAGTGCGTTTTAATATGCGACCTTGCCTCCTCCACTTGCGCTTGTCTCCTCGTCCCGCCTCCTGGCCCCTCCTCCGTGGAGAAAACGATAAAGTTTCCCAGCTGTCAGCCTAACCACAACAACTTTTGAGGGACTGTTTTTCATTCACCATCCCAATTGCAAATGAGAAAAAGATTCTACAATTGAGCTTTTGCAAGATATTGAAATATAATGCTGTTGTCAGTGATGTCATCATGACGAGAAGCAAGTGGAGGAGGCAAGTGGAGGAGGCAAGGTCGCATATTAAAACGCACTCCTGGACTGAAGGATGGATGACGTGAGTGACATCATCCAGGGAAGCCGACAGGGGGGGGGACAAAGGGGTCACTTGGGCCTTCTGGATCTAGGTAATTAACCCATTGATGCCTGATGTTGCGTTGCGCAACATAGGCCCTGGCGCCTGGAGCGTCATCACGCAACATTCAGGCTCATGAGATTTGAGACAACTTTATTAAAAATCTCTGTTTGTTTGAGATGAATGAACACATTCTAATGAAAGATGAGGGTCTTAGCGTTTAAATGCAACTTAGAGCATATTTTTATATGCTTCAGAAGCTGATATATGTAGGTTTTTATAGGCTGACGGCAGCTTTTCTTAAAAAGGGCTCAGGCATTCAGCACCCATTTTTGCTGGTGCCTTAGGCGTCAATGGGTTAAAAAAGAGGGATGAGGGCCCTGCCGTGGCTTAAACGGTAGGGCACTTGTCTACTATGCGGCCGACCCGGGTTCGATTCCGGCCTCTGTCCTTTTATTTGCCGATCCTTCCCCGTCTCTTTCTCCCAAACATTTCCGGTCTTCCTGTCTCTCTCTCTCTCAAACTGTCCTGTCATAAGTAAAGTGTAAAACACCAAAAAATAACTTGAAAAATGAGGGATGAGACGGAATGAGGACCCATTAGAGAGAAAAAAAAACAATGAGCGAGGGATATACAATTTAAAGAAAGTGTACTGAAAGCCAAAGACAGGGAATGTGCTGACACATAAAAGACTCAGTGGTAGAGAGAGAGTGACAAGAAGAATATGGGTGTGAGTGTGCATGTTCTGGTTTGTGCCTTTAGCCGTGTGTGTGTGTGTATGTGTACATGGCGGTGGAGGTGTGTGTGTGCCGTGTGTGTGTATGTGTACATGCCCGTGTGTGTGTGTGTGTGTTTGTGTGTGTGTATTAATGTGCATGCATGCGTGTGCGTGTTTCCGAAAATGTGTGTGCATACTGTATGTGCTTGTTCGTGTGTTCGTGTGTTCGTGTGTGTGTGTGTGTGTGTGTGTGTGTGTCTAAGAAAGATGTATGGCTACGCTATTACATGGTAACAGTTTAATGTGAAGAAGGACTCTGAGGGGCCAATGGCCGTTAAGAGCACTCATGCACAAATACCACAGGAGGAGGAAGTGAACGAATCAGCAGCACACCAGCCAACACCAGGTACTGTACCACTTGCAACACACACACACACACACACACACACACACACACACACACACACACACACACACACACACTAAAACATACCAAGCAAATTATACAGTACCAGCATGCACAGACACACACACACACAAATTGCAAGATGACTTAACATGGTGCTACACGTGGGTGGATGGACTACTCCTCATGCATTCACACCCACACACACAGAGAACCCTGACGACAGGTACATGTAGCCTACCATTCAAACACTCACCGACCCAAATATGAGATGTCTTTTATTTTTTCTTGACATTTCATGTCCAATTTTCATCTGACACAAATACGTGTGTCACTTGTCTTATCTCTAAATGTCACCATCAAAAACATTTCTCTTTATTGGTGTGTGTGCGCGCGCACGTGTGTGTGAGTGTGGCTGAAAATGTGTTTTAACCAAGAGCGCACGTGTGTGTTTCTGAAAATGTGTTTTAACCAAGAGCGTCTGGTTTGACATCTTTAATGCATCACGCATGCAGAGGAGAGTTGTATCATGCATGTGAATGTGCATACACTTGTGTGTGACTGTGTGAACTTGTGTGCTATTTATAAGCATGTGTCATCTACGTAGACATTTTATTTGCTGTATTACGTGTGTGGGAGTGTGTCCGTCTGTGCGTACGTGTGCGTACGTGTGCGTGTGTGTCCGTCTATGCGTAAGTGTGTTTGTGTGTAGCAGCGGGAGGTCCGTCTGTGTTTATGTGTGCGTGTGTGTGTGTGTGAGAGAGAGAGAAACAGACAGATGGCAGTGGCTGGTGTGTGACCTGATACACACCCAGAGCATCTGAGAGCCGTCTCAGAGGAGCGGTCGCCAGCACGTCACTGCCAACATCTGCCATCATCTGTAATGCCCGACACACACACTTTCTCATTCACACACACACACAGACAGTCACACACAGAGGCAGACAGTCACACACATACACACACACACACAGAGTCACGGACACATACACACACAGAGATGCATCACATATGTATGTTCATACACACACCCTTGAATCTAAACAAACACTACACACACACATGCACACACAAATCACAGGCGAACTATCTCATTAAAGCACATGCACACTCACATACATATGCATGTTGTCCAGACATATTTTTGTACTCACACATGTGCATGCACACACACGGATACACACACACACACAGCCCCCTACAAACAGTCAAGGACACACACCTAGAGAAATTCACATAAACCCATGCTTGCACACCCACACATTTATCCAGGCACGGACACACACACACACACACACACACACACACACACACACACACACACACACACACACACACACACACACACACACACACACACACACACACACACACACACACACACACACACTCATGGACTGAAATACACATAGCCACGTTCAATCATGACATTCAAACAGTCAAACAGATGGACATGCATTTATTCACTAAAGAACATGTAAGCTGTCTTTGATTGTTAGATTCTCTGGCACAACTTTTGATTGAATAGTGATGGTCCAAATTAGAGTCTAAATAAAATGATTTCACACATGCCACAAAGGTCACCTTGAAGTACAACAGAACCGTAGGTAGTTGTAATTACTTTCTAACAATCTTTTCTTTTATAAGATTCTCTCCATTCCTTCATCTTTAAAACACAATATATAATTTATACAGTATGTTACATTTTTTTTCAAGTGGTTTTTTCTTTCTTCTTTTATCCAAAAGTAAATCCCTATACTATGCAACATAACAATTCATTTTTAACGCATCTTTTGGAACTTGTTCATATGATGTGTTTGATTGACAGTATATTACCGGTATATCTATCTTCAAGTTGTTTTTTCTTTCTTCTTTTTTTCTTTCTTTTAAAGTAAATCTCTATACTATGCAACAGAAAAGTTCATTTTTAAAGGACCACTTCAGTCAACTTCAATATGCCGTTGTATTGCGTACTTGACTTGTCAGTACCCGGTGATGCCACATTTTTCGGCTCAGCCCTTTCTGAGATATGAGCTATTCTAATGGGGGCAGCGTTTGTTTACATTTTTTTTTTTTTTAAATAGCATAGGTCTACTCTCAATATTTTCCCAAAAGGTACCGCTGTTTGCTAATTGTTTGCTGACCTTTTGGATGTTTTCGGGAATAAATAAAAATGTTTTTTTTTCCCAATGTAAACAAAGCACTGGACCAGGATCTCGGAAAAGGCTGAAGAAGAAGGGGGGAAAAAAACCTCAGGTACTGACAAGTCCAGGGTAGTGTGAGCATTACAACTGCATGTTGAAATTGACTGAAGTTATCCTTTAATGCATCGTTTTGAACTTGTTCATCATTCATATGATGTGTTTGATTGACAGCACTCGTGTTCCGATTAGGCAGCTGTCGGCGGGAGGGGTGAAAGGAACACTTCTATGAGCAAGAGCTGGATCAGACAGATCTGCTGATCAAAGCACAGTAACCGGTGTTAACATTTTGTAATGTGACACAGTGCCTTGTAGACCTGTTCAAAAAAATCTTTTTTTGTAATTTTGAAGTCAATTGCTGTGATTCCCATTCTTCAAGGTGTGAAATGACCGGATGTAAAATTTGTTTGATTTTGGAACATGGGAAGGCCTGCCTCATGAGCCATGAAGTTTAAATGTTTAATTGGTTCCAAAACGCCTGACATTTCAAAACTATTTTTTAACAGGTCTAGTGCCTTGTCATGCCTCAGTTTCTTGTATTTCTTCCAGTTTTGTTTAATTTGTTACATTTTCACCTCACATCATCCCCTCATGTTTACACAAGAACTTAGTTATCATATTTCAGCATACTGAAGGTGCTTTTCAATCTCATTGTGCTTATTATATATTATGTCATTTGTAGGCTACCTGTGAACAGGGTTGCCAATTCCGTTTATTACAAGTGACTTTGGGGCTTATTTTTTTGAGCAGTCACTTTTAAGTCTTTACAGTCATGCGTTGTTTGTTTGGGGCCTTTTTATTATTAGTTAGGCTGCTCTGCCAGTGATTTGAATGTATTTGGATGTTTGAAACATCCTGTTTCTCGGCCCTACCGTGGCCATAACGTTAGGGCACAAGCTTACTACGCCAGCAACCCGGGTTTGATTCCAGCCCTTCCCCGTCTCACTCTCCCCACTTGTTTTCTCTCCCTCTGTCAATATCCTGTCTCAAATAAAGAAGAAAAAGCACAAAAAAGACCGAAACATCCTGTTTGTCAAAGGCAACAGTCTGTTTTTCTCACTCACCCTTACAAATTAGCCTACAACAACGTTAACTTTTTTAAAGCAATGGGATGTATTGTATGTTAGCAGTATGGTCAGTTTTTCAGCAATAGGACCAAGCTCAACTCTAATACCAAACTCTTTTTTTTAAAGCAGCCATATCTCTGTATTTAATTTCTCTCTTTTCTCATTTATCCTGGCGGTCTCTGGTGGTATGTTCTCAGTGCTAAAGAATGCCCTTAAAAGATTTGTTTTGGTCTTTTTCGACTTTATTTGATAGGACAGTGTGAGAGGTGGACAGGAAGCGAATTGGGAGAGAGACGGGGAGGGGTCGGCAAAGGACCCAGGCCGGGAATCGAACCAGCCGCATGGGAGGCGAGTGCCCCTCCGGTTGGCCACGGCAGGTCCACAGAATGCCCTTGAAGTTGATTTTGGTGAAACATTGCCACAGTGTTCCTGTTTTGGACTGTTCTAATTCAGTGGAGCTGGTATAGAAATAACAGTGACTTTTTCATCCTGCCATTTGCAAATGACCCTCATTCAATATCCATATGTGTATTTGATTATACAACAAACAGATCTAAAAATTCTTTAAAAAAAATATTAAAACAGTCCAGACACAGCTACCTGCTATTTCTTTTTTTTTTTTTAATTACCAATAAACTATCCTGGTCGTATCATAGCTTCATACTCATTTCTTACAGAGGGTGTGAAAACGTCAAACCATAGTACATTACATTAAATTACATTTAACTGACGCTTTTACCCAAAGCGACTTACAGTTAATTTAGAGGGTATTGGTTAGAGTCCACATGTGGGGTTTCATGTCTTGCTCAAGGCATGGATGGAGGTGTAGGGAGAGTAAAGGGTGGGATTTGAACTAGAGCCATAGCTGCCCCTATCGAGGGCCTATTGCAGGTGAGAGGGATGTATGTGTTTGGATATGAATTTGCCGAATCGCTGATGTTTGCACGTGTAATCTGCCGGTATATAATGCGTCATCGCTCACCCCCCTCCCTTGTGATGTCCCAGTTCACTGAGGGCGCATTGAGGCCGAATGAGAACCATGCCGGTGCCCGTTCCCGCACCTAATCGCAAACCGACCGTCGCCACAAAAATTAGCGTTCGCGAACCGGAAAGTTGGCTCGCAATGCGAACCACACAATACTTGTACTTGTTTTTTCTCTGCGAACCGTCATGACAACGTGGCCGTCAACAGGTTCATCCGGGTAACACAGTCACTTGCGGAAAAAGTTCAGAGCCCGGTATGAACATAAGTGGTTCGCAGATGAGCACTTAAGTGCCAAACGCAACTGGTGCCGGCACCATTCTGGTCGGCCTGAAAACCCTATGAGTGGTTATGCTGAACACAAACCTTTGTCATTTCTCTCTCTTACCTGGGTGCCGAGCAATACTTGTGTAAAACGTATCCAGTACAGCAAAGACAAATGTCACCTGAACAATGCAACGCCTCTAACTTCTCAACTATGTACTTTTCTTTTATCTGTAACCATACAGAAAATATTTTTGGATGGCAGAATGGTCTCACCCGGCACATTCATGGTGTTTGTCCCAAAAAACTGTTCATGGCATGCAACAATTACAACAAAGACTTTCTGACATCTGACAAAGTGCACTGGAGAAATCTCACATAGAAATTCAATTTGTGAATGTGTGTGTGCGCGCGCGCGTGTGTTCTCCTTGATTCAGTGCCCTCATCACTCACCCACTCAGCCTGCGGTTGAGTAGACCCTATGCAATCAACAGTTTGCAGTGCTTCCAAAACTGCTGCTCATGAAATTTCATCGTATGTGTGTGTGTGTGTATGCTTGTGGAGAGAGAGAGAGAGAGAGAGAGAGAGAGAGAGAGAGAGAGAGAGACTGTGAGTGCTATAACGTGTTTGCATTGCTGAGTAGGTTCAGCACGCCTCCTTTAATGTGAATGTTCACACACTCCAATTAAATACAGCAACATTTTAATCACTGCTGCAGGAGCTCTTGACACTAATTTCGGCAATCACACTTTGTCATCCCTGCCTCCTCCCTCTTTAATAAGTCAAGGCTGGGGATGGGATGGGATGGGGTGTGTGTGTGTGAGTGAGAGTGAGAGAGCGAGAGAGAGAGACTTTCTTCCCCTAAATAAATGTGGGCTTGGGTTCTATGTGTGTGTGCTATGAATATGATCAGAGAGACTGGAGACTCCTAAAATCTCTGGTATGTCTTCTCCTGAAGCGTCTATATGTGTTTGTATTTGGGATGTGTGTGTGGTTTTGACTGCTGTAGTGTATTTGTATTACTTATTAAAACAAGTGGTAGTGAATTACACATCACACAACTGACCAATTCATGGTGTTTGGAGAATGTTTGAATGACAACGTTATTAAAATGCAATACAGTCAGTGCTGCCTGACCTTGAGTGCATGTTGTCCAAATCGCATATTTTGTGCGATGCATTAATGTTTTATTCAGCTGAATATTACACCTTCAATCTTTATTTTAGGATCTCAACATTTTCAAATGTAAAGAAAGGTTCTATTCTCCCTATCCTCTATCCCACCTATCCTCTATCCCAAGTAGAGATGTCCCGATCCAGGTTTTTGCACTTGCGATCCGATACAGACGTTTTATTTCACTTCCGATCCGATACCGATACCGGCCTATCAGAGTATTTGAGTTGAAAGTTATTTAGCCTGCCTACTTTGTTGTCACAGTCATATTGAAAAGGGTTTTTACTCTTAGTAACAACTAGCCAACTGAATTAGGTGAATTTGAGTAATACACAATGGTTTTTAATGAGAAACCGACCTGTTTTATCAGATATTAATAAACACAAAATAGGAAAATGGATCGGATTTTTCCGTGCATGCCGATCCGATACCGATCCGCATTTTTTGCCAATATCGGCAGCCCATCCGATCCATCCGATCCGATACAACAACCCTAATCCCAAGTGTTCTTCGATTTTTTTCATTACCTCAATCAACGTAAGAGTGTCCTCGTTAAGTTGAAAGCTGTTGTAAATGTCCAGAGCATCCTCACCAATGACATGAAGGAAAACGCTTACCGTTTTTTTGTGGTATGGAGTCTGTGATGCTTCCATCTTGTCTGTGATGCTTGTCTATGGCGCTTTAGTCCTTCACACAAAAAAACACAGAAGACAGGAATTTTATATCGTCTCTAGCTGAATACCTTTAACTTTCTTTTGCACCATTGTCACCATTGAACGGACCCATTCTGTAGCCTCATTGATCTTCTTGGTGACCTCCATCCTTTCCATGCATGCCAGCTCCTCTTTCAGCTTGTTCCTCAGCTTGAATGGTACTTTTCAGCAGCCATGCACGACTGGTATAGTGCAGTCTGCGTAGCTCTTTGGCCTGCGCACAAATTGTCTCGCTGCTCTATACATGGTGACATATTTATCTAGTGTCAATTCATGTCACATGCAATTCTATAACAAGTGAGCCTTTCAATGTTTCAAGTTTACAGGTCTTAGTCAGCTTGGTGAGGAGAATGTTTGGCTTGGAACTAAGTATTCTTTAAACGTTTTCATTACCTCAGTCAACGTAAGAGTGTCCTCGTTAAGTTGAAAGCTTGAAAAATCTGATGCCATAGCAGTGCCTTCGAATACCGGGGTAGTACTCTCCATGCCAGGGTTGCCAGATGCTGATGATTTCCAGCTCAAAAAAATGCTCAAAACCCGTCTGGAAGCACAAAATCCCGCCCAATTCTATTGATGTCTAAGGCAAAATTTGGGCGGGTTTTTCTGCTAAATGCCATTTTTACCCGCACACGGCCATCCTAAGCAGCCCAATTGGGCGGGAAACAGCCCAATCTGGCAATACTGCTCCATGCACAGAATAAATATGAAGTTGATGGCATTTCTGTACATCTGCGCATCACCTCGGGACAGGTTAGGTGGGTCGATTTCAGTAATGTCATCAAGTAGCATTAAAACAGCTTTCAGATTTCTCTGAAGTGCATTCAAGGCCTTTTCAAAGTCCAGCGAGCATTTTGTGACATTTTTCAACCTGGTAGAGAAATGGTATACCTTTTGCACAGGCGCCATTGTCAAATTTTAGGAGTCCCAATATCCTGGACAGCGTGTTATGGAGTACAGAAACCACAGAAACCGCTACAACACCCAGCCATTTAGAAAACAGGTTTTAACCACGCACCACACTGGTCCAATGCAACTTCCAAACACCTAGCCACTTAGCATTTTGGGATCCCTGGCTGCGTGCGCATTCAGGTAGAATCATAACAGACTAACCCATGTATACCTGGAGAGAATTTGGATGGAATTGGGGAGTTTTTCAGGTTTTTTATTTATATTTTTTTCTTTTTGGTTATCTGTTTTTGCCCTGTTGTATATGATTGTTATTTCTTGTTTAAAAAATAAATAAATAAGAAAAATACGAAATCTGAACAAGAGATCTGGAGAGCCATCCGGCTTTAACCAGAGCCTGGAAGGACCAAATGAGAAGAGCTGCCAAGAAGAACGTGGAACCAAGATGCCTGACCATTCAAAAGATATCTTTTGATTTCAAGAAACACCTGAGCCAGCTACTTGTGGTCATGATGGTCATCTTTGCCTGGTTCTGTGCCAGCACCCTCAGCAGCACTGGAGAAAGTGGTTATTCTTCCAACTTGACAAACTGAGATATCTTTGCTTAGAGTAACAATAATTTCTGGTCAAAATAAATGTTTCTATTTTTTTAATCACCAAAGAAAAAAATTCCCCTTGATTTGTCGCACAACAAATGAAAAAGTACTCTACTCTACAAAGCCCTCTTTCAACATAACTGCGCGGCGGAATCATCATGTTCAGGGTGCCTCAGGGTCACTGGTTATTTTCATTTATTTCTATTTTTTTCATTATTATTATTATTAAGAAATAAATAGAAATAATAATTTAAAAAAATACACACAGGAGGAATCTCAAACCAACCAGACACACCAAGGCCCAAACGAGGATTACCACAACCAAAACAACACTACACCAGACACACCAAGGCCTAAAAAAGGATTATCACAACCAAAAACAGGAGATCACAGGTCAAGCCCAGGACCTCCCAAGAATAGGTGAAACTGCGCCAGAAAGCTCGACAATTGACCTCACTTACGGCTTCTCAGAAGAAGGCACATTGACCAAGGACTCCAAAAGAGTAATATTAAATCTACCCACGACATCATACAGACACGATGAAGAGAAATGTACCACAAAGGGGAGAAATGCACCACAAAATATTTAAACTGGAGTTTCAATCCGGTGCGCCTTATTCTCATCATTGGGGACTCCAATATCAGCAGACTGCCCTTGGTTAAAGACAAACATATTCATGTACACTGCTACCCGGGAGCACGATGAAGTCACGCAATCCATATTTTACACACAAGACCCCAATTCACCTTTGGCTAAGGCCCGCCCTAAAGTGGTTTTTGACCAATCACAGCGCAGCAAAAGGACGACCTCGGACAAACCTCGGACAGTTTTGACAGCGCTCCATTGAACTCAATGCTGAAATCGCATGTTTTCAAGTAGTTAGCGAGATACTGTCGTATTATTATTAAAATATGATTGGAAATTGTGCCTGGGGTATTTGTGACAAATGTGCAAGTTTCCCCGCGATGTAACAGGTGGTAATCACTTTCCTCTTTACCTAAAACCGGACTAATATTACTAGCAGCTGAATAGTCTGCCTTGAAGGGTCTCGGCAGCCTCACACTCGACTAGAAAGCACACGGATCAAAAACATACTTTGTGTGCTCCGATCATGACACCATCTCATTCATGTCCCTTTTCAGTAAGGTTGTAAGCAAACCACGAACCTGTTTCAGAGTAGGATTTTGGATTTCTGACCTAATTAATGAAGAAACACCGCTAGCAAAGTTAACTATCGGTCACGGCAGGAATGTTTTGACTAGCAGCTGATGGACGTGACTTTGTTAAGCTACTGAAGATATAAACGCCAAACGTTAATGTTACACATTGCTGTGGTAGCTTTGAAGATGACTACAGCCATTAAGTTGTGTGATTTCGTTTTCGTCTAGCAAGTTTGAGTCAGGGCTCAAAAGATATGCGAGCTCAGCTTACCATGGTGCTGGTTACAAATATCGATACCCATAGAAGAGCCCATAACAGCTGTGATGCATCGCATGACCGTTCAGAAATTAAATACTTATATTCACAATACTATGAATGAACGTTTTTTATTTATTATGAGTGAATAACTGCTGCAATTTGCAGTCACTGCATAAATCACGTCGATATCTCAGCATTGAAAGTTTATCTGTCCGACCTAGCAACTGTAACTAAAGAGGGCGGGGCTTAGCCAAAGGCGAATTTCCACAACCGCCCAGAAGATAATATTATCCTTTGGCTTCAATAACAGAAAGGACAAACACCTGTCAATGATAGAGTGGAACCTCAACACTATGGCGCTAGAAGAGCTAGAAGAGTTTTTCCTAACGCACGCATCTACGGCGCAATGCTCAACTTCAACAATTCAACAATGCTGCTTATGGAACACGGTCAGGGACCAAGAAAGAACTGGAAGGGGAGTCCTATTTGAAAGCTTCTGATCTTCCAAATTTCGTCTTGCAGAGGACGTTGAATCCATGACATACCTTTTTCGCCCTGCAAGAGCTGAAAAGGTGCAGCAAACTAGGTACATGGCAGCCAAGATGCTCACATCTGTTTCAAAAGACCACTGATTGTTCTGCGACATACACAATTGGGGATCAAAACCTTGCCCACAAAATTGAAGCCCTATACACCCAGTTCCTCACCACCCTGAATCGTCCACAGTGCACACAGTGAGAAAGGGGGAAATGACAGGGATGATTATAACAGGACATGGAACAGCTGTTCGACATTTTCTTTGAGAAAAAATTGGCACGGGAGTCTCACGACAAAAAAAATATTTGCAGAAGATGCCAGACAGATTTATTTCACACCAGTGGTCTACAACACTACAGGAAAGCACATTTATCACGTGTGCACAGTTTTCCTGCCCTGTTGCCGCTGCGATTTTCTGGAGCTAGTCACAAAAATGTTCTGCTGTGCCCTGACAAATACCTCCTAACCTGTCAGTAAACCAACGATCTACTGCTTAAGTTTTGCAAAATTGTGCCCAGACCAAAACCAACCCTAACCTGTCTCAGGGCGTTGTGGAGCACCAGTCAACATGCCAAGGCGTAGTGCACAATCCTTTCTTGAGACAAGAGAAAATCTCTTGCTCCTCGGGGTCACCATTTTGACTTTTTTCCCATCGTTAGCAATCGTATGTACACTGTGAAGGATATTCATTTCAGAGAAGTTCACATTCAAACTTACAGATTGCGTGAACTGGGCACAGACCATATACCAGACCATCTTCCAGGGGCAGTCCTGAAGGGGGGGCAATCGCTATTCCGACATACCGCTATTCCGACAGCCGACATACCTTAGGGTTAGGGTTAGGGTCAGGGTTAGTGTTAGGGTTAGGGTAACTGTATTCACTCTCCCTAAACTGGTAAAAGCTGAGCAACGTAGCACAAACCAAAGAAATTGCATAACTCGCGCCGGTATTCCGACAATAGACATCAATGTCGGAATAGCGACATGTCGGAATAGCGCCACGTAACCGTCCTGGAGGCAGGGCTAACCAGGCAGTGGTTGCATGATGGCAGACCAGCGCCCCTTCCCCCTCATCTATGCCATGATGGGAGGCACACATCTGGGTACCTGTAACAATCCACTGTCCTGAGATGAAGTCACATCATCATCAGTTCTCATGCTCACTGTATTATTATATATTTAAAACAAAGGTTTCGAAATTCTCTACGATCCCATTAGGTTTGATTCTGTGTTGTGTATGATGACGGGGGGCAATCGCTATTCCGACATGCCGCTATTCCGACACTTTTTAGGGGTTAGGGTTAAGGTTAAGGTTAAGGTTAGGGATGTCGGAATAGCGGCGGATGGTGGAAAAACGTGTCGGTATTCCGACAATAGACATTAACGTCGGAATAGCGACATGTCGGAATAGCGCCACGTAACCTATGATGACACCAAGGACTAAATCACCCGGGGAGTAAATCACTGTAGGACTGCCACTGCCACCTTCTATGCCACTCATCCTGTGCTTCTCTTCAAGCATGAACGCATCAATCTCTTTACAGCGACTCAGCAGGGTATAGGCTCTGAAAAGGTTTTTACGAAGTTTCCTATAACTGCCACAAGTCAACACAACAGCATTACTGAGCAGTTCATTCACCACTGCATAACCAATCTTTTCTAGTCCTGATGTCTATCACAACACATGGAACTGAAGAAGAATCTGACAGTAGGATTCAGGAAGGAACGGTTCAACCCTTTTGTGTACCTTAATGCCATCATTTTTAACCTTGACCCCTACATCTGGGGACCATTCCATCAACGTCAACAAAGTCGGTAAACGGCGCTATTTTTAGACACAGATCCGTTCCATCAGTATTGCTAACCTGAAACTCAGCTGAGTTGCCACGGTAATTTATGATCCAACATTGCAATGATTCAGCAAATGCTCTCTGCCTAACATTTTAGGCTACCTAGCTTCATTTTGTCAAAAAACTGATTCACCTGAAAGATCAAATTAAAACGGGTCTATGATGCAAATATTTCATTTTTACGCCTTGAAATGATGGCATATAAGGTTCAAGTTATGATCTGTCACAGCGCATGGTGGGGATTGAACGCGGGCCTTTCAACTAGAGTGCGGTTGAATTACCGCTCACCTACAAATACTCGCATCTCAACTCCGATAAAGACTTGATTTGACAAGGCATGCCCGAGTCTACAACATGATCGCAATTTCGACAATCGTGCACGAGCGCAACGCTAGCTTTGATGAGCGCGGCTGAAGTGAAACTAGCCAAGGCGCAGCTGATCTTCAGTGGTGGAACGGTGTGAGTCAAGCTGCCGTTAGTTGAAACTCGGCTTTTGCATGTAAGCGCAGCTGAATTCAGTTCCAATGATGGAATGGTCCCCTGGTCATCCCTGCTAAGTATGAGCATGTCAACAACAACCTGGCATGCATTGTGAGGGCATATGAGGAAATTGAGTTTCTGAGGGTGCACCTCCCTGTAGGTACATTATTTATTGTCCATTTGATGAAGCCTTACCTTGCAATCACAACCTAGATACAACCATTGATTACAGCAAACAGTCCATGAAGGAACTGCATCTTAATCTGACAATGGGTCTTTCTCAAAGCCTAGGCCAGTGTCCTTCCAAGTATATCAGCCTAATTAGTCACGCCCAGTGATTGGATACTTTTTGGTGAACTCTACAGAATATCCAATCACTGGGTGTGACTAATAAAGGATATCCAATCACTGGGCGTGACTAATTAGGCTGATACACTTGGAAGGACACTGGCCTAGGCTTTGAGAAAGACCCACAGTGGCTGATCCACTGGGACAGCCCATTAGTCTGACAGCCTGTAAGTTCGACAATAAGCTATAGAGGAGCGTGACAAGAATCATATTGGCACGACATCCCATTAGTCCGACAAAAGTGCACAAGGCTAAAGCTACTTGGGTAGGTTATCTGTCAGAGGACAGACAGTGACAAGCCTTCACCTCGTCCTCTACAGGAGTCAGAGAGCGCATTTGAAGAGTCAGAGCCCCTGGAGAAGTCAGACGGCGATGAGCCAGCGCCTTCGCCTCCTCCTTTACAAAGAAGAAACAGCGTATTTGAAGAATCAGAGGCCCTGGAGAAGTCAGACGGCAATGAGCCAGCACCTTCGACTCCTCCTCTAGAGAAGTCAGACAGCGATGAGCCAGGCCCCTCGCCTCATCTTTTACAAAGGACAAACAGCGTATTTGAAGAGTCAGAGCCCCTGGAGAAGTCAGACGGCGATGAGCCAGCGCCTTCGCCTCCTCCTCTAGAGAAGTCAGACGACGATGAGCCAGGCCCCTCGCCTCCTCCTTTACAAAGGACAAACAGCGTATCGCTGAGACCGCCAGAGAGTTGAGTGATGAGTCTGTGAGTGATGAAGATAGTGACTATGTTCCTGAAACATCCGAAGAATCAGATGAATGTTGTGATGAAGAACCTTTGAAAAAACAAGTGGAGGCTCCACTCAGAAGAGTATACAAGAGGGTGCAACATGATCTCCAAAAATTCCGTGCTCCTGGACACGGATGTTAAGGACACAAAATCCGTGTCCAGGAGCACAGATTTTGCCAAAATTCCGTGCTCCTGGACACGGAATTGTTTTCCGTGCACCTGGACACGGAATTGTTTGAAGTGCTTTCTATAGGCTATTTCCACAGTCTTGTGTTTTCTTAAGATTGTTCTAATTTCAAATATTTTGTCTCAAAAAAAACATTTCTTACTGACAGGTTAGGGTTAGGGATTGTTTTGGTCTGGGCACAGCTTGTTTTCTTTCATTCATTATATGAGTTTGATAGCCTAGCAACCAACTGGAAAAGGTATTTCTCAAAAATATGTCTTTAATGACAGGTTAAGGTTAGGAAATGTTTTGGTCAGGGCACAACTTAAATTTCATTATTTTGTTTAGGATTAGCATTTGGTATGTATTTTCTAATGATAGAGTTAACACAGTGCTGTGGTAATAGCCTAATAGAAAGCACTTCCGTGTGCCCATCACGGAAAACAATTCTGTGTCCAGGAGCACGGAAAACAATTCCGTGTCCAGCTGCACGGAATTTTGGCAAAATCCGTGCTCCTGGACACGGATTTCGTGTCCTTAACATCCGTGTCCAGGAGCACGGAATTTTTGGAGATCAGGCTGGAGGGTGAGACAACGGTCAGAGGAAAGTGCTGAAGAGAGCAGCAGCTCTTTGGTAGTTGGAATGTCAAAAAAAGGGAGGATGGGACCAAAAACTATCATCAAAAAAGAAACTACTGCCTTTTTTGTGACAAGTCTTACTCAAAGATTGCACGGCATCTTGAACAGAAGCATTCCAGTGAGGCGGAAGTGGCCAAAGCGCTGTCATGTCCAAAGAAATCGAAGCAAAGAAGGCTGCAGTTGGACTACCTTCGGAAAAGGGGAAACCGAGCTCATAATGTAGAGGCAATGAAAGAAGGGAAAGGTTTTGTAGTGCCTTGCAAGCAGTCCAGTAGAACCAATGCAAATGCATCAGATTATCAATACTGTCCTAACTGGCAAGGGCTTTTCATGAAGAAGTTCATGTGGAGGCATATGAAGGGGTGTGCCCTGGCACAGAAATGGGGTAACGGGAGGCGAGGAAAGAAAAGCCAGAATCCTAGGACGTTGTCATGCTTGGTTAAAAAATCGTGGCCATCCCACGTCAGCCCCCACTCTCCATTCACAGCCACATCCTGGAGGTTCTGCAGGATGGGGGGCATGAGACTGGCCTCCTCCTCTCTAGCCTTGAGCGCACAGCATTGAAAGCTGGCATCATAGCAACATCTTCAGCGTGTGCAAGGACTTTGATAAATAAAGTTGTGGTTTGAGTCAGGAAAACCGCCTTTATGTAGCACAGGAGATTTTGGACTAATTCAACAAAGTACTGACCAGTGGAAGCAGTGGCGTAGGGACATAAGGGCCAATGTGGACCAGTGCCACTATGATTGACAGCTGACCCACGCTATCAGAAGTGTCCAGCATCAAGATAAAAAAATATATAATAATAATAAGTGAAAGACACCGAAAAAATCAAGGAACGAAATAAAACAGCCATTTACAATGTAAGTCAACATCCTGCTTCAATGCAGTATGGTTGTCTTAGAACTTTTTTGGTCATGCCTGATTGAATTATCAGCTTCATTTTGATTGGCCAGCAGCAACGCACATTCATAACTGTAAACAATCGCTTGAACTCGCAGCAGGTTTTTGCTAGCCATTGCTATGTTTTGCAGAAATGCTGTTGCTGCTGTCACAGAAGTTAGTTCAGCATTCAACAGTTCTTTGCTAAGAATGGCAATTAACACTAGAACTACCACGGAGGGGTCAATTGACCTTTTTACCTAAAAGACCCACAAGAGGGTCATTTGACCCTTTGGACCTGCGGACACTCCTTTTGTTGTGGAAATGTGGCTGTTAGCAGCTCACAGCTGTCACTTGAGTCACAGAGCTGGATTCCAAATGTAAAGAGGAGGATACTGACACCCTCAGAATTGGAAACCCAGTCTGCACAGTGTTGGCTACTTATACGTTACAAAATGATAAACAATGAATAATTGACTTACCTGCACATACTGGTGCTACAGCTCTTACTGTGCCAGTATTCCTATCAACTGATACTCTGTATATTTGTTTCATAGCGATTCGTTTCTGGATTGGATTAGTCAAATAGATTAGTCACCTGCAATGTGGAACTCTCCTCATTTGTTGGGCAAAAATGATGTTACTTGTTATATACTAACCTGATTATCATAATTTTGATATGACATCTTCCAAAACGTTCCAAAATATTTTATCCCAATTCCCTAACACTATCTTGAAAATTGAGCAGACTATTCTGCATATGATGACTTATATGAAGAAAATGTGCTGACATGTTTTCAGGATAACCATTACACTGAGAATCAACCAATTGGGATAGATCAGCAAGGTACATTCATTTGAAACTTGTACTAAATGTAAGCTGATTGTGTTAACTGTAGGATACTTGTACATAGCCATTTGCAAGGATGTACTAAATGATTGAGACATGTACAAAAGCATTTGAAATTTGATGAAAGCAATGATTAATGCCATTCTGTTGTGAGGAACTGCAAATTAGTTTTGGGATTTGTCCATGTTTTGAGAATGACATCTCAGTTTCAAGAAATGAGCCAAACCAATGGAGAAAAACTGTAACACACTGTCCGCCAAACTGTGCTATCTGTCTTTGCTGCTGATATCTTCATGCAAGTTGCTATTTACCTGTGGTGATTTTGGAGGCTGACAGCCCTTGGGAAGAAGGGCTGACCCCCTCACCCCTCACACGGCCCCTAACAGCCTCATTACCATAACAAAATGAGTGATTAGTGTATTCGGTAAAAGCCGCCGGTGTCCTGTCTATATGAGCGACCCGTAGAGATGTGATTCTCTTTGCTACTGAGCATGCGCACGCATGCGCACACCCTCGCGGTGGTTTTCGCGGGTGATTGCCCATCGAATGGTGAGACCGCAAGTTACCATATAGGATCCCCTGAGACTGTCAACTTTAGTGACTCAAACTGTAGCGTATGTCCTCCTGAGGTTACCACCAGTCATCCACAGTCTAGTTAGCCTATAGCCTGTCCACCGACTGTCATGGACCAAAGTTACGATATATCCCCTGGGGGGAAAACGGGAAATTGCGTGGATCATCCAGCAGATCATTTTCCTGGTGAACCAGTAGCCTGTAAGTAACAGGCATAGAGGTAGAAAATAACACTAGAGAGGACCCCGCCCCCCTTTTACGGCAATCTGTAGCGGCCATTATCTGTAGGTAGATCAGGGAATAGGAAATTAACGGAGAACGAGGCTCACCTCTGTCAAAAATGGCTTAATCATGTGAAAATGTCCATCAACACACTATACAAGGACAATAGTTGAAGTGTGTTGCTAACTATGTTCATAAAATATATTATTTGATTTATAAATGTATTTTATCGACTCATATGATTTCAGTAGATATGTAGCCTGACATTTCAAATCTGGTCTTTGATTAAAGTGTTACTTTATATTTACACAGTTTTAGTTAATTTCTTGACAGGGGTGGGTGTGTTCTCCATTGACTTGCATTGCCTGAAAGTACCTACACTACCTACAGAAGTTGGGAAACTCCAG
The DNA here is from genome assembly GCF_034702125.1 of Engraulis encrasicolus. Taxonomy (NCBI): domain Eukaryota; kingdom Metazoa; phylum Chordata; class Actinopteri; order Clupeiformes; family Engraulidae; genus Engraulis; species Engraulis encrasicolus. The sequence goes on from NC_085871.1 coordinate 42,743,249, forward strand.
CTGCCATTTCCCAGTGCTGTCGCAAATTACGGTGTCCTCTCTAGTGTTATTTTCTACCTCTATGGTAACAGGCTACTGGCACACTGCCCTTTCATGCCTCTCCGCAGGCGGGGTTTAGTCAAAAGATGCTTGCATGCGGTTGGAGCAACCTCATATGAATGACATGACACTTTGACCACTCACGTTGAAGCTTTGTGACGTAGGACGTGTCGTCACGTAAGAGCCGCCAGGTCGGGAACCAAAACAGAACAACGTCCTTTAGAAAATCAACTTGAGGTATTTTGGATAACACCGCTGAAATTGCTGCTTCCATCCCGACGCATGATAACTCCTCGCACGCTGCCATTACTGTTGTGATTCAGGGAGGGGGCGGGCACAGCCGAACTACCCTGGGGGAGGGTGTTGCGTTCGATAAACGTCATACCCACTGAAATCCCTCCCTACGATCCTGATTCGTCGTGCTGGCCCGGTAATTTCAAAAACGGAGGAGGAGAGCGAATCACAGGTGTACCAGAAAGATTGTGTAGCCCAGCCCCCTGGGCGTCAACACATAGCTTCTGGTTCACCAGGAAAGCAGATCATTTAGGCCGGGAGCCAGCTACACCCCTCAGGATGTTTTTTGCTATGTTTTTTTCACTATGATTTCCTGTTAGCCTATACCCTGGGCCATAACGAGTTGATAGGGACAACTCCCAACTCGGCCCCGTTTGGTCTCAGGGCCCAAAAAAACAACTTTTAAGGAAAATCTGCAGGCGAAATTATGTAGCTGCAAATATTAAGGTACTGCAACTCCAATAAATTTACATGGGTCAACCTGTCACACAGGGGAACCAACCTGAAAAATGTTTCAGGGCTTGGGGCTTTTCCTCTGTCCAATATCATCTTCAACATATCCAAAAAGCTCAAAAAATGCTTTTCCGTCTGACAAATTGTCATCATATTTGATCATTTTCAACTCTGTTATGATATGCATTGATCCCTCAAATGTACATAAAAAACTGCCTAACTTCCTGAGCTTCAATTTAAGTCCAAGAGGACCTTTCTAGCTACAGTACAACAGCTGCTATGTCCAAAGTTATTCACATTGGCCTATCCAAAAATAGTACTGGCAATAGTCTGCTGGCATTCTACAGGCATTCAGACACTTTCAGGCATAACCATTTCATATGGGACTATGAACATCAAATTTCACAGTGTTTGACCTTGAGTTGAAAATGGCTATGAATGAAAGTATGATGTGAATAGCATCAAAAGTAGCTAATGTTACCACCTATTGGTAGACTGTGAACAGGATGCCACACATGGTACTATTACACAAAAGGAATTAATCAAATGAGATGTTTTGAATTGTTTGTATGGTAAAACAGTAGTGTAGAATGTGAATAAGAACTTTTAATCATCATTTAATAATCCTCATTATCATCATCATCGTCCTCTTCCTCATCTTCATTCACATTTGTATGGATTTCATCAGACATGTTATGTTCATCGGTGTCCTCCTCTGCCAAGACATCAATGAGAGTTTTTGGAATTACATCACCTTCAAACCATAGTGGTTCAAGCTTCCCAGTATATGTGTTTATGTGAAATCCATGGTCAAGTGGACTTGGGATCTCTGGGTAATGCTCATGGGCCCTCTTCCAGATGCGCACTTGAAAGTATATTATCATTTTTAATCCCAGAGGGAAATTAAGGTGCATATTTACATCAATACAAAAAGACATTACACACACAACATTACATACATCGATACACATATATTAACCATATAGCTCACTCTTACATACATTCAGTCCAAGGCATATCTCACTTCCTCACTCACTCTCTGTCTCTCCCTCTCTTCCATTCACACAGGCACAGGCAGATATATCTCTCTCTCTCTCTCTCTCTCTCTCTCCCACACACACACACACACACACACACACACACACACACACACACACACACACAGTCACAACTGTGGTTAGTGATAAGTATATCAGTGTAACAGTGATTTATCATATGCTCCTTAGCTAAGTGGCACAGAGCAGCAAAAAAAAAAAAAAAACAGATAGTGTCCAAAAAAGTGTACTGGTGATTTATCACATGTGCCTTAGCTGAGTGGCACAGAGCAGCCGAAGATCAACGTACAAAAAATCGTCCAGGAGTGTCATAAGTCACTGTGCATTGTCCAAGTAAGAGAGCCAGAGTCAAGTATCCATAGTATCCATTGAAAAGTGATGGGGGAATCGGGATCGCAAGTTTCACACCATGTCGCTCCACTCACAGTCACACACACACACACACACACACGCACACGCACACGCACACACGCACACACACACACGTTTGAACATACAGAATGTAATTGTCCTGTATGACTGCATTGGAAAATACCTCAGTGCAGTACAGTAAAAAATCCTAGTGCAGAGTGTAGATTCGTAGCGCAGAAAAGTTTTTCTTGATTGTTGGGGGGGGGGGGGGGGGGGTCACACCCAGACGAAGGATAGGAGTCCAGGTAGAAGTACAGGAGGCATACAGATAGTGTGCAGGTGTGGGGGTTGGTTTATGTGGTCCAGTCACCTGGGAGGATTTCTGTTTGTCCTCCTGTGTGGTGTGGAATAGCTGGAGGGACAAAGGACCTCCGTACCCTGTCTGCGCTTCAGGAGGATGGGGCGAATTTTGTAACTGAAGAGGCTTCTCTAGTTGTCAAAGACTGGGTACAGGGGGTACAGGGGGTGCAGGGGGTGATTGTCCATTATAGAGTTGAGTCTGCTTAGTGTCCTCTTCTCAGCTGTGATAGTGAGAGCCTCCAGTTCTGTGCCTATAAAAGACTCAGCTTTTTTCACCAGCCAGTCAAGGCGTCCAGCATCTCTCCTCCTAATGCTACCACCCCATCATGTCACAGCATGGGAGCATACTGGCCATGGCAGACTGATAGAGCCTCCTCTGGGCCTTTCTTGCACCGTGCTTGTTGAGTTAGCAGACCAGTCCAGTTTATTCTCCAGGTGTACACCCAGGTACTTGCATGTGCAGACCTGTCTCCACTGTCATTTTATTTGGTTTTGTGGTGGTGTTCAGCTGCAGCTGGTTGATTCTGCACCATCTGACAAAGTTCTCCTCCAGGCCCCGGTACTTCCCCTCCTGTCCATCTTTAATGCATCCAACAATGGTGGTGTCATCTCAGAACTTTTGCATATGGCAGCTCTCCGAGTTGTTGTTGAAGTCAGTGGTTTACAGGGTGAATAGCACCAGGGAAAGCACCGTTGAGGACCCTCTTGCACGGTGGGAATTGTTTGAGATTGTTCCTTGAGTCAATTGAGAGACCCTGACGAACCTGGCAGTTTGACCCAGAGATCTTCTTTGGCTTCATCAATGCTTTCCACTCAGTGACTAAATCCATACAGGCAGCAGCTGAACTGCTCAACACCATTGAGAAGCTTTTGGATCTGAGGATCAGTTTCACTACTTCTGCAAAGACTTAAATGAATGTTGATGTTTGTTTCAATATCTTCATTGGTTTCACCTTTCCTTTGCTTTTGAATGCTGACGTGCAGTCAGCAGGCATGCAGGATCAGAAGAGCGGCAATGTGTTCCTGGGAATAATCTTTAACTAGTAGGTTGATGTCAATTAATCTATCACCCATGTCAAAGATTATATTGACAGTTGAGGACTTGGCATAATACAGGAGAATGAGAGAAGAAAAAAGTCAGAGTCTTTTGCTCTGACTCTAACGGTCCTGATGTGAGGCCTTAGGAGGACATTTTTCATCATACAGTATCTTAGGACCTCCAGTGATCCAGTTATAAATTAATGAATGCCTTCTTGTTTTCATCCAGGGTTCCCACACCTTTTTCATGAACAAATTCAAGCACTTTTCAAGTACCTCCAAGCACCATTTTTTCAGTTTTCCAGCACCTTTAAATAGGTAGCCTACTAGTGAGTCTGCCCATATCAGGATGATGGTCATGGGAAGCGCAACCACACACATGCTTACCACGCAACATCAATGATCACCCAGTATACTTTGCTGTGTACCCGCCATGGCAAGAAAAAAATATAGGTGTAACAAGAAGAGACACTCAGGGATTTTCTAGATTTGGTGTGAGGGAATTGCCAGCGGGTCACCACCATGGAAGGGGGCATTGGCCCAACATATTGGGAACCACTGTGGGACACTTGACAGACTGGGTTTTGGAGGGGGTGTGGGGGTCCTCCCCAAGAAGACAGTAATGAAGACAGTTTATGTAAGTGTCTGTGCTAAACTTATTTGTTTCATCTGATGCAGGGATGATGAGGAGTTTCCATCCTGAATTAGAGCACATTGGCCTGGAGGAGGAAACAATTGTTGAGATGGAGTATGGTGTCAGAGTTAGGGGGTAGGGCCCATGAGCATTACCCAGGTATCCCAAGTCCACTTGACCATGTGTTTCACATAAACAGAGATACTGGAAAGCTTGAACCGCTACAGTTTGAGGGTGATGTAATCCCAAAAGCTCTTATTGATGTATTAGGATGACACTGATGAAATCCATACAAATGCAGATGAAGATGAGGAAGAGGAGGAGGATGATGATAACGATAGTTATTAAATGATGATTAAAAGTTCTTATTCACATTTTACACTACTGTTGTACAATACAAACCATTCCTTAAATAATTTTCTCACTTGATGCATTCATTTTGTGTAATAGTACCATGTGTTGCATCCTGTTCACAGTCATAGCAATTTTCAACTCAAGGTCAAACTTATGTGAAATTGATGTTCATAGTCCCATATGAAAAGGTTATGCCTGAAAGTGTCTGAATGCCTGTAGAATGCCAGCAGACTATTGCCAGTAGACTATTTTCGGATAGTCCATAGTGAATAACTTTGGACATAGCAGCTGTTGTACTCTAGCTAGAAAGGTCCTCTTGGACTTAAATTGAAGCTCAGGAAGTTAGGCAGTTTTTTATTTACATTTGAGGGACCAATGCATATCATAACAGAGTTGAAAATGATCAAATATGAGGACAATTTGTCAGGCGGACAAGCATTTTTTGAGCTTTTTGGATATGTTAAAGATGATATTTGACAGAAGAAAAGCACCAAGCCCTGAAACATTTTTCAGGTTGGTTCCCCTATGTGACAGCATGATCCATGTAAATGTACAGGGTTCTAGGACCATTTTTGGAGTTGCATTACCTTAATATTTGCAGCTACATAATTTCGCCTGCAGATTTTCCTTAAAAGTTGTTTTTTTGGGCCCTGAGACCAAACGGGGCCGAGTTGGGAGTTGTCCCTATCAACTCGTTATGGCCCAGGGTATAGGCTAACAGGAAATCATAGTGAAAAAAACATAGCAAAAAACATCCTGAGGGGTGTAGTTGGCTCCCGGCCTAATTGGAAAATCTGCGAAATAGCGTGGCCTCCAACATTTGCTACTTTGTTGCCTAACCGTAATCGCTCACACACTCAGCCTCGAACATTGTAACATCGGTCAGAAAAGACTATTTATGCAGAGGAGGCGTTCTCATTGCAAAATGGAAAAATTCGCCACCTCTGATTGAGCTGTCAAAATGCTCCCTCCACCCTTTTCACTCAAGAATTTGAATCGACTGCATTGTAAAATGCCTGAACATGGTAAGGGGTCTGACACACCAAGGCGGAGAAATGCACTGGTGGGGATGTTATGAAAATATGATTCCGGTCATTAAAAGACAGACATCTGCCAAAACAAAGCCACAATACGCTATCTGCTATCTGGGAATATCTAAACCGCGCTTTTTTATCCCCATAGCACATGATTTCATGTGGCAATTTGCCTTGCGAGCCCACGTTGCATTGAAACCAAACCAACAGCAAATGACTGCATTAAACGACCCGTAGCCAGGCCCTGATCCCAAACACTTTCTCCAGTAGGCTATTTGCGCAAACTCAACTCAGTCTCTTTCATATGGCACGTTTCTTAACTTGCTCAAACGAGAGGCTCACAGTTTTTTAGTGGTCAGCAGCCGCACGTTCTTATTAAACTCTGCACGAACGATTGCACACCCCTGTCCGTGAAATAAACAAAGGAATGGTTGTTAAAACAGTCCTACGTGGACCGATTGAAACGCCTTCCGCGGAAAATCAAGGTCGCTCATTTAGATGAGGCATCGCAAATCGATAGAACACCACTATCGAATAGGGCATCCGGTCGCTCATCTCGACGAGGCAACACATCTCGACAGAACACCGGGTCAAATGACCCCTCTCTGGTATTTCTAGGTAGGCAGAAAAATCCTGGTAGTTCTAGTGTTAAAGGATGACTTTACCCGATGGAATACTAAGGAATAGGCTATGGATGTAGGCTACCACCACGCACAAGGTAGGAGATATTCATTTCAAACTACCAAGAATGGAAAAACAGAAGCTAACATTGGCTATAGCAAAACGATCATAGTGGTGCAGGGCAATTAAGGTAATATTTGACCATAGAGTGTGATTCATTTGTTCTACTGGCAGTTAAGGGAATAGTTTCTTTTGGTGAAGCAGTCTAATCTAGGGATAGTGGGCTCGTGTGTGTGTGGAACAGCCTTCACCCACCGTCTTCACCCAGCCTTTCTCCCTCGCGCACTGCACGCACTGCACGCACGCACTTGAAACTGCGGAGGTCAATGGTAAAACGTTTTGTTGTTTTGCACAGTGCCTCAAGTAACGCATGCATCCAAAGCACACTGTGCTTTGAAATATACTGTACATGTATGTATGAAGGGGTCAATTAGACAAAGCTCCAGGCTTCCGCAAAGCTCCACAGCAGCATCGTATAGGGACCTGATAGCCTATTCGGTGCCAGGGATTAAAATTAACTTCATCCTGTTATTAAAGTGAAAAAAGGGGTCCACACTAAATTTCCAAAGGCCCACAGTATTTACATTTTCTGCCTACGCCACTGAGTGGAAGCCTTGCAATTAATCACACCGATCAGTCTTTCATGAATAGAACCAGCGACCAGTGTTGCCAGATGTGTCTGACCAAATCCCGCCCAAAAGGTTCTCAAAAACCGCCAAAATGCGCTAAATTCCGCCCAAATTCAACAAATTACATTGACTTCTATGGGCCTAAAACGCCAAATGGCCCGTTTTTGCCCGCCGACGCTCATCCAAAGTAGCCCAATCTGGCAACACTGCCAGCGACATATCTGATGACGACGGAACACTGGTCCTGTGTTGGGTCAATTTGAATGGAAAACATCTCTACTTGTCTCACCTCAGCAGCAACCTTATCTTGAATGAGGCAACTAATAATCCCTATCACTGACTTGACAGTTGTCTTGGACAGGAAAGTGACCTGTGATCCTCTACCCCTTACGTACTGCCTGACCCATGTGGCTCTTTGCTTGATTCAATGGGGGCATCCCTATGTTCCCCGGGTCTTATGTTCCCCGCAACCGGGGAACTTAGGACCCTATGTTCCCCGCTGCTTCAAAGTAGACTGCCGCATGGCAAAGCTCAAGTTGTCGCACCTCTGACAGGTTAGGTTTAGGGATAGTTTGTCAGGGCACAATTTTACAACTCCAAAACATTGCATTACTGACAGGTTAGGTTTAGGGATGGTTTTAGGGCACAATTTGAAAACTCATACAATGTGAAGCATACAATGTGGGGAACATATAACCCATTTTTTTAGAAAGGGGAACATAGGACCCGGGGAACATAGGTACGCTCCCATTCAATGCATTCATGGACATGTTTTTGTAAGCACGGATCAAACTGGCTCAGCAACAGCACAAGCTCCAGAAACATTCTGTGATCCATTGTGGCATCGTCAAGGCTGTATGCTGCCTCGGATATCCCTCTCCCTCGAAAACTGAGCCCACGCTTCCCAATGACTTTCACTATCTTATCGTCGTGTTCCATCACTTGTCGGCGCTGTTTCACTTGTGTGCGTCTTGCGGACACTTGCTGCTGACACAACAATGATGAGATGTCCCTCCTACTGGTCCATAGCAGATACGCGTCAGCGCATTCTCTGTGCTGCGCACTTCGCTCATGTCCCTCGATGCACTGTTTGATATGACGCCAGTCCCCCATACCTTTTGTGAACGAATTGTCGTCGGTGGAAAAGGCTAAGCAGAGTGAACAAAATGCTGTGCGTGTGATGTGGTTGTACGTTAGCCAGGAACGTTCAGTAGCATTCCTGCCCTTATTCAGGATTTTTTTGGTGTGTTTGGTGAAGCTGAAGGGTCGTTAACAGTAGAAGCACTAGCACGATGTTAGTCAGGTTTTGGGAGTTTGGGTTGCCAGTTGCTGCAGTTCTAACTATCTAGTGTCTTGGAAATTCAGTTTGTTTGTTTTTTCCTTTTCAATTGCCCGACGTTTGCAAGAGTGAGCACAACCAGGCTGCTATTACTGAGCCGTGTGCGTGTGTTCGAACATAGGAGGCCTTAGGAGTCCCATTACCTTGCCCTGTTAGCCTAGCACCAGACCTACACACATTTGAAGAAATTACTTTTGTGGGTAGAGACCTCTATGCAGCACGAGACACAACAACATAAATACCTGCAGTAATACAGTACACTTGGCAAAACACATTTTGAGGAAACTGCTGTGTTTGTGTGTGTGTGTGTGTGTATGTGCGTGCGCACGTGTGTGTGTGTGCGTGTGCGCACGTGTGTGTGTTGGTGTGTTGGCACATGTGCATGCAGACATCCGAGGACTGAGAAAACGTACGTTCAGACACTTTGACAGAACAATTGCACACAGGGCCGCAGGGCAAAACAATTATAGGGCCCTCAAAATATGGCCTGCCAAGGTCATAATAGTGGCCCCACTGATACAAGGGTGCCCTGGGCCCAGGGGCAAATGCCCTGCTCACCCTCCCTATAGCTTCGCCTTGGCCAGACAGCAGTTAAAGGGGTATGCCACTATTTTCGGGCTCAAAACAGTTAAAATCGTTGGCCTGGGTTTATAAAGGTGGTAAAGTGTCTTATTTTTCATGTCGCTAAGCTAATGAAAGTCAATGGATCCGTGTAGCATGCTACAATGCTACACGGATCCATTGACTTTCACTAGCTTAGCGACATATTCCCTCTATTAACTTGTCTTAAAGCAAGACAACGCTTAACATGAAAAATAAGACACTTCACCACCTTTATAAACCCCAGCCAACGATTTTAACTGTATTAAGCCCCAAAATAGTGGCATACCCCTCATTATCAGCAGCTATCAGCAAGGTTACCAGTAAAGCAACACGTTCAACACTGTTTGCTGTGTCCCTGAAGTGGTATCCCCAAAGAAATGTGCATTTTGGTCAGAAATGCAATTGTGTTTGGTTTGAAATGATCCAATAATTTGAAATGCTGGGTCAAAGAAAGTGCAAAAATGTTGTATGAATTGCTCGTTGTAAAAAAAAGTGTGAATGTTGGAATTGTACCTGTATGTGTGTATAGCAGAGCAACGTTTTATTAATCCCGGAGGTAAGTATAGGCCTACTATGTGTGTGAGAACAGTGTGCGTGTGTCTTTCCGTGTGAATGTGTTCAAGTCTGTTTGTGTGTCTCTGTCTGTGCGTGTGTGTGTGTGTTTCATGTGGGTATTCATGACAATCCAAGTATTTTATCAGTGCACCTGACCCCTCATTTGAAATGTATTGAAAAGAAAGAGACCGCTATTCTTCTGAGGTCTCCATGGTGACTCGCTTGAGAGAAGACGTCTGACTTATTGGTTCTTTCCTTTTGATTTTGGATGGGGGGAGTGTGCGTGTGTGTGTGAAGGAGAGAGAAAGAGAGCGAGCAAAAGAAAGAGAGAACGGGAGAGATGGAGTGGGCAGGAGAGAGAGAGAGTGTGTGTGTATTTGAGTGTGATTGTTATGAGGGGTCGTGTCTTGGGCATCTAGAGACATCACCTCAATAACTGTAACATCAATCTTGCTAGACAGAAGGCAACTGGAATCTGGAAGGCAAACGGGACGTGTTGAGAATCGTCTCTCTCTCTTTCTCTCTCTCTCTCTCTCTCTCTCTCTCTCTCTCTCTCTCTCTCTCTTGTTCTCCCTCTCTCTCCAGTTCTCTCTCTCTCTATCTGTTGCTCTCTCTCATCTCTCTCCAGCTCATTCATTTGGTGTGTGTAGTATATACACAGTTACAGTGGAAGATGACATATTGATTTATATTATTCATACATTTGGGAATATGGGACTGTGTGCGTGTATGGGAGAGCGAGCATATATGGGTTATGGTTGCTATATGTGATCCTATATTTCAGTATATGATAGGTAGGTGTGTGAGAGAGGGAGGGGAATTGTGTGTGTGTGAGAGAGAGACAAAGGGAGAGGAAGAGGAGATCTGTGTGTGTGTGTGAGAGAGAGAGTGGAAGTATATTGTGTTTCTGGTCTTGACAACCATATCTGCAGTGTCTGTGTGTTTCTGTGTGGGTGAGAGAGAGGGAGGGAAGGAGAGAGAGGGAAGAGGAGGTGTGTGTGTGTGAGAGAGAGAGAGAATGGAAGTATATTATGTGTCTGGTCTTGACAAGCATATCTGCCGTGAGTGGCAGGTGCCAGCGCTAGTGATTGCTTGAGAAATGAGCTCCAGGGCCAGGACGGCAGTACACACACACACACACACACACACACACACACACACACACACAACAAAATATCATGCACAATATCATTTCATACACACACACACACACACACAATATCATGCACAATATCATTTTATACACACTCACACACACACACCAAGTGCATTGTTACACTCCATCTCTCTCTCTCTCTCTCTCTCTCTCTCTCTCTCTCTCTCTCTCTCTCTCTCTCT
>NC_085871.1:42774005-42804005 GCF_034702125.1 Engraulis encrasicolus
CCTCTACTCATAGTCTCAATGTCTGTAAAGTCTTGCTCATAGTCGTTCTTTCTCACACACATCCACAGAATCTCAATGATTTGGATTTTAATATGTGTTTTATATGTGTAATGGTTCACTGCCTGTCTACAGCAGCATCCACACCCACACCCACACCCACACCCACACAGCCTACACACACACACACACACATAGAGGCAAGGAATCACTTTGTATTCCACACCCAACTTCAAATAGGTCACACAGCAATGTCCGTTTCCATCTCCCTCTTTTGTCCTTCTCTCTCTCTATCTGCAGTATCTATCTACAGTGAGTCCAATATGTATTTGATCCCTTGCTGATTTTGTTGGTTTGCCTACTAACAAAGACATGATCAGTCAATAAATGTTATGATAATATGTATTCTAATATGGAGAGACAGAATATCAAAAAGAAAATCCAGAAATTAACTTAAGAGAATATATATTAATTTATTTCCATTTCATCGAGCAAAATAAGTATTTGATCCCCTGCCAACTGATTACAGTTCCGCGCCCACAGACCAGATGGGCACTTCCGATCAACTTGCCATCTGAATTAAAGACACCTGTACATACTAACATGCATAAAAGACACATTGAATCAGCAGAATCAGTCCATAGTATGAGTGAATCAGTCACACTCCAACCTCACCAGTATGGGAAAGACCAAAGAGCGGTCAAATGATATCAGGGACAAGATTTTAGACCTAAACAAAGATTAAATGGGCTGCAAAGCCATAAGAAAGAGACTGGGTATTAATGACCCAGTTGTTGATGCATTTCTTCCAAAATGTGAGGAATACAAAATGACTATCCATCAGCCTGTCTGGGGCTCTATACAAGATTTGACCTTTTGTAGGGATTTGATAATCATGAGAACAGAAAGAAAGCACCCTAGACCTGTACGGGATGAACTAGGCAATGATATCAAAGCTTCTGGGACCAAAATCACTGAGAAAACTACTGGTAGCACTTAATGCCACAGAGTTTTAAAATCCTGTAGTGCACACATGGTACCTCTACTTCAGAAGGAACCTGTGCAGTCCCACCTGAGGTTCGCCAACGGACATCAGACTGGTTTAAGATATGATAAGGAGGTGCTGTAGTCAGATGAAACCAAAATCAAGCTGTTTGGCATTAACACAATTCAATGTGTTTTGAGAAAGTGTACTGCTGTCTATGATCCCAAGAACACCCTCCTCACCATCATGCATGAAAGTGGTATCATTATGGTTTGAGGGTGTTTGTCTGGCCAATGCACAGGGCAACTTCACATCGTCAATGAATGGATGGAGGGAGAGATGTAATGTGCAATCCTGAGTGCAAACATCCTTCCCTCCACCACTACACTGAAGGGTGGGCCATTTTTGGATCTCCCAACATGACAATAATACACAAGTCAGTCAAAGAAACGAAGGAGTGACTCAATAAGAAGCATATTAAAGTCATGGAGTGGCCTACAGTCTCCAAATATTAACCCTATAGTAATTCTATGGAAAGAACTGAACCTCCCATTTGCCAAGCTACATACCACAAACTGTTAATGTTTTAGAGATAATATGCAAAGAAAAATGGGCAAAAATATTTTCTACTATATGCACAAACATTGTCATCAACTAAAAGAAGCATCTGACCTCAGTGCTAGACAACTAGGGCTTTGCCACAAAGCACTTTATCTTCTTTAGCGAGAGGGGTCAAATACTTATTTGCCTAAATTAAATACAAATAAATTAAAATATATTATTTTAAGTTATTTTCCGGAATTTCTTTTTGATATTCTGTCTCTCCATGTTTGAATACATATTATCATAAATTTATAGACTGATCATGTCTTTATTAGTGGGCAAACCGGCAAAATCAGCAAGGGATCAAATACATATTGGACTCACTGTATCTATCTATCTATCTATCTATCTATCTATCTATCTATCTATCTATCTATCTATCTATCTATCTATCTATCTATCTATCTATCTATCTATCTATCTATCTATCTATCTATCTATCTATCATTTGCATTGTTAAAGATGCTGTTCAACCAACATAGGCCTAATTAATTCAAATTGTTAAGTGTTGAATTAACACTACAGAATATTCTCTCTCTCTCTCTCTCTCTCTGTCCCTTGTTCTACCTGTCCATTTGCCTATTCTCTCTCTCTCTCTCTCTCTCTCTCTCTCTCTCTCTCTCGCTCTCTCTCTCTCTCTCTGTCCTCTACCTGTCTTTGTTGCCCATTATCTCAGCCGAAGACATTTCTGCTCTCATCTTCATGTCCAATCCTTGTTGGCTGGACATCTGCAGCGAATCCAAATCCAAATCTGTAATCCTTGCAGGGAGGAATTCTCCTCCGGGACGCCGGAGGATTTGAGAAGAACTCCGTAGAGAAATCTCCACCGATGTCTTTATCGTCCACTGAACATGTCAGAAGATGGATTCTGGCTCACACTACCTGTGTGTGTGTGTGTGTGTGTGTGTGTGTGTGTGTGTGTTTCAGAGAGAGAGAGAGAGAGAGAGAGAGAGAGAGAGAGAGAGAGAGTGTGTGAGAGAGAGAGACGCAGACAGACAGAGGCAGTGTGTGCATTCAGGTGTGTGTGTTTGTGGCGATATTGCATTCAGGTGTGTATGTGTGTGTGTGTGTGTGTGTGTGTGTGTGTGTGTGTGTGTGTGTGTGTGTGTGTGTGTGTGTGTGTGTGTGTGTGTGTGTGCAGTATATAATCAGAGTGGACTGCAGGGGATATATTTTTGTCACCAGCACTGGTCGAGTGCTGAATGTTGCATGAGGCTGGCTACACACCATACCACACCACTAAACACCACACACACACACACACACACACACACACACACACACACACACACACACACACACACACACACACACACACACACACACACACACACACACACACACACACACACACACACAGTGGCACAAGCAGCAGCAAACAAAGAGATTGAGAACGTCCCAGCTCTTATTGATGTTCATGGACTGGAAGGTACTCGAAGCAATCAATCCACCTGCCTGTGTTTGTGTGTGTGTGTGTGTGTGTGTGTGTGTGTGTGTGTGTGTGTGTGTGTGTGTGTGTGTGTGTGTGTGTGTGTGTGTGTGTGTGTGTGTATGTGTGTGTTTTAACATTTTTTATTTTACTTTCCTCTGGAGAGAGGGAGTAATTTCAATGTAAATGTGTCGACAGAGAAACACACACACACACGCGCGCGCACACACACACACACACAAACACACACATACTTGCATTTGTCACTTCAAAGAAATCGACATATTGAAAGCATAACAAAGCCGATATATTCCTATCAGCCGACGTCTACCCACCTGATATCCAATCATGAGCCGACATTTACCCGATTTACAGTAATTATGACTTTTTGACAACCTACTCATTGCACCCCATCCGAGCGAGTGAAGCACTCTGACATAGTATTGCAGAACCGTGCAGAACAGCTTAACAACCTAACCGAAAGCATTACAGCCTTATGGCCGCGGTCTAATTTCCAAAGCTCATCCCTGGGAAGGTTTATGAAATGATATACAAAAACTGTTCAAGGGCACATTTTAAAGTTCTCAGAATCACTTGATAAAATAAAATGGAGTTTCTGTATGTTAGAATAGGTAGCATGAACAGGGTTGATGGTTTGCTTTCTTTTGTTTTGTGTTTTTTCCGAATTCTGTTCAACTCTTGAGTAATGAGTGCTCAACCAGTGCTCTCCCCCATCCCCCTCCATGACCAGTGTTGTACCCCGAACGCGTTCAATGAACGAAAGTTCATGAATGAGTTCATATTTTGAGCGAACGTGAACTGAACGTACAGTATTTACTAGATGATGAGCGAACTATGAACGCATTCATTCCGGAGCCCATGAACGACATGTTCATTCTGTTAATTCCGTAGTTACCGGATTTCATTAATTTTCCTGCAAAAACCACGACTAAACACAGTGTCAGATAGTCTAGGAGTATTATGTCTTATCCATTCTCTCTGACAGCGTTTCAGACTGTCTTTCGTCTCGTGCAAAGAAGAGGGACCAACAGCATCAGAGCAGCTAGCAACCAACCCAGCAGTGTTATACAGCGTGTTTTCTGACTTCCTGGTGACTTTTTAGATTAACGTTTCTAGCGACCGTCTTCTGGGTCTTTGGAATAAGTGTGGAGTGCTCTCGCTTCACTATATAAGATAAAATGTGCCAACAACAAGAGAAAGCTGTCTGCTGGCACGTTGCAGGATGGGACATTTTGTGCATGAGACAGAGAACAACAGTGCAGGAAAACGTTACAGAATCCACGCACCCGTGTTAAGTACAGTCCATACAGTTGACTAAAAAAAGTGAAATCGCTAAGCTGGCACACACAGTGTCTAAACAACAAACACTGTAAAGGGCTAGGCTGTCTAGGCCTACTAATGATAAACCACTCATTAATGCAAAACTAAAATATCCAACATCCAACAATGAACTAGGCCAAGTTAATTTTGTAATCTATGAATGAACTAGTTCATTTTTAAAAATTATGAACTATGAACGAACTAGTTAATTCTGAGAGCAGTGAACTGAACTATGAACTAGTTCTGGTAGAAAATTAACTTCCCCAACACTGTCCATGACTGAGGTAGCCTGAGCATGGTTCCAGCCCGCGGCACTGCTTCCTTGGGGCACCGTTTGGGGCTGCCCCCTTGAAGACCTTGAGCCAGGTGGGGGTGGGGGTAGATATCATTTTGGGGCAGAAATGTTGACAACGTTTTATGGCAAGGTATATCCCCCTGCCTTTTAGGAAAAGGGCCCTATGTTCCCCGGTCCCATACAAAGACGGGGGAACATTGGACCCGGGGAATATAGGACCCGGGGAACATAGGTACGCTCCCTCTGGCGGCATAACCTGTTAGCATGTTTTATTGCAACTGCTGGAATCTGGACATAACCACTAAGCCAAATGCCCTGATAGCACCAGAGTAAAACATTTTCTAGGATTCCTGGCATGCTCACTATTAACACTCAGTCTCTTCTGAATTTGAAAAGTGTGATGACATTGACAACAAATGAAAGGTCAGAGGATGAGGAGGTACCTGTAAACAAGGACTGTATTCTCAAGCCGGCGCAACAATCAACAAACTCAGCAAATCTGTAATCAAGCAATAGCTGGACAATGATATGAAACGAGAGAAGTATAGTTTCAGCATACAAAAATGGAGGATTCCAAAGCATACCTGCTTCCTGTGGTGGTGTTGGTGTTGAGTGTGTCTGTAGAAACTTTTGGAATGGAGGGATTTGACAATTCTGAAAATGTTAACTTGCTCGCCAGTGTTGATCTGGAACCATATCTTGACGAGCCGGAATACACAAAGGAGGAGAAAATGCAAAGACGACAAGAAAGACAGAGCCAGGCGCATCAGGCTGAACAGACAGAGCAGACAAGATTCAACTCTAATTGATGATGTCACTGTGGGGGGTTGTCAGCCCATGCCCTCCGAGATGGAGTCATTTTGTTGCCTGGAGTGGGACAAGGTCTTAAGCTGGGCATACACTGCGATATTTTCACTCGTGGGTCTTAAGCTTCTGCTCACACTGCACGATGGAATTTCACTGTTTAAAAGTTCACAACTCACGACTCACGTCCTCACACTACACGAGCCGACAGTCGGATGCGAGCGAAATGCTTCCACCGTACGACGCGACAGGCATGTTTCCCCGGTCTGCAGAGGAGGGAACATGCGCACCTGAGGTGGAGATGAGGTCGCGCTCAACAGCGAATCGCACGGCCCTATTAATTTGTGCATGTGAAGTGTCAAATCGGGTCGTAGCACTGCTTTAACTGTGCGATTTACGCACGAGCCATGACCAGAATTTCAAACCGTTTTGATTTTCTTGCGACCCTGCGATTGCACGATCGTGAGGCGAAATCGCTTGTCGTTACCCCATGTACACTGCACGATGCGAGACTCACGATTGACCTGCGATTGAGCAAGAAATTGGCCCGACTCTCAAAAAGTCGTGCGAGTGCCAAATCGGGGCAAAATCGGGGCAAAAGTCGCACAGTGTAAGCCCAGCTTACCGTATCATCTATGGCGAGGGACGACAACATGATGACGCTGGCTGCAATTGCGTCAATCCTGACTTCTTTGTCATGCTTCATCCAGCAGTTGTGGATTTCTTTTTCCGGTGCAACAAGGTGAACTGGGCAAGCCATCCAATTCCTAAAGGACCTGATCGACAATTATCTGTGAGTTCATTGCAACAATAGCATATTCTAAAAATGTGTAACGGCTACCTTGTCCTTTGTTATTGAAATGGGTGGTTTGGGCGATCATGGCTCACATAGCCTAGTTGTATCAATCCGTTTTGCCTTGGGACGCAAATTATCGATTAATTCAGTAATCATTAATTGATAGCCTTATAGATCGACTTACGATTAATTGATAAGCGGCGTTTTCCCCCCGAAATCTCAATGTCTCTCGGAAAAAAAATACTAAATCTAAAAATTGTAATTAAAAATTGAGATGAAATACCACATTTAAATTAATTCTATTTCAATTCTTTAATCCAAAGGTGATTTAAATATTCCCACTATTCACACCCCTCTTCACACACACTCTTCACATGCCCATTTCACCTGGGTCTCTTGTCAGTTGAATTATAGATTAATCGTGGTTAATATTTTTTAATCATTTAATGCATTGATCGATTAAAGTCGATTAATCGATAAATTGTTTGCATCCCTAGTTTTGCTTTAAAATTGTCTTGCCAAATAGCTCGATTTTAGTACTGCAAAGAAGCGGCAGAAAAGACTGTTTCCTGCCTGTGGTTTGCTGATAGTCTGCCAACCTAGCCATTGGCAACACTGCGCTTTGCCTTTAAAGTCCCTGAAGTTCCCTTCCGATTGTTTGCATATGGTTTGCCAACTTAACCCCGACCATCGGCAACACAACGTTTTGCTGATCTATTCCTTGAAGTTCCCTTCCAATGGTTTGCCCACGTAATCCTGACCATAGGCAATGCAAGGATAGAAAGACCAAAAGCCAGAGCTCAGTTTGAAATTACATGAATAGTATTGCAATACTTTTTGAAAATAATATACTAAAAACCATCATCAGATGATGAGAGTAACACACACACATTGACAGATACACATACACAAACTCTCTCCCTCTCCCTCTCCCTCTCCCTCTCTCTCTCTCTCTCTCTCTCTCCCTCTCCCTCTCCCTCTCCCTCTCTCTCTCTCCACTCTGAATCTGTAGTGTGTATTTCTGAGACCATATTTGATGATGCCGGAATATGATCCAGCTTAGTCTCCAGAAACAGACGCTCCACAACAATGAAGACTACACTTCAAAGAAGACAAAAGATAAGAAGACATCAAAGCAGTGCATAGAAGATAAATACCCAGATATGAAAGGGGAGGGAGGGAGTGAGCGATTATGTGCCTAAATGGCATGCCATCTTGCCTCCTTTGGAAATTGAGATTGTTTTACATAGGCATCTTTATAGATATGTGCACATACCCACGGACAGACACAGACTCAAAGACACATATGGACACATACAAAGAACATAGACGTCTCACTCTCTCACACACTCACACACTCTGTTTGAAGTAAATGTGATAGTATATAATGTGATCAGACACCCTCATTCAAAAACATAATCAGAGTAGCACATTCACGTACACAAGCACAGCACACACTCACACAGAAGGAAAACTAGCGCACAGGTGGTTGCACCTACTCTTACATTTGTCCCCTGCTCCCCTGACAATGGGTGCCAGCAGCTGTGTAGAGTTGAGTTTAGAACCAAGACCCACTCCCTTGAAATCCAGCTGAGACAGTAAGGCATCTAATGTCTTAAAGCCAGTTTACGCATTTTAGTGTGATTAGGGTGATGTTAAGTAGGCTACCGGTTGTCTCTAACTCCGTCAGGACGTCCTGCTCTGCTCACTGAAGACGTTGACAGGAAGTGAGTGGGGAGAGAGAGACGGGGAAGGGTCGGCAAACAACCTGGGTGGGCCAGAATCGAACCCGGGTCGGCGGTGTAGCAGACGAGTGCCATAGTGTTAACACCACGGTAGGGCCTATTCTTGTTTACTTTTATCTAGGAGTCTCTCACTGATTCTCCTTTTCTATTCTTCCTCCGTTTTCTGATGTGTCTGGAAAGGTCCTTTTTTACTAGTCAACCCACTCTCTACTGTTTGTCTCCTCTCTGGCCCTACCCCTAACGGTGCTTACACACCGCAAGCGCGAGACGTCCACTTAATGTGTCCGGTATCAGTCCGAAACGGTTAGAAAACAGATCATGCATTGCACACAGGAGGGCGGTGTAAGCGCTGCGCATGTCCGCCCCCACGAGCGGCTGACCGGACATGTCCGCGATGCTCCTTGAAAATAGAACTCGAGTCTATTTTCCTGCGCGGACGTCGGCGAGTAATGAGCAGGTTCCATTGAAAATGAATGGCTGCTCCCCTCGGATAGAATATGAACGCTGACTGTGCATTGTGAAAGGCAGCCAGCGAACCTCTACGGCTTGCGATGCTCCTGGACACGTTAAGCAAACGCGAATAACTCGGTGTGTGTATGGGGGGCAACCGACATTCCGCCAGTATTTGATTGCCATTCCAAGTCATTTAAACATTGTTGCAAGTACTGAAAGGCACATGAACAATGTTCTAACTCAATTGACATTTGCAACCATGTTGCAACACGAGGTGAAAGTGGAGAGAATGACAGCGCAATTACAAGATTCTTGTATCATTTTGTCACTGTCCAAATTCCATTAAAGGTAGGGTTTGAGATCTTTGAAAAATGGTTCCTTCAATAAAACTTCAATGTCAGAATGGCGGTATGTCAGAATGGTTGTATGTTTGAATGGCAGTATGTAACTGGTGTGTATCCACCGTTAGCCCAACGACCACCAACCCATATCCTCTCAACATACAGTACATCTCATTCTGCACTAGGCTACCACTCAGTCCCCCTTTTTGCTTTTCTGATGAAACTGCCCCGTGTCACAAGCACGTCACAAGCTTGCCTGCACACAAAAGCACCAGTCACACAGGTGTGCACGCACACACACACACAAACACACACACACACACACACACACACACACACACACACACACACACACACACACACACACAAACACATACATCAGCTAGGCCCTATTTCATTTCCTCAAAGCCGCTGGCCTCTATTCTCATAGGGTTCGTGAGGCTCCATGTATGAGACTCCATCATGTCAACTCCATGGGTTGTTTTCCCCCATAAATGGGCGTAACGCACCTGGAAAACATCACGCCGTTCACGAGTATGAGACTCTACCATATCAACTCCATTCATTGGGACACACAGAGACACCAATGAACAAGGACACATACCTACATTGACAACATGAGCAAAAGCACACTCCCCTCCCCCCACACACACACACACACACACACACACACACACACACACACACACACACACACACACACACACACACACACACACACACACACACACACACACACACACACACAGTGCTTTTAAAGACTAGAGTGGAGACAGACTCACCTGAGACTACTGACCTAATTTTTTCACATACCTGAAGACACACTCCTCTCAGGCAATCTCACACGCATATGTGCCAAGAGACGCATGGAAAACTACGCAACAAGACACAAACACAAGCGTACAGACACATATGCACACACACACACACACACACACACACACACACACACACACACACACACACACACACACACACACACACACACACACACACACACACACACAGAAACAAAACAACCAACCCACACACACCTAGATGCGTAAACTGTGCAGAGTGTACACGAACACATACATGGTACAGACCCACAAGCGCACAGATCTAAGATTCTACAAGATACAGACAATTGAATTCCCACACTAAATCATATAAACAGTAGAATTCTAGACCTATCCCATGACACTTCAAGAAAAAAAGAAGACTACCATAACTTGCCAACTTGAGCTTTGGGCAACAGCCACCACTTCTCTAAGCAAACCACAGCTGATTTAAAAAAAAAAAAAACCTTATCAGCAGCAATTAATTTGTGGAATAAATAGATAAAAAAGACATTTTAAGCCATTTGTTCATTTTCATGTCAAATCAGCAAGTAGAATAAAGAACTGCCAAGCATTTCACTTACTGGCCTACATCCCACACCCCACTATACCCCAGTAGTCTCAGGTTTGAGTCCTGGCAGGAAATGTCCTCTTTGCTAAACACACACACACACACACACACACACACAAACACACACACACAAACACACACACACACACCTGTGCATGAATAGGAACATGTTTCTTCATCTAAGCTCAAGGAGTAGATAGAAAATGACTCTTTCATACTCTCTCTATCTCTTATACCTGTATAAGCTCTAATGCATGTCTCTGTGTGTATGCCAAACTTACTGTACCATACAGCATATGAAAATATATAAATTAATGTAAATATTTCTATCACAAATGGGTAGATGACGGATAGGCAGCAAAAAACATTTTTTTCACAAAACATTGTTTATGAGGGAAAAAAGTATATGTCTACGTAGTGCAGCAATTAATCTTTCAAAAAATCCAAGTGGTCACAATGTTGGTCTATTCATTGATTATTTATTTACGTTGATAAAGCAATTTGCTGAAAATATGTCCTTTGGTGTGACGTTAAGAAATAAATATATTAAGTAATGTAGAAATGGCTTGATGGAGTTTTATGAACATTGTTACACTCTTCATATTTATTGCAATTCTTAATTTAATGAGAAATTACCATTGAAGTATTTTTTTTCCCATTAGATGTGAGATTATTAGAAACCTTCGAGGAAAAACAGGGATATCTTTCTTTTAAATGTTCAAAATTGTCCGAATTTATACTAACTTTTCAGGGACGATAATTTGTTCTTCCCTAATGCAATATTCAGTGTTTATCAAACATATTGTTTAGCTCAAACAAATATGTGAGCGTTTAAAACATGTCACACCGTAGGACATTCATGTCACGCTAAAGGACAGAAATGCAAAACTGAGCCAGAAACAAATATATCAACATGATTATTTTGTCTTTTGATCATAATATAATGTTGTAGTCAATATGGACCTACACTTTACACTTATAAGTCTTTGAATCGTCGATTATCAGCCTATCGTAACTCTTAATGACAGCCATACGGTCATTGAATGTAACCTGCAGAGCTCATAAGACTCATACTGAAGGGTGACCTTGGCATGACCATCACACTTTTGTAGGTATGCTATGACTGTCACACCATTGAACCTGTGGTGTGTAGTGGCCAGTGCCTGTTTGGTATCTCAAGCTGGACAGCACATTTATGCTGTATATTGAGCTCTCCACAGCATACTTTATTCATCTATACTCCTCTATATACTCTCTCACTGATCTTTCCTTCACTGTTACCGTTATATTTTATGGTTTCAAAGCACCATTAATGACATTTTATATCATTTGACAGTATCTAAAATCAACAGCAAATATTCATCAACAATGCATCAAAGTATAAATTCCAAAGGCCAATAAAGGAATAAGTCATTTGAATACACAATATTTATCTAGTCAAACAACAAAACAAAAAAAAATATGTACTACCAGTTGTTTTAAAAGCTATTTCTCAAATATCTAGTCCCTTGGTGTGACCTGTTTGTCCTTTGGTGTGATACTCCAAAGTGTCACACCATAGGACTTCTACCATCACACCATAGGACTTTTGAGCTTTTGAGTTAATTTAAAGCCATGTCGTTGCCAACTGAAATACAATTTCACCTTTAGTAAGATGCATTTTCATACATCTACATAGGAAAAAAATATGAAAAATATACACTATTGTCAAAATGTATTTTATGGCTGTCACACCAAAGGACTACAAAACTAATACATCTTGTGGTAGCAAAACATAATTGATTGACTGAAGAACTCTGAGAGAAAAATCTAAAATCCACCCTTGCCATTGGCTTCTTAAGGGTCTAAAGTCACAATTTATGTACCGCTGGAGCTTCAACAACAGATAATTATCCACAGAATTAACCAAAAAAATGATGTCACACCACAGGACATTATTTTCTGCGACAAAGTTTCACAAGTCCATACGGTCTCAGAAAAACAGGAAAAAAATTAAGCCTTGCCACTTGCTAAAATAGACACCTTTAAAAACATGCCCGGGTTGTTTAGACAAATGACTGAGCTTTGATTATTTAGGTATTTAAATATTTGGTAACACTTTATTTTAGGGATACATCTATTAGCACTAATACATACAATATTAATGCCTCTGTACGTAACTTGTAAGGCATGTACTAAGCAAAATAAGACATTTGTTAGGCATGTATTCACAAAAGTCTTGTTCATGCCCAATTAGGGATTTATTACCAGTATAACCTTAGTAAGGGCCAGTAAGCCTAGATTTCCATGTATTAGTACATAGTAAGTTCCAGAATACAATGTGGGTAAGCTCCCAACACACTATGCGAACAGACCCTGAACAGTGTGAGAACAGATGCGGAATAGGCAAAAATGACAGGCCAACGTCGTCGCTGTGTGTCATAGCTTGGTGCTGTGGCAAACCTGTCCCTAACAACTAGAAGACGGGTCCCTATTCTGAAGTGGACACTGGATCAATGCGAACAAGCACTTAAACACCAGTAATACCTACGAATTATTCGCTTATTGGTTTGGAATTGGTTCCCTATTCTGAAGTCACACATTGTTCAGCCTCTGCTAAGACTGGCACTATTAAAGCAGTTTATGGAGACTGCCATTTCGTTTCAATAGGTTATTCGAATAATAGGCCTACCAACACCACCGACATCAAGGCCAGCAAAATTCCCGGACCTTATTCCAATACAAAACTGGGGACTCTGGGTTGCTGAAAACGCGGTCCATGCATGACGCAGGAATCGCAGAGGAAAGAGGCTAGTTGACTTGGGCTTACCTGTCGACCGTTGATTGACTACATGCGCCACAGTTGCGGAGCAGTCATCTCATCAGAAACCATGGCCTAATGCAAAAATATTTATTTTGGATACTGAGCAAAACTTAATTGTAAAGAATGTATTTGTTTGCATGGGGCATTTTTCTGTCAGCAGAGACAAGTCAATGCCCCCATCTTTTTGAAAAAGTAATTCACGGTCTCTGAAACATGTTCCATATTCTTAAGTCGAACGCACTCAACCTCGCAACTAGGCCTACGCGACAAAGTTTGAAAAGACAACCAATGCAGTCGATGAAGACATTCAGTCATGGTTCACCCTTAGTCATAGTATGCTATTAACAACTTGAAACCATGGTCCCTATTCTGAAGTCAAACACACCTGCCATTACAATGTTTCACCCTTAAATAGTCATAGTATGCTACTAATAACTTGAATGCATGGTCCCTATTCTGAAGTCAAACACACCTGCCATTACAATTGTAATGTTTCACCCTTAAATAGTCATAGTATGCTACTAATAACTTGAATGCATGGTCCCTATTCTGAAGTCAAACACACCTGCAATTAGTGCCAAAACCAGTTGTCAGACTGCCATCCATAGTAAATGCAGACATTCAGGTAAATTAGTTACACCCCTAACTAACCACATAGTGCATTACTTACACCTGGAATTAGGGTCCCTGTTCTGAAGTGGACATTGGGAGTGTGTGGACAATGAAAAACAGATGCGCAACTGCAATAATATTTATTAAAGCACTTATTAAAAATAAGAAACAAAAAACTCAAGACATTCTGAGAGAGAGAGAGAGAGAGAGAGAGAGAGAGAGAGAGAGAGAAAGAGAGAGAGAGAGAGAGAGAGAGAGCGAGAGAGAGAGAGCGAGAAAGAGAGAGAGAGAGAGAGAGAGAGAGAGAGAGAGAGAGAGAGACTTAAAAAAAAACAAAAAAACAACAACAACAACAACCCCACACACCAGCGCGTAGACGGAGACTTTTTTAACATTTAAAACATTTAAAAATCAGGGATGGGCAACATACAACATTAAAACATTAAGAACAAGGAAGGATAGCCTACCAAGACAAAATGGCCATTTCTCAATGTTGTCGTGTGCACACTTGGAAGTGTGTCTGCCTAGTTGGTCACGCACAGTGATTGGATACTCTGCAGAGTTCTCCAAAGAGTAGGCTATCCAATCACTGGGCGTGACTAATTAGGCTGACACACTTCCAAGTGTGCACACTACAACATTGAGAATTGGCCATTTTCACCGCATGGAGGCTCCCGGGCCCCCGTGGCCTCCAGTTGCCCATCATCTCTCCACCCCATCTCTACGGCACTTAATATTTAACATTGATGGGCAGCAGTACACCCCTGGCCTTCAAATCGGCAATTTTGGCTTTCAGGTCAGGGGTGACGCTGCTGCCGCACCTTTTAGCAAATCCTAACAGGGTTTCAATTTTCGAGTCGTAGATCAGAGAGCCATAGAGACTGGGGTCGGCTACCTCCAGCCAATGGTCCCCCTGTCCACGTGTTGCCGATTGAAGGCCTCTGTCATCGTCCTAACCTTCTTGAAGGTCCTGAGGACCTCCTGGTATCTTTCTATGACCTCCCGGGGTGTACGGACTGAAAATGAAAGCGAAAGCGAAATCAGAGCAGAGAGCATTAGGCAAGTCATTATCAGCAAGTGTCGTTTCCTGAAAGGTAGAGTATGCAAGGTAAAGCAGCTTACTTCCAGAATGTATGCAGCCCATTCACAAAGGTATCTTTCAGTATTTTTCATTATTTCAGTATTCATTATTGACTAGGATGTGACACTTTTCATTCAGGAAATACATACGGCTCTTCTGAAAGCTATTGTGCTTGCCTTGGTGGCCCATCAGCCTGGGAAGTCACACACGCAAGACGAGGCTCTAAGCCTCACAAGCATCTCAAACGATAATGAGTGGAACATGCTTGGAAGTGAAGTGAACGTGAAAATGGGCATGACTCGTCCTAGCAAGGCGAGAACACCAGGCTTTGAGAAATGCTCATAGTGTCCACATTTCATTATTATAATTTTTTTTTAAACCATAGACTTCATTTCCTTGGCTATGCCACAGAGCTCTTTCATATGAAGACCCACTCTTGGAAGCTTTTTTTAAGCTTTTACTAACAATTACAGCAGCTGATGTGTGTGTGTGTGTGTGTGTGTGTGTGTGTGTGTGTGTGTGTGTGTGTGTGTGTGTGTGTGTGTGTGTGTGTGTGTGTGTGTGTGTGTGTGTGTGTGTGTGTGTGTGTGTGCGTGCCTGTGTGTTCTGCCTAATCACTGCTTGTGTGCAAGATTTGTCCATTTGCAACTGGACACCTTAATTTGCTTTGAAATTTTAAAAAAATTACCGTCTTCTCTACTAAATATTTGAATCTCTGGTGACCTGTGACCAGTAATGGACATATTTAGCTGCATAACCTACTGCAAAACATCCTGTGCTTTGGTCAGGTCCATATTGCTGCCACTACTCTACAAAGCTATAAGATTTACCTCTCACTTACATTACACTTAGCTGACGCTTTCATTTGTTCAAAGCGACTTACAACTATTATTTTTCAGGGTATTGGTTACAGTCCCTGGAGCAATGTGGGGTTAGGTGCCTTGCTCAATGGCACTTCAGCCATGAATGGGGGTGTAAGGAGAGGTCGTGGTGTGAGGAGTGGCCCCGGGAGTGGTGCCTCTTCTTTTTGGGTGGGGGATTGTGGACAGGGGGACCATCGCTGGAGCTGGAGCTGGAGAGGGTTGCCGACTCATGGGCGACATTGTCCTCGCGGGAGGGCTCCTCGGGGGCTTTCCCTGGGGCCCGGGAGCCTAAAAGGAAGTAAAGAACATTTATTTATTCAAGTCAAGAATGTCTGAACGGTCTTGAAGCGTGTCTGCATGTCTCCTCAAAACAACGGTCAGCTATTATGATGGACCGTACTCTCTACTTACTGCCCAGCGTATCCGAGAGGGAGGGTGGGTTTGTGTTTTTGTGATGCACTTTGTCTCGGCGAGTGTTCTACACTACGATAATGTCCTTCACTCTAAGTCCTTTTGGATAAAAGCGTGATGTAATACTGGATTGTTTTTGTTTTGTCACCAAGCCTGCGTGTGTGAGAGAGCATGCATCTATGAACATGCTCATTAAACTAGGAGTGTCCGCGACTGTTAAAGCTGCTTTGGTGTGTTCGGCAAAATAAAAGCTCATCAAGGTCACACAAGGGCAGACGGATAACTGCCTGATGTGTACACTAGTTTCATAATAATGTCAGTATGTAGCACATTGTGTCCATTTCGTTATACCACCCATCTCTGTTGTTAACCTAACGTTAGAATGACAAATACTCCTCATGTGTATTACATTTGCACAATGGATGCATCATTAATCATGAATCATTAATGTCTGACATGAAAAACTTCATCCAAGTCAACATACAGTAGCCAGGCATGGCATCAGAGGATGGAAGATAAGACAAGAGGGATATTAAAATGGGCCTTTGTTTTCTTCATGGCAGACACACTCACCTGCCAGCTGCTCTCGTAAGAAAGTCCTCTCCTCCTCTAGGTCCTTGATTAGCCTCTCCTGCCATTTAATTCTTTCTCCCATGAACTCCATTTTCATGGTCAAGTCTGAAAAATAAGAGGGAAAATATACACGTATATAATTCAAATGTACACAGAAACGTACATCTAGTACACTCTGAACACCAACCACAAGCAACAGAAAAGAGGCTGCTAACATGCATTATGTGAATTACAGACACAAATGTTATTACTTTAATCAGTACTGTGATAATCACGAATATTCATGACGTCAGGGGAAACATCTGCATTTTTACCTACATAAAATGTTGAGCCTAGGCAGTGCGCTCATTTGTTAATGATTTCAGCTACTTACAAAACATCAGCTCTGCATGGCTGACAGACTTCAATGGCCCAGAGCCCACATTTCAAATACCCCGCCCCGCCCATTAATAATAACAACACATATAATAATATTAACAACAACAACGAAATGATACACCTGCAACACAAGATTAATATCATTACTGCATGTGTAATTCAGTGACAAACCATTGCAGGACTTGATGCTGCTGGAGGCACTCTGGGGAGTCGTGGGGGGAGTCGTGGGGGGCGTCGCCGCCTCAGGTCCTCCCTGTTTGTCGGGGTGCTCCTCCCTCTCACAGCGATTCGTCTTGGTTTTGCGTTTTGGCTGTGGATGCATACATGCATTAGACATGCATCTTTGGGCACTGAGAAACAATGTATAGATAGCCAGGAATTGTCCTAAGAGCTGCAATATGGGATAATATATAAAGTAATTTTAGAATTTTTAGAATTGTGGATGTTCATTCACAAATGACACCTTTTCCACACTTGCCAACACCATTTAAATATTCATTAGGATTAGGAATAGTTCACTTTTCATACAAGAGGAATGATCTTCTCCATGTCTACCATTTTTCCCCCCAGACAGATTTTTTTTACTGTGTGTAATTTACAGTGCTTTAGTCAAACTATTAGATATTACTCCACGTCTTTGTAAATAGTCATGAAAATACCGAAAATGGCAGCACTATTTCAATGAGCGGCATAGTTGCTTGCAACCAGTGCACCTTACACGTGTTGGCAACATGTGCTGTGCGCCTGATCAAGTCATGTTCCACTCTTCTAGTGCGCAGAACAAGGCATGTTGCAGCCCATGGATGTCGGCTACTTTGCAACGTACGGTGCTTTGGTCAAACTAATTATAACCTAATTTCTTTGTACATATTCATGAAAATAACGAATTTGCCAGCACTACTTCAATGAGCAGCAAAGTTACAACCCTACACAGTGCACCTTAAAACACCTTTGGCGACATGTGCTGCTGAGCGCCTCGTCAGGTCATGCCCCACTATTCGACTGCACACACACGGCCTGTTGCAGCCCTCGTGGATGACGAATATTGAACAACTTGTACTTTAAACACACACACACACAGCCATCACCGCTTGCAGAAATGCTAACGTGCTCATGAAAAAAACACGATAAAGCTTGACCTTTACTTGCAGAACGTTAAGGCAGCCGTACTTTTGACTAATTCAAATAATTACCAAAGCACGCCATACTGTACAACGACTAAATTAAAGACCGCTAAAACATTTCGAAGTTCAATGTAGCAGACTCGAATGACTTCAAGGATAATCGCTCACTCCCTTAGCACACATCGCGCTACCAAACCGAGTTGTTCGAGAGCTATGCATGCCGAGATTCCACTCACGATATTTGTCAAATTGATACCTGTACATATCGGCAACTTTCATCAATACATGTCTCCAAAATCATAAACTTACCATCGTTCGTATATTGAAACGCTCGCTCGTCCTCCTGTCTTGTTTCTTCTGTTCTGGCTGCTGCTTGCTAATGGCTGCTGCCGCGTGGTCTGACTGGCGCTCCCTTGCTTGGCCGAACACGCATGGACCACATGTGCAGGTGCTGCTACACCTAACAGCTACCAATCACAAATCATTACAATTTAGGAAAGATTTGTGGTTGGTGGTTGAAGGGACAGTCCAATAACAAACATGTCCAATTATAACGCTTAAATGGATTGCCTGCAAATGCCGTTATTCACTATTTTAAGATATTGAAAAATCGAAATCTGTGATTGGTCACAAGTCGGGAGTTTGAGAATAAACCTTCAATTTACATGGCAGTTCTTCAAGAATTTCAACCACCTTTATGCCTACTACCCAAGCCCATAAATAGCAATTGTGGATAAAAACGCAGAGCCCGAGTCCCTGCTGTTGTGCCACAAGACAATAGGGTCTACAAGGGACAAGAGGCAGACTATTTGCTTAGATGGATTGTCACCAGTTAGAACACAGCTGGTGTTATAGGTTTGTTGCCAAAATAATGTCCAAAAAGAATTCCAGAACTCAGCAATGTATGTAGGTCTGTCTTAAAGATTTAATTGCACCAGTAACACATATTATGTATACATGGTTCCAACATTGCAATAGCATACTATTATTACATCTGTTATTACATTTATAAGAATAGAAATACAGTACAAATACTTAAACATTAAAGAACTCTGAATGACAGTAGGCCTATATATCATTGTAGTATAAAATAGTCCAGTATGGAACTTCAAAGAATAGTGAAACAATGTGTATGGCTACATGCACAGAGGGGACAAGGACATACGTATAACAAGTTGTTTATTCTGAGGCCTATCAAAGAAACCCCTTTGAAATGTAACATCACATTAAGTGCTTATAGCCTATATAGGTTGGGTCCTCCTTGGTCACATTCAAACTTTGACATTCATTTTCCTCAGATGTTTCCTACTCTAAAGTGGTATTGTCAATAAACAAGCAGACAGCAAAACTGAGTAACACATAATGATGTTTTTAATAGGGATCTTTAAAGCAAAGAGGAACAAATCATAACTTGAAAAAAGGATACGCCTCCATTGCAAACAGCAACAAATTGATACAACATAACAGGTGCTCATTAAAACGTGATTTCCAACATTCCCCAAAGCCTTTTTTCCATGCCATGAGTACCCCCTGACTCATACTCTTTCGCTTCCTCTATTCCAGTGTAAACAAGCAGGCAGCCAAACTGAGTAACACATAATCATGTTTTTAATAGGGATCTTTAAAGCAAAGAGGAACAAATCATAACTTGAAAAAAGGATACGCCTCCATTGCAAACAGCAACAAATTGATACAACAGAACAGGTGCTCATTCACCTTAAAACGTGATTTCCAACATTCCCCCAAGCCTTTGTTTCATGCCATGAGTACCCTCTGACTCATACTCTTTCTCTTCCTCTATTCCAGTGTAATTACATTGCATATATCTGTATCACCATCCCAATTATCATTACTTTTCCACGTACGCGTGTACCCTAAGGTCACGCACCCCTGGTTGGGAACCACTGACTTAAACCACAGAAATGGAGGCAAATTCAATTTTTTGACAGAGGATATTTTTTCCGTATGTCATGCAAGAGCATTCCTAGTGGTCCATCCCTGTGACGGTTTCCACGCCAGTGGGTCCACTCAATTTCATCCAAGTGAGCTTTCAACATCTGTTCAGTTCGGTTCCCTCTTAAGCGCCATACATTTGACTTGCAAACACCCCAAAGACGTTCGATGTTCTGTGTATGAGCACCTATAATGGGAATAGAATAGAAAGCCTTTACTAGCATTATAAACAGTGACCTACCTTCAAAGTAGGTACGTTACAGTACAAGGTTATGAATAACGTACAAAATTATGCACCTGTAACAGGGTCAACAAAGTTTTCCTTATGGTTGACAGTCTGGTGATCATAACCTTCATTCTGAAAGTGGTGGTAAGACCTCCATCCATCTGAAATTATGGAGCTTCCCTGTCGAACATGCTTCTTTATCAGTGGAATGAGATGAGCTGCTGAACGGCGGTGCACAATCTTCAGAATGGGTCTCCTTCTGTCACCCTTTACTCCCAACATTCCAAATACCCACGAATTTCGGTTGCTGGCCCGTCCTCTGTTATACTACAATTCACAAAATAAAAGTTTCAATTATTAGAGAATACAAGTCTTATGTCCACAGATTTCAAATGCTTGTAATGGTGTTTTCACACCTGGTCCCTTTCAGCCATTTAAGACTCAGGCCTGTGACTCAGCATACTATGCATACTGTATGTGGGTTGTGGGTCATTTCACGTGAAATCAAACACTTTGGGACCCGGCCCAATCATACTTGGTGTGCCTTTTTAGTCAATTTAGTCAATTCATTGACAACTTTTTAATGTAACATGAGGCATAGATCGTGTTTGTATAACCCTGTAAGCCTACACAGCACGCACATACACACACACACACACACACACACACACTGCTAAGGTTGGCAATGTACAAGTGCAATCAGATATGAAAACCTGGCCCCAGGTTGCCATCTGTGATCGCACTTCTTGTAAGTGTTATGAGCCTGTTCCAATCTCAATACTTTCCGCCCTTTCCGCACTGTGTTTGGGTACAAAGGGCGGTTCCATTTCTAATCGCAGCGGTGAAGTGTACCGTAAACTACCCAGATAACGCCCTCAAACCGTCCGTTTTGTGAAGTGTGGAGTTACTGTAGCCTACACTTCTCGCACTCAACGGTCGCCATGTTTGTTACGTATTTCATTGTCAGATCTGTCAAACTGCCGGCTCACGGTGATAACAGCATACCGTAGTTTCGATTCCAAAGACAATCGCCATGTGTATATACTGTATAACCGTCATTTCCACAGTTAAGTGTATCAGACAGAACGTGAATTGGACCTGCACTTCACCCTCAAACTTTGCCGTTACGTTGAGGGTGGAAAGTGCTCTGCATCTCAGTACACAGCGCACAGCGTGGAGAATGGAACAGGCCATAAACTTAACACATCTTAACAAACAGACATACCTTTCTTTTATGGCCAAATTTGCTTTCATCAATCAAAACTAGTTCTTCTCTATCCCCAATGATCTGTTTGCCTCTGCTTCTCCTTCTCCTCCTTGCCGATTTGCAAACTCTTCGTAGTCTGTCTGCAAATTTGGTCAAGGTCGCTGAACTCCCGGTTATCCCTTCCTGTAGCAGGTCAACTTGGCGCAGGTGAAGACCTTGGGTAAACCTGTAACAGAGCAACAAACAACTAAAATGTGATGTTTAGTTCTTTAATGTACATGTAGAGTTACATGTGCACAATCCCAGGTGAACAAAACATAATGTATTTGTGGAAAAAGGGTTTGCACACTCCTTTGAATTTTTTTTCTTTTTTTGATGACATTTTGTCCTCTCCGTCTTCCTCAGATTCCAAATCGTGCTTGCCAATGAGTGAATAAAAATAAAAAAATAAATTAAAGAAGAAAAAAATCCAAAGGAGTGTGCAAACCTTTCTTTAAACAAATACATAGTTCTTTAATGTGCAAAAAGTCATTTACAAGCACACTATGTAGGGTGGTAGTATAGTAGCTATGCTGGTCATTGACAATGTGCTGCCTATGGCCGAATGTGATATTTTCATGAATATTTACTATGTAATAAACTAATATGTCTGACCAAAGTACAGTACATTTTGTAGCTAAAATGTCTGTCGCTTGTTATGTTTAAAAACTGCTATTCTCCCTGTCATTATGAAATCAAAGTTTTTGTGAAGAAGAGATTTGTGCATGGGCAGTATGACTTCTGGTCAGCATGTCCACAACATGCTGACCAATATCTAGAAGGCTCAACTTGAAAAAGAATGGTCGTCGCACACTCAGGACTTCATGCAGTTATATTTAATTCGACCAACGTTTCGGCTTACGCCTTCATCAGGGTCATCTTACGTAAGACCCAGGTAAGATGACCCTGATGAAGGCGTAAGCCGTAACGTTGGTCGAATTAAATATAACTGCATGAAGTCCTGAGTGTGCGACGACCATTCTTTTTCAAGTAGAGTCTATTGTCTGCCGTACGCACCTCAAACGGTGTGCGTTTACTAAAACCCAAAGAAAGACTTTACAATATCTAGAAGGCAAAAAATGGCTCACTCAAAGCCAAACCACAGATCCTCAACTGAAATGTGATGACGACTAGTTTATAGCTCAGAAACCTGTAGGACCACTACCACCATAATCAAGAAACTGAAGACATTCATAAACCGGTGGCCCAGACGCCTCCTGGATATCTTCTGGCTAGTGCTGCAACGAACGATTATTTTAATAGTCGACTAATCAATAATAATAATAATAATTGTATTTGTATAGCACTGTATCATACAAGGGATGCAACTCAAAGTGCTTAACAAATGAGAAAAAAGAACATAATTGTTAGAGGTGGATTTAAAAGGAGAGGAAGAGAGGAGAGGCAGAGATAGCAGGAAGGCAGAGCAAGAAGAGATAAAAAGAGATCGTAGAGTCGTAGGGTCAACGTAGGTTAGGAACGGGATTCTTAGATGCGTAAGGTCCATAGTGGCTGAGAATATTGCATCTTATTTCTTTTTTGTTACTTTTGACCTGTCAGGTGGGGGCCCCTAGGCATGGGGGCCGCTAGGGGGGGGGAAAGTGGTACAGATTCTAAAGGCCCAAGCACTGATAGGGGCCCTTAAGGGGGCCCAAGCACTGATAGGGGCCCTTAAGGGGGCCCAAAATTCAAATCTTTCATGGGGTCCAGCATCTCTGGCAGCGCCCCTGCCCCTAGGCTGCAGCCATATCTAGCCTCTGCATTAATCCCGCCCTGCCTGTGGGAATTTACCAGTAACAATACAAATACGAAGCACCAAGTGGAATCAGATAGGCCATACACTAAGATGGAAAGCAGCGATAACTAAACACACTCTGCCCACAAGGCAAAAGGAAAAGAGGCATGCCAAAAAACCTCCTGGGGAAGAACTGTTGAACAAGGGCTATCATGGTAACAACTGCGGAGGGTCCAAAACAGGAGAGAATGGAAGACTTTTGTCAATGGCCCATATAGGAACTTAAAGGCCCTTTAACCCCTTCAGAAAAGGCATCCTGAATAAGCTATCAGAATAGCAATGACCAAGTCGTAATGTATTATTAAAAGCCCAGTGCACTGTCATAGTAATGTAGTACTATAGTAGTTAACTTTCAATGTATATTACAGCATGCCACAGCAGGGGCTACGTAAGTAAGCATGAATTCTGGAAATAATCTATTAAAAACTTTTACACAGTGCGCCTTTAACAACGTTATTTCTGGACTAACCATGGTAGTCAGGAAGCATTCTGCTTTCCCCTCATTTCTCAATCTCATTAACCAGAATTATTGTTCAAAATGTGTACTATGTAATGTGTAATATGTAATGCTGGGTGGGCCCTACTGCACTCAGACGCGCGCACACACTGAGAGCTTAAGGGCCATAAAAAACAACTCACCTGTATATGAATTCCATCCATGTATGAAGCCCAACATGAGAATTTTCAAAAACAGAACCTTTTCGGATAGACCTCTTGACTGATTTCCCTTTGTGACAAGAATCTCGGCAAATCCTGGCAATTAAAAAGTGGGGTTAATATTAGCTATATGGCACTGCATGGATTCAAACTGAAAATAAGTGTCTATAAAGTACACAAGTAGGTGAAATGTGCTGCAGCATGACCTGCCGTTTTTCCAAAAAAGTACTGCCGTTGCAAATGACATATTTTTCGCATGAAAATTGTATGCAACAATGTCTTTGTACTGCATGGCCAATGAATACCGGTACAGTACAATATTTTGACACAATAACAAGTCTACAACAGTCAACTAGGAGGGTATTCCAAGAACAAGCTTAGGCCTAAATTTAAGTACATGAGGTGGTAGGCCTAGGAAAATGTTCCATGGAAAAATGTTGGGGGGGGGGGGGGGGCATGAAAGAGGTTGTTCCTGGGGCCTCAAATTTGGTTTGCTATGCGCTTACGACTGTTAATACTGTACCGGTCTTAACCCTATAGCTCTCATCAAAACGAGGATTCAAGGCTGCAATGGAGCGGGCTTACTTCTACTACATAATTAGGAGTATTGGAATAACCTGTTGCACTGCAGTTGACAGCGATTTATTCCAGTAGGAATGACATGGATTTAACATGTCACATCGCCATCAGCTCACATCACTTCATATTTAAACAGCATAAAATATACCATTAATACCAGCATACAAAGCGGGAAACGATTGGCTCAATATACCCAATATACTCACCATGCTGACTCCTTTACACCATAAGCTTTTTTTAATTTCATGGAATGGCTACAGGAAGGGCATTTCATTGTTTTTTTAATTAGGCGTAGCTTCATCAGCCATTTACAAAACCTGTGTTTTTCATGGGGCGTTTGCCGGGAGTGCAATCTGTTGCGAAAATCATAATGTGACACCATATTTAAAAAATGAACGAGAGCGCAATTCTACATAGTAGTCTCTCTGTTGTTCTCAGATGCTTTCCCCTAGCTTAAATTACTTATTCTTATTATTTTTATTTTTATTTAATTTGTTTTATTTTATTTTATTTTATTATTATTTTTACCTTATGTTTTATCTTAATGTTTTTAAATGCTTTTTGACTCTAATTCATTTCCTTCTTTCTTCCCTGTTTCCTTTCATTTACATTTGTTAACTTTGTGAAGCACATTGAGTTGCACCTGTGTATGAAATGCGCTATATAAATAAACTTGCCTTGCCTTGCCTTGCCTTGTTACAATTTTCAGTCTGTCTGTCACAGAGTGATGGGCGAAACGCATCAACTTCAAGTCGTTCCCGCGTACAACTGCTGTTAGGTGTAGCAGCACCTGCACATGTGGTCCATGCGTGTTCGGCCAAGCAAGGGAGCGCCAGTCAGACCACGCGGCAGCAGCCATTAGCAAGCAGCAGCCAGAACAGAAGAAACAAGACAGGAGGACGAGCGAGCGTTTCAATATACGAACGATGGTAAGTTTATGATTTTGGAGACATGTATTGATGAAAGTTGCCGATATGTACAGGTATCAATTTGACAAATATCGTGAGTGGAATCTCGGCATGCATAGCTCTCGAACAACTCGGTTTGGTAGCGCGATGTGTGCTAAGGGAGTGAGCGATTATCCTTGAAGTCATTCGAGTCTGCTACATTGAACTTCGAAATGTTTTAGCGGTCTTTAATTTAGTCGTTGTACAGTATGGCGTGCTTTGGTAATTATTTGAATTAGTCAAAAGTACGGCTGCCTTAACGTTCTGCAAGTAAAGGTCAAGCTGTATCGTGTTTTTTCATGAGCACGTTAGCATTTCTGCAAGCGGTGATGGCTGTGTGTGTGTGTGTGTGTTTAAAGTACAAGTTGTTCAATATTCGACATCCACGAGGGCTGCAACAGGCCGTGTGTGTGCAGTCGAATAGTGGGGCATGACCTGACGAGGCGCTCAGCAGCACATGTCGCCAAAGGTGTTTTAAGGTGCACTGTGTAGGGTTGTAACTTTGCTGCTCATTGAAGTAGTGCTGGCAAATTCGTTATTTTCATGAATATGTACAAAGAAATTAGGTTATAATTAGTTTGACCAAAGCACCGTACGTTGCAAAGTAGCCGACATCCATGGGCTGCAACATGCCTTGTTCTGCGCACTAGAAGAGTGGAACATGACTTGATCAGGCGCACAGCACATGTTGCCAACACGTGTAAGGTGCACTGGTTGCAAGCAACTATGCCGCTCATTGAAATAGTGCTGCCATTTTCGGTATTTTCATGACTATTTACAAAGACGTGGAGTAATATCTAATAGTTTGACTAAAGCACTGTAAATTACACACAGTAAAAAAAAATCTGTCTGGGGGGAAAAATAGTAGACATGGAGAAGATCATTCCTCTTGTATGAAAAGTGAACTATTCCTAATCCTAATGAATATTTAAATGGTGTTGGCAAGTGTGGAAAAGGTGTCATTTGTGAATGAACATCCACAATTCTAAAAATTCTAAAATTACTTTATATATTATCCCATATTGCAGCTCTTAGGACAATTCCTGGCTATCTATACATTGTTTCTCAGTGCCCAAAGATGCATGTCTAATGCATGTATGCATCCACAGCCAAAACGCAAAACCAAGACGAATCGCTGTGAGAGGGAGGAGCACCCCGACAAACAGGGAGGACCTGAGGCGGCGACGCCCCCCACGACTCCCCCCACGACTCCCCAGAGTGCCTCCAGCAGCATGAAGTCCTGCAATGGTTTGTCACTGAATTACACATGCAGTAATGATATTAATCTTGTGTTGCAGGTGTATCATTTCGTTGTTGTTGTTAATATCATTATATGTGTTGTTATTATTAATGGGCGGGGCGGGGTATTTGAAATGTGGGCTCTGGGCCATTGAAGTCTGTCAGCCATGCAGAGCTGATGTTTTGTAAGTAGCTGAAATCATTAACAAATGAGCGCACTGCCTAGGCTCAACATTTTATGTAGGTAAAAATGCAGATGTTTCCCCTGACGTCATGAATATTCGTGATTATCACAGTACTGATTAAAGTAATAACATTTGTGTCTGTAATTCACATAATGCATGTTAGCAGCCTCTTTTCTGTTGCTTGTGGTTGGTGTTCAGAGTGTACTAGATGTACGTTTCTGTGTACATTTGAATTATATACGTGTATATTTTCCCTCTTATTTTTCAGACTTGACCATGAAAATGGAGTTCATGGGAGAAAGAATGAAATGGCAGGAGAGGCTAATCAAGGACCTAGAGGAGGAGAGGACTTTCTTACGAGAGCAGCTGGCAGGTGAGTGTGTCTGCCATGAAGAAAACAAAGGCCCATTTTAATATCCCTCTTGTCTTATCTTCCATCCTCTGATGCCATGCCTGGCTACTGTATGTTGACTTGGATGAAGTTTTTCATGTCTGACATTAATGATTCATGATTAATGATGCATCCATTGTGCAAATGTAATACACATGAGGAGTATTTGTCATTCTAACGTTAGGTTAACAACAGAGATGGGTGGTATAACGAAATGGACACAATGTGCTACATACTGACATTATTATGAAACTAGTGTACACATCAGGCAGTTATCCGTCTGCCCTTGTGTGACCTTGATGAGCTTTTCTTTTGCCGAACACACCAAAGCAGCTTTAACAGTCGCGGACACTCCTAGTTTAATGAGCATGTTCATAGATGCATGCTCTCACACTCACGCAGGCTTGGTGACAAAACAAAAACAATCCAGTATTACATCACGCTTTTATCCAAAAGGACTTAGAGTGAAGGACATTATCGTAGTGTAGAACACTCGCCGAGACAAAGTGCATCACAAAAACACAAACCCACCCTCCCTCTCGGATACGCTGGGCAGTAAGTAGAGAGTACGGTCCATCATAATAGCTGACCGTTGTTTTGAGGAGACATGCAGACACGCTTCAAGACCGTTCAGACATTCTTGACTTGAATAAATAAATGTTCTTTACTTCCTTTTAGGCTCCCGGGCCCCAGGGAAAGCCCCCGAGGAGCCCTCCCGCGAGGACAATGTCGCCCATGAGTCGGCAACCCTCTCCAGCTCCAGCTCCAGCGATGGTCCCCCTGTCCACAATCCCCCACCCAAAAAGAAGAGGCACCACTCCCGGGGCCACTCCTCACACCATATGAGAGGTAAATCTTATAGCTTTGTAGAGTAGTGGCAGCAATATGGACCTGACCAAAGCACAGGATGTTTTGCAGTAGGTTATGCAGCTAAATATGTCCATTACTGGTCACAGGTCACCGGAGATTCAAATATTTAGTAGAGAAGACGGTAATTTTTTTTTAATTTCAAAGCAAATTAAGGTGTCCAGTTGCAAATGGACAAATCTTGCACACAAGCAGTGATTAGGCAGAACACACAGGCACGCGCGCGCACACACACACACACACACACACACACACACACACACACACACACACACACACACACACACACACACACACACACACACACACACACACAACACACACACACACACACACACACCAGCTGCTGTAATTGTTAGTAAAAGCTTCCAAGAGTGGGTCTTCATATGAAAGAGCTCTGTGGCATAGCCAAGGAAATGAAGTCTATGGTTTAAAAAAAAGTAATAATAATTAAATGTGGACACTATGAGCATTTCTCAAAGCCTGGTGTTCGCGCCTTGCTAGGACGAGTCATGCCCATTTTCACGTTCACTTCACTTCCAAGCATGTTCCACTCATTATCGTTTGAGATGCTTGTGAGGCTTAGAGCCTCGTCTTGCGTGTGTGACTTCCCAGGCTGATGGGCCACCAAGGCAAGCACAATAGCTTTCAGAAGAGCCGTATGTATTTCCTGAATGAAAAGTGTCACATCCTAGTCAATAATGAATACTGAAATAATGAAAAATACTGAAAGATACCTTTGTGAATGGGCTGCATACATTCTGGAAGTAAGCTGCTTTACCTTGCATACTCTACCTTTCAGGAAACGACACTTGCTGATAATGACTTGCCTAATGCTCTCTGCTCTGATTTCGCTTTCGCTTTCATTTTCAGTCCGTACACCCCGGGAGGTCATAGAAAGATACCAGGAGGTCCTCAGGACCTTCAAGAAGGTTAGGACGATGACAGAGGCCTTCAATCGGCAACACGTGGACAGGGGGACCATTGTGGCCACCGCCCCCATCGCGGAGCTGGAGGCAGCCGACCCCAGTCTATATGGCTCTCTGATCTACGACTCGAAAATTGAAACCCTGTTAGGATTTGCTAAAAGGTGCGGCAGCAGCGTCACCCCTGACCTGAAAGCCAAAATTGCCGATTTGAAGGCCAGGGGTGTCCTGCTGCCCATCAATGTTAAATATTAAGTGCCGTAGAGATGGGGTGGAGAGATGATGGGCAACTGGAGGCCACGGGGGCCCGGGAGCCTCCATGCGGTGAAAATGGCCAATTCTCAATGTTGTAGTGTGCACACTTGGAAGTGTGTCAGCCTAATTAGTCACGCCCAGTGATTGGATAGCCTACTCTTTGGAGAACTCTGCAGAGTATCCAATCACTGTGCGTGACCAACTAGGCAGACACACTTCCAAGTGTGCACACGACAACATTGAGAAATGGCCATTTTGTCTTGGTAGGCTATCCTTCCTTGTTCTTAATGTTTTAATGTTGTATGTTGCCCATCCCTGATTTTTAAATGTTTTAAATGTTAAAAAAGTCTCCGTCTACGCGCTGGTGTGTGGGGTTGTTGTTGTTGTTGTTTTTTTGTTTTTTTTTAAGTCTCTCTCTCTCTCTCTCTCTCTCTCTCTCTCTCTCTCTTTCTCGCTCTCTCTCTCTCTCTCTCTCTTTCTCTTTCTTTCTCTTTCTCTCTCTCTCTCTCTCTCTCTCTCTCTCTCTCTCTCTCTCTCTCTCTCTCTCTCTCTCTCTCTCTCAGAATGTCTTGAGTTTTTTGTTTCTTATTTTTAATAAGTGCTTTAATAAATATTATTGCAGTTGCGCATCTGTTTTTCATTGTCCACACACTCCCAATGTCCACTTCAGAACAGGGACCCTAATTCCAGGTGTAAGTAATGCACTATGTG
>NC_085871.1:42809005-42814005 GCF_034702125.1 Engraulis encrasicolus
TGACTTGTCATTGGGTCTGATTTTAAATGTGCCATATAGTTCAATGTGGGAGCAGGTTCACACACTAAATAAGACACTAAGGTCAAGCACAATCAGATTTTTTTTTTTTTAAACAATTCTCAGAGCAGAGTAGAGCAGACGTTTCAGGTTACTGCCATCAGAGAGTAGTGACTTGACCTTAGTGTCTTAAGTGTGCTCCCACATTGAACTCTACTTTTTGGGTCCATGCACCTACTTATTTCTAAACATCTAAGCGCAATTATACCCCTGCCTCCTGATGTGCCATATAACCTGTATCTCTCCAATTGTGTGTGTGTGTGTGTGTGTGTGTGTGTGTGTGTGTGTGTGTGTGTGTGTGTGAGAGAGAATGTGTGCACGCAGATATAAGAAGTTGGGGTTGATGATCCACATGATGGTGATGGACCAGGACAGCTCTGGACCTCCTGACTGGCAGCTCCATCCTCAACCTCTTCCTGCCCTTCACACATGTGCAGGTAAGGCCATTTTTAAAAAAAAACTCACTGCATTGTCTGTGGCAAACGTAGGAGAAAAGGAGTGTGCGAGTGAGTAAGTGAGAACCCGGTCATTATACATGTGACCCTTAAAGGGCGTGTGTGTCTCCTAGAACCAAGACAGTGGCAGTGTGTGTCTGTCTGTCTTTGGTTAAGGATATCTTTAAGATATTACCTTGTTGTGGTAACATAATTTTGCTATTTCTGACAGGCAGAGAGGCAGTTTTCTGAAGGATGGTTGATGTCAGTACCAACATGTTGTGATGGAGGCTTCCACCTGAGCTGAACACAGAAACTTGCACACAGTGGTGAGTAAAACACTGAATCTAAAGACAAGCTGGGCTACTTCACAGTGACTAGACCCAGAGATGACTGGAGCACTCAGCAACTTTTTTAGAGGTTTTTTATTTTGGTACACAAATGACTGACGTTTCGGCGCACGGCGCACCGGCGCACTCTGAGGAAGGCGCAGGTGTGCCGAAACATCAGTCATTTTGTGCACCAAAATAAAAAACCTCTAAAAAAAGTTGCTGAGTGCTCCAGTCATCTCTGGGTCTAGTCACTGTGAAGTAGCCCAGCTTGTCTTTATACTGCTGTCCTCGACGGTGAGCACCACCAAGGCTGAAGCGCAGACATCCCCTCTTCGAAAACACTGAATCTGTTTTGTTCTGCACTAGAACTATACATATTTCAAACAGTAATTCCTTTCTGTGCTGTGTTCGTTTATTGCAATATGTATAGAGGATAACACAAAACACTGGCACTGTAGTGATCCCTGCACAGGCCAGAAGCTGTGTATCTTCAGCCTGGTGTTCTGCATTAAAATGATGGGTGTGTTTTTTTTTATGTAGTGTATTCTATGTATCCCTCTCGTGTGTGTGTGTGTGTATGTCTGTGTGCATGCGTGCAGATGGAAGCAGTCGTTCCTGTTCAGCATTGATATGCCGGTAATGGGTTTGATGAGCCACAGCATGGTGATGGGCAATCAGCATCAGGACCAGGGCCGCTCACAAGGAGAACCTCCTGCCCTGCCTCTTCATCCTCAAACTCCAATCTTCCTGCTCTTCACACATGTGCAGGTGAGGACAACCTCTAAAATGCACACTTGACTTGAGGCAAAGGGGGGAGATTAGGCGTGCATGCATGCACGCGCACCAAACTTTAAGACAGTAGCAGTGTGTGTGGGGGCATGTGCACAAGCATATGCACGTGCTCATGTCATGTCCTTCTGTAGGTAGATAAGGGGTGGTTGTTTTTGTCTTAATAGTCATTCATAACATTAACATGCCTTTTTTTTGACAGGCACGAAGCCAGCTTTCAGAGGGAGGGCTGATGACACCAGCAACTTCGGATCTGAACCTGATCAACCCAGCACCAACCACTGTGCCGCTCCTCCTCTGCCAACTGCACCACATGGCTCCACCATCTCAAAAAGGCACAGACACTACTCCACTTCCTGCGAAGGATGAGAGAAGAGCCGACCTCCCCACATCGGCACTCACCACCTTCTACAGGGGTGTCATTGAGAGCACCCTGGCCAGCAGCCTCTCTGTCTGGCATGGCAGCCGTCAAGAGTGGTGAGGACAGCAGAAAAGCTCATAAGATCACCCCTACCAGCCATTCCGGATCTGTACACTTCACACTGTTCCAAGAGGGCAATGAACATCATAAAGACACAACTCATCCAGCACACAGACCGCCCTCCCTACTACCATCAGGGAAGCGCTAGCCCACCATGCAGTGCTGCAAAAGCACACTGGAAAACGGCTTCTTTCCACAAGCCATCAGACTCCTCAACGCACTGAAGAAAACCACATGAATAACCAAGGACACGAGAGAATATTCCATGAACACTTCTTTCACCATGCCACTTACATTTTACTCATTGCACCTTGTATACAGCATCTTCACATCACCTGTATGAACTCCTCCTGCCATGTGTGTGTGTGTGTGTCCACTGTGTTTGTGTATTTATTGTCCATCAGTATGTTAATTGCACACTGTTTGGGTGTGAGTGTATTTATAGTATGTATCAGTCTGTATTTAATGTCAATGCCTTATTTTTAGTTATTAGTTAAATGCACATTGGAGACTGGTCAAACACAATTTCAAACTTTGTGTTAACCCTCCATAGATTTTTTTTGTCAAAAAATGGAGTCTAATCTACTGTACTAGGCTATCAACAGACCACACAGTTGAGTGCTGTTTTATGCACTCTGAATATGAGGAGAGGAAGAGGTGACCGTTCACACTTCATAGTGTAAAAGTAAACGGAAATAAATTCACATTTCATTCCTGTCTCGTTCGTTCACTTCTTTCAGCAATGTATGTGGCCTACATGCAGGGAAGCTGACAGGGGGGACAAAGGGGTCCGTTGACCTGGGCCCAGTGAGACGAGGGGTCCAGGAATGGGTCCTCATTACATTGTATGTAGTCTATTGAGTGGGGGGCCCTTTCAGATGACTTTGTCCTGGGCACAGCCAAAGCTGTCAGCGGCCCTGAT
This sequence comes from Engraulis encrasicolus, assembly GCF_034702125.1. Lineage (NCBI taxonomy): Eukaryota > Metazoa > Chordata > Actinopteri > Clupeiformes > Engraulidae > Engraulis > Engraulis encrasicolus. The sequence continues at coordinate 42,812,021 of NC_085871.1, forward strand.
TATGTACGCACAAACACTGGTTATGATGGTAGGAAAAATGTTCTGTTTTCTGATGGCCTTTGAATTAAGACAGGCCAATCTGGAACCTCTCCTGGATAAAGAGGTAAGCTTCAATAGTGTGGTCACTCCTAAATCATAGACAGACATGGAGTATGGTAGGCCTATGGTAATGAAGAAATCGTTTTTCTCCAATAGAACAAAAATGGCCTATTGCCATTTCAAATACTATTTCATATATTTTTTCATTAATATCTGCTCTTTCCAAGCTGACCACATTGCCACATAAATGTGGTGAGGTGACACGCATTACTTTAAAAAGTCGGGAATGTGTTGCTGATGTTTTACATCGTTTCAAACTTTTCTAAGTAGCCTATACCAAGTGAACAACCTCGCCAAAAAAGGGTTTTTGAATTATTATTTGTCCGGGTGTGTGAATATCCTGGAAAGGATGTTAAATCATAGCCTACACAGTGTTAACAGTGACCTTGATACACACAGCTAGGTAAGGTGATGTCAACGTCGTCGTGTTGAAATTAAAGCATTTTGGCGACCCGATACGTTGCTATGACAAATTTGTGCATAGCGACACGAGTCCTAAACAGTAGGCTACACAGACTTCTATTACGGGAAGACAAAGCAAAAGACATTGGGATTAGAAAACGTGTGATTTATCTCACTTTCTTACATAAATTGTTGAGAATATTATGTCAGTGGAATGTTCAGTGAAACGTTTCTCTGGAAGATAACAATTTGGACGGGATATCTTTGTAACAAACATGGAGCCTTCATCCGGAAATGGCCTTGAAAATGACATCATGCAGTATCCCTTCACGATTGGCCAATACGGCAAATGCCGGGAACGCCCATGGGCGTGCTTGCATTAAGGGTGGAACTGTTTTACTGCAGCTGGACCCTTCTCCCCTCTTTCTTCTGTTACAGGCGTTTTCATTTTTCTTCTTCCTCTACTTTAAAGCTCAAATTAAACCCCATTACTCAAGATAAAAAAAAACTGTTGCTCAGGGTTAAAATGTTTTTTGTTCAATTATAGTGAATAAAGCACTGTTTGAATTATACAGAGAGACAGAGACTGTTTTGATTTAATGGACTTAATAACAAAATACAAATGTGAAAAACTTCCAGGCAGCCTTTCTCCATAAAATAATATAAAAATGATATACTTGCATACCTATCCACTCCACTATCACTAATGGAAACTGCCACGAGAGGGGGGGTGGGGGAGAGAGAGAGAGAGAGAGAGAGAGAGAGAGAGAGAGAGAGAGAGAGAGAGAGAGAGAGAGAGAGTTCTTACTTAAATCAATCAAGTGCAATCAAAAGTAGTGTTGAAAGGAGCTTTTTTTCTTTTAACTCAACAGATACTATTTCCTACTGAGATATAAAAATCTTTTAGAATTTGTAGAAATTGAGAAAAAAAGAAAAAAAACTTGTAAAACTTGTGTATGATTTTACAATATCCTTTCCATGTCGGTAGGTACCCTCCACAACCACTATTTTCAGTCAATTAAAATTCAGTTAAGATCACATTTTCTCATCAACTTTCTAACGACCATACTGTATGCACACATACATACTGTGTGCATAAAATTCCAATTTCTGTAAATCAAAAAGAAAGTACTTGGATAACACGGTTATGGTTGACAGTATTTACAGTAATGCCGCCCAGGGTCTTGGACACATGGGATGCTTTATTACCTGTTTAATGGTGCCATTAACCACTATATAAATCTACAGCAGGGACTCTTTCAAACCCTTACATCCACTGCCAGAATAAAGGCTTCCTGCTATGCTTATACAGTACTACGACAGGAGACAATATTATATGTATAACGTTCATTATGTCTAACTGTTTAAATCACATTTATTTTTTCTTTTACTTCAGACATGTAAAAGTTTTATCTTTTTGGAAAAAAGGTTCGCACACTTCTTTGGATTTTTTTCTTCTTTAAGTAATTTTTTCTTCTTTTTAT
>NC_085871.1:42819005-42831505 GCF_034702125.1 Engraulis encrasicolus
GTTATGGCAGTGCATATTTTACCTCCAAGCTAACTGTTAACATTGAGTTCTATGTGATCAGTTAGCCGCGAGCTGGTCTCATAGGACTCAATGACAACTGCTAGCATGGAGGTAAAATCTGCACTGCCATACCCAGAGAACGGTTGAAAGTACAGGACAACGGTAAAACCCTATTATTCTCAACTCAAGGGGAGGTGTAAAATAAGCTTATTTCCAAAAATGGGACAGTATCACTTTAACTTGCCTTGACACATTAACACAAAAACCTTCATCTGCTGAGGTGTTGACATCTTCATGGTATATTTTTTTGGAAATAAAATGAAAACAGACATCCCAGACTCCAGTTCTCAGGATGTGAAGATATTGGTAAATACACATAAACCAACAAGCGCATACACACAAAATAGAATTATGGGCAGACATGAGAACGAGCTTTCAAAACTGATCAGACTTTGCAAAGGCAAAAACCCAATAGAAGACACGGACTGAAATACTCTAGTCTAGGCCCATCTCCCGTTCTCTACCCCTCTCTCTCTGTCTCTCTCTCACTCACACACACACACACAATCTCTCTCTCGCGTGCGCGCGCACACACACACACACACACACACACACACACACACACGCACACGCACACGCACACGCACACACACACACACTAATTCCCCAGCCTACACCTCTAACTGAGCAGCCCACATTACAATGTTAATGAATTAGCCCAGAAGTTTGACACCAACACAGAGGACCAGAAGAGAGGGAAGCTAGAGAAAGAGAGAGAGAGAGAGAGAGAGAGAGAGACAGAGACAGAGACAGAGAGACAGAGAGAGAGCGAAGAAAGACTGATCTGAGAGAGAGAGAGAGAGAAAAGAAAAGAGAGTGAGAGAGAGATAGAAATGTACTACAGCGAAAAAACACATCAAAGATAGAAAGAAAGAGGGAGAGAGAAAGGAAAAATGTGTGCACACATCTAAATATAGTATGCAAATAGGAGCTGCGAGAATTTATAGATGCAGCGAGATAAAGAGGGAGTGCTGAAAAGGAGGAATGGTACGCTGGAGGAAAGAAGGAAGAGAAGAAATGGAGGAGAGGAAAGAGAGAGAGAGAAAAAAAGAGGGAAAATAATGCAGCTTAGGCCAAACAAATCAGACAAACAAATGAGGTAAACAACTTTGGAAATGAAAACAAATAAAGCTATAAAGTTGCACTCACACAGCCGAAGGGGAGAGGAATGGCAATGACTTTAAATCCGGGTTGCAACTTTTGGGCATTTTTCTCTGTGTAATAGAGTTTTAATTGGAGTGTGTGTGTGTGTGTGTGTGTGTGTGTGTGTGTGTGTGTGTGTGTGTGTGTGTGTGTGTGTGTGTGTGTGTGTGTGTGTGTGTGTGTGTGTGTATTGGAGGGGGTGTAATGTGTGCCTCAAACCTTTCTTAACTGCTGACTGCTCTTTATTCAGTCTGATGAGCACACACACACACACACACGCACACACACACTACACTCACACTCTCACACACACTACACACACACACACACACACACACACACACTACACTCACACACACACACACACACACTACACACACACATACATACATACATACATACATACATACATACATACATACATACATACATACATACATACATACATACATACATACATACATACATACATACATACATACATACATACATACATACAGTACATACATACATACATACATACACACAAACTACACACACACACACACACACGTACACACACACACTACACATGCACACACACACACACACACACACGGTACCCTACCACGGTGCCCTACCCTAATTTTGCTGGACTTCCTCCTATTTCAAATGTCAGTGCATCAGCATGACTTCTAATGTCACACCAGCACAACCCATAATATAATTCCCCTCTCTCTCTCTCTCTCGCTCTCTTTCTTTCTCTCTCTCTCTCCAAATCAAATGTCACTTCTGAGTCACCATGAGTCCAGCACTTAGCCTAATTTCTCTTCTCTATAAAACTGCAGAGTATCATAGTCATTTAAAAGGGCACAAGGTAGGATGACGTCGTTTGCACGGTGCCCGTGGCATGCCTGTCTCTAAAATGTTAACCGTAAATGAAAAACTGCTGTTCAAATAAATTCGCTGGGAGAATGTTTTTCATCACAGAATGCCAGCAGTTCATACAAATCTGAATACAGTATGTAAAGCATTTTTTCGTATGAAAAGTGTTTCCCACGACACTCGTTCGGACCGCTCTGTCAAAAGTTGCATGAGCACTGTATTCCCCAACAGTACTATAAACTAGACAGGTTTACGCTGTAGTACTCAATATTGCAAAAATGTCCAGAAGACATACACAATTTAGGTGTTCTCAACAGGTTTTCAGGTACCAATAAATTAACTCTGGTTGGCATTGTGTTTTTAAGTACAACTGACATCCTAACACAATGTCTTTGAGTTGTAAATTGGAACTCTATCTGGCATATGAGTGGTTAGATGTCATGACAACAGCTGAGGTGACCATGGAGTAGTGGTTAAACAGCTGGTCTTCAACCTCAAAGGTTGCAAGTTCAATGCCCAACATGGAGATAACCTATGCTTTCATACTTCCTGGAACATAGTATGAAAATGTTCAGATGGCCACCAGACCCACGACTCCAGCTTTAATTAGCGATGTTTTTCACATTTAATTTCGAGCGAAATTAATGAAGAAAAATGCTTAGGTAAAGCAAGACAATGTTTGAGCTGCTGTGTTCTGGATAAAGGAATAGCCACAAGATCAGAGGATTGCAGGTTTGAATCCTGTATTACCAATAAAAAAACACTCAAGTAGATATTTATTGTTTATTTTTTGCGAAACTGTGAAAGTTACAAATTCTTTAAATCATGTCAATTGGAACTAATATCTGACATATGAGACTATGGATGTCAGCATGTTGTGCTTGGGCAGTCATGAACTAACAGTTAAGCAGTTGGCCTTGAAACATGATGGTTTCAAGTTCAATTCCCAGCACGGGATATTAGTTTAAAAAAAATCACATTCAAACATTATTGTTTTGGTATGATGTCAGTTGGCCGGATTTGAAGTGGAAAGTATGTGTGAAACACATTTGACTGTTAATTATGAGTAAGTACAAAACTTTCTAACAAATACAGCTAACTTTCTACAAATATATAACCTGCAGTTGAGTGGTGTAGGGGATAGTCCTCTGCATGTAGCCATATTGGCATGTCCTTATCTTGAGGTTGAGAGTTCGAATCCTAAGGCTGGATCACTCACTTTTTTGGTTGTTTTAGTTGTTTTTTTTATTGTTCACCCGCTTCTGCGTTGTGTAAAGAAGAACCCATTCATGTCAGAACCATAGAAACCCTATTTTGTTAAAATGTAACATAAAATACAAACTTCTCTAAAAATGGTGAATCTGTAAATGGGGGATAGATTTACTCAACACCATGTGATCATCAAAACACAACTGACAACTTTGTTTGGCATGGAAAAATGTGTCTATCAACCCCATTTCAAGGTAAGAAAAGACCCATAAAAGTGTGTTGGTGTGTATGTGTAGTAGTTTACTATGTTGCTGTGTTTGACCTTAGGTTCTCTTGATGCTACACTGTGTGTGTGGTATGTTAGCAACTTAGCTTAGAATGTTAGCTACTGCTAGTTAGGCTAGCACTGTGTAGGCCTTTCATACAAATCTTTTTATTGTATCATACATCTGCCGTGTATTTGCAAATGATGCGTTGCATTTTCATGATGACATATTGCACATTGAACTTCTGTATCATTCAGTGTAGCAAACCCAGTGATCATGCTGTAGGGGCCTAATCCAACAAGTCCTCATGAAAGCCTTAAACTTATTAGGCTATTTATGCTCCACAGGCAGCCGATATGGGACCACCAGAACTTTATTATCCATCAGCTCTACTCAACACTCCAATGATAAACAACTGACTGTGTTGTGAAGTCTGACACTATTTTGGGAGAAATGTTATTGTAAGTTAGGCTACATGGATCTCCTTCAGCCACCAACTCCTAATAAAAGATTCAGAAATGGACAACAAATAAATGACTAAATTGCCTAATGTGTTGAGGTTGATTCTTTGTAATGTATTGACTGTTGACTGTATAGACTGGGTCTACATTTTTGAACAGATTGTTGTGTAATGTATTATTGTTGTGTTATTGTCGACTGTTTTTGTTTGTCAACCACATGGAACAAAATAAAAAAAAACTTGATATAAAGCATTGTTCACGTTTGTGGAATTAAAGCTCATGTTATATTTGGTTTAAACAGAGGGATGGTAGCCTAGTGCATTAGTATAAACCAACCAATCAATAAACCAACCAAGATTTTTTTTTGCCTCTAAAATGGGAAAACAAAACTTTTAATTTTTAAATCAAAAACCTAGAGCCAATATAGCTAAAAAAAATGCTGTGCTAGTTTACTTTAAAATTGTAACTCTCTGCTAAGTACTAACTGCATTGATTTTTGCATCATTCTCGAAATATTAATGTCAATGGAGCATGTTAGATCTTTGAGTAGCAGCTACTAAAACATTCAAGATTTAATTTTTTCTCATAACATTTGTTTTCACATAACATGTCTGATTTTATGTAAGACTTACGTAAACGTTTTAGTTTTCAACTCAAATCTTTTTGTGTAAACCATTGTTTCTGTGCATTTTAGAGTTTGGAGTAGGCCTACATACTTAACTTGGGCTGCTAAAAACTAAAAATCTAATTATGGAATTAATGTTTTCAATCTTTTCAGTCATTTCAAAGTTTTTGATCATCTTCTTGAAGATTTTGGGTCCTTCATATGCATGAATGTATGTAGTATTTACATTAAACATTTGGTCACAAAACTAAAACTTTAACGGGAATAAGTTTCCACAAAAGTTTTGAGTTCGTGGAACATGTTGGGGTTAACAGTGTGGGTTTTTCTGGTAGCGGACCGTGGAAATGGTCGCGAGAGTCATCATTCACAGACAAATGATTCACGTAACCATCGGCTGACTGGGGACAGTGATTAATTCAACTTTTAATCCTACGTGGAGCCCCTTTCAATTAGGATATGCCAAATGAACTGTTTCAACTCGCTCATGGAACATTTGCTAAACCTTCACGTGGGTTTCACTGCCAATGCAAAAGCGAGAAGTACTGTCAAGTATCCGACCTCTGCATTCCAATTGGTTACTCGCTTACTCGCCTCGCTCAAAGTTAAAATATTTTTTATCTCAGAATCCGCCCATATCGCATAGCTGGCACTGTCCTCGCCTCTTCGCTTTGCTGGAACACATAAACATTCTACTGACTTGTCTTGCTGAGCGTGTAACTAGTAGCGATGTGTATGAACGTAGCTTAAGCGCTAAAAATGCACAAACACACACCATGGAGTACCATGGAAGCACACATAGTTCATACACACTAACACACACACACAACCAGACACACACACATTCACACACAATGAATGCCTGTACACAGAAAGCACAAACACACACACACACAGAATGCATGTCTGTACACAGAAAGCACACACACACACACACACACACAGAATGCATGTCTGTACACAGAAAGCACAAACACACACACACAGAATGCATGTCTGTACACAGAAAGCACACACACACACACACACATAACTTATAGTATGAGTGACCTTATCGAGGCACTGCACTGTCACACTGGGGGCCCGGGTTCGATTCCCGACCTGAGGTCATTTCCCGATCCTCCCCCTTCTCAATTCATTCAGTTCAATTCATAGAAGCTTTATTAGCATGACAAAAAAATATTTTGCATTGCCAAAGCATTGGTTGAAGATACATTGGTAATGATAATATAATGAAATAAGTGTTAAAACAAACAAAACATTAATCCTTGTGATTGCATTGATAATATCAGCAAGAAAAGAAAGCAAACAGAAACGTGTGTGTGTGTGTGTGTGTGTGTGTGTGTGTGTGTGTGTGTGTGTGTGTGTGTGTGCGTGCGCGCGCGTGCATGTGTGTTTCTCTCTCTCTCCCACTCGCTTCCTGTGCCATTCTTCAGAAATACAGTTTACCTAAGCTTACAAGCACACACACTTCTACCATTAAGACTCAGAGAGAGGAATTCGTATTTAACGATTTAATGTTAAAATAGTTGACAATGGAATTGGCATAAGTAGACAGTATTTGGCGTAGGTCCAATCATCAGCCCGGGTCTTGCGCTGGCGGATCCATTAGAGCCTGCCGTAGCCGTGCAGCAGGAACTGGACCTTTAACCCCCCGGACAGGAAGACTGGACCCAACTGGCGGCGGTGGGGATGGAGGAGGAGATTTCGGACCGGCCATGCCTAAGCCAGCAAGAAAGGAGAGTTAGACATGTCGCTATAAAGGAAATGGCAGCCGCTGATTGGCTCTGCGAAATGCACAGGTGACCTGAGTCTTCCTGGCAGAACTAACGCAGGCTACACATATCTGATGATTATAACTCAACTGCAGTGCATGTTAGGTCCTATCTGTTCTGTAGATACCTCTGTGTATGGGAGATTAATGCAATCTTTAATAACTTTTTTTTTTACTTCCATCTGTTTCTCCAGATACTTTTTCCTTCAGATCCTCTCTCAACTCAATCTGCTCTGTAGCTATGCCAGAGATTGATGTGGGAAAACAGCTTTTTAACATTAATATGGGGAAACAGCCCTTAACTTACACAAGGGTAAATCTTTCAAGATTACACAGGAACGTCACCTCCAATTTAGATATACAGTGGTGCTCATATGTTTACATACCCCAGCAGAATATACGCTTTCTTGGCGATTTCTCTCGAAATATGAAGGATTACACAAAACCTTTTTTTTCACTCATTGCTAGTGACTGGCTTAAGATATTTATTAGCAGTATTCTGTGTTTACTCTTTCACAAGCATGATCACAACCCAAACTACCCAAATGACCCTGTTCAAAAGTTTACATACCCTAGTTTCTGATGCTGAATATGGCCCTGTTTAACATCAGGGGCCGCTCTAAATTGTTTGTGGTAGTTGTGGATAAGGCTCTTAATGTTCTGATGACAAAACAGCACAGTCTTCCTGGCAGAATAGTTGTTTCCTATAATACCTTTGGGTGTCTTGCTGGAACCTCACATTTGAGGTTTCCCCTGAGTGGCTCAATGATGTTGAGATCAGAAGAGTGAGACGGTCGCACAAAAACTTCATTTTATTCTTTCTGAAGCTAATGACGGGTTGATTTGGCTTTCTGTGCTGAAATATTGTCATGTTGGGATGTCCAACAATGAACCATGTGCAGATTCAATGCTGATGAGTGTCAAGTTTCCTCCAGTATTTTTCACGGGGCAATGTATTCATCATCAAGTGTAGTGCATTTGTAACTCAAATGTCCCCATGACATCAGTGGTCCATAACCATGTTTCACAGAAGGGATGGTGTAACTTTCATCATAGGCTCCGTTGACTGTTCTCCAAATGGTACTGTTAATAGTGGCTGAAAAAAGTTCCATATTGATCTATTTTTTCCAAATGACTGTCAGATGCATTCTGATGCTTCTCACCATGCTATTTGGTGTATCATATGCAAAATAACATGTTTGCATTTTTGTAGTAATGGCTTTCTCCTGGCAACCCCCAACAGCCCATCTTTCCTCAAGTGCCTCTTTCCTGTACAGTTTAAAACATTTTTTTCATGTTGTCCTACATTCCACCTGAAGCTATTTTTTTGGTTTTCCTATGCCTCCTGAACAATTTCCCTTGCAATGATCATTGCAATGCAATGATTCCCTTGCCCATTGGCTTGATTCCAACCAAACCCCTCATATTGCATTTCTGAATTGAAATTCCAACAGTGCCAACATGGCAATATTTCGACACAGAAAGCCAAATCAACCCATCATTAGCTTCAGAAAGAATAAAATGAAGGTTTTTGAGCGACCATCTCACTCTCCTGATCTCAACATCATTGAGCCACTCAGGGGAAACCTCAAATGTCAGGTTCCAGCAAGGCACCCAAAGATGTTATAGGAAACAACCATTCTGCCAGGAAGAATGTGCTGTTTTGTCATCTGAGAACATTAAGAGCCTTATCCACAACTACCACAAACAATTTAGAGCGGTCCTTGATGTTAAGCAGGGCCATATTCAGCATCAGAAACTAGGGTATGTAAACTTTTGAACAGGGTCATTTGGGTAGTTTGGGTTGTGATCATGCTTGTGAAAGAGTAAACACAGAATACTGCTAATAAATATCTTAAGCCAGTCACTAGCAATGAGTGAAAAAAAAGGTTTTGTGTAATCCGTCATATTTCGTGAGAAATCGCAGAGAAAGCGTCTATTCTGCTGGGGTATGTAAACATATAAGCACCACTGTATGTAGGTAACATAGACATGTATAATACATCACTCTTTGCTATTTCTCTCTCTCTCTCTCTCTCTCTCTCTCTCTCTGTTTACGGTTCTTTCTTTCACTTGGTCTCTCTTGCTCGTTTTCATCCTTTCCACCTGTTTATCACGTGTGTGTGTGCGTGCGTGCACTTACCCGTGTGTGTGCATGCCCACAATGCATGTACAGTGTATACATTTAAGCGAGTCCGTTCAAGTTAAACTTGTAGCTGACCCACTACTAAATTGCTGTTACTGCTTTTCATCTCATATTTTTCTAAAAATATAATCTAATTCTGAATCCCTCCCTATCTTCCCTTCTCTCTCTCTCTCTCTCTCTCTTGCTCTCCTCTCTCTCTCTTTCTCTCCCTCTCTCCCCATGTGTGTATAATCGCTGCCCGCCACTCTTTGACATCCCGAGATCACAGTGTGTGTTCAGCAGAGCCAGAAATAGACCGTCCAATCACGGCCCAGATAATTATTTAGCCACGCTGTCACAGACCTGGCGTCAACCGCAACAAATTCATTTTCAGGTGAGGCAAGAGAACACCTCTACACACACACAAACACAAGCGCACAAATCACACACACACACACAAAACACACACACACACACACACACACAGGAAAAACATCAGGACACACACACACACACTCTCCTGTTCACTCTATCTCAACATTACATCTCTCTCCTTTTGACAGGACCAAATAAAAAATGGTAGTCACACAGCCAGGCAATCCACTTCTGCAATCTTAATCAGAATCTGCTTCTTTCACATATTTTGTGTGTGTGTGTGTGTGTGTGTGTGTGTGTGTGTGTGTGTGTGTGTGTGTGAGTGTGTGTGTGTGCGTGTGCCACACTCTTTTTTGTTAATGTGTGTGTGCAAGTGAAATGATTATCTCTATCTACACCGGGGTGAGGAACCTTTTTAGATGCATCCTAGCATCTCTATAAGAGGGTATATCCGTCCGTCCGTCTCTGTCTGTCCGTCTGAAACGCATTCTTTAAATCGGCCAAAACAGGATCTTCGCCGCCATTTTTCGCGTTACTCTTCATATATGTGCCTTTCTTCTACCACCGGATTGTGATAATCAACAAGTGGACGCATCTTTGTCTGCCTGTCCGACTTTTTCGTCCAAAGGGCCACATAAACTCACCGGCCACTTCATTAGGAACACCAGTTACAACTGTTCATTGAGGCAAATTTCTGATCAGCCAATCACATGGTGGCAACTCTATGCATTTGTGCATGTAGACATGGTCGAGATGATCTTATGCAGTTCAAACCGGGCATCATAATGGGGAAGAAAGGGTATTTAAATGACTTTGAACATGGCATGGCTGTTGGTGCCGAAAGGCTTGATTTGAGTATTTCAGAAAAGGCTGATCTACCGCGATATTCTCTAGGGTTTACAAAGAATGGTGCGGGGGGGGGGGCACAATGAGCAGCGATTCTGTGGGCAAAAATGCCTTGTTGATGGCAGAGGTCTGAGGATAATGGCCAGACTGGTTGGAGCTGATACAAAGGCAACATTAAGTCAGATAACCACTCATTACAACCGAGGTATGCATAAGAAAATCCCCGATTACACAGCACATCAAATCTTGAGGCAAATGGGCTACAGCAGCAGAAAACCACATTTGGTGCCACTCCTGTCAGCTAAGACCAGGAAAATGAGGCAATAACTTGACCAGGCTCACCATAAACAATGCTAGAAGATCGGGAAAATGTTGCCTGGTCTGATGAGTCTTCATATCTACTGCAACACTCAGGTGGAATGGTCCGAATTTGGCGTCAACAGCATGAAAACATGGGTCAACCCTGCCTTACATCAACGTTTCAGGCTGGAGATATAATGGCATAAGGATATTTTCTTTGCACAATTTTGACCAATTAGTACCAATTTATCTTTGTCGGAGTGCCACAGCCTACCCGAGTATTGTTGCAGACAGTTCAGGCAGTTCTGAAGACAAAAGGGGGTCCAACTCAGCAGTAGAGAGGTGTTCCTAATTATAGTAAGGTCGCCATATTCCGTCCACTTCACTGATCACTTCACTGAAAACGTGATAATATCACTATTTCAAATACTATTTAATTATGCTATCGTATATTTTTGGATAGCGGCAACTGTGTAGATGAGGTAATGAGCAATATTAGCTAACATTGGTAGCCCTTTCTATCGTAATTTGGCGACAACGTCCAGCATGTCCACAATCTAGTTTCAGCACAATTCACCGGCGAAAGGCTCCCAATTCCGCCCGCTTGATTTCAGGTCACGTCGGTATTTCCGTTACTGTTTATTATTCCTTCATGGCAATTTGCTGATTTCGTTCACACTTGTAGTCCTGGCTTTACTGATGCAGGAACTGTGATTAGTTTGGTCGTTACTGTGGAAACGGTTGAATAATTTTGGTCCTAAAGCGAAACAGGGAAGCGGCCAGGGCGAGTTTTTAGCCAGAATGTCGTCGTGAAATTAAAGTTCCATGCTGCCTTTACGACACCCTTCATTACAATGCTGTTTATGGCCGTTTGACTCGGTTTTAAATATCATCACCGTTTCAAATTGTAAGCATACAAACTCCGTATCATGTCGATATCCATTCCTGACTTAAATAGTGGATACATAAGTAACTATCATCACTTATAAGTAGGCGGGCGGAATTGGGAGACGGGCGGAATTAGGCGACTTGGCTATAAGTGGCTGATGAGTGTAGTGTTCCAAGGTACTACAAGGTACGTACTATGAACACAAACCAGGATTTCCCCCTGCACTTTAGGCCTATGTATATTGAAGGCAGTCACCTTTACAACAGACCCCACCTTCACTACTAGGCGACAGATAAACGACATCACCTTCACATAAGATGGCCTCATGGCCCCCAAGCCATAGATTTTCCACCCATGATTTTCGGTATGTCATATACACAGTTATGTGTAAGTATGTTGAAATTAGGGATGTACAGGATCCAAGATCCGGTTCCGGATCCGGCAGGATAATAGGGTTTTTCAGACTATCCGGATCCGGTTCCAGGATCCAGGATCCGGTAGCCGAGGCTTTTCAGTCAAAATAGTTTGAGCCAACGTGATAAAAAGGGCCCACGTGTGTGAGTAGGCTATGTGTTTCAACCCTTTCGTAGGATCCGGTATCCGGTTCCGGATCCGGCAGGATCTTAAGCAGTGGATCCGGTATCTAAAAATCAGGATCCGGTGCATCTCTAGTTGAAATATACAGTTGGTGCCTCCTTGCCTTGTATGTGTGTGCATGTGTGTGGGTGTGGATGTGTGTGTGCATGTTTGTAAAACATGTGTGTGCGCCTGCCTGTATGTAACAGTATGTTCCATTATCGTACAGTTCATTTTCGCAATCTGTTCAGGATTGTAGTGTCAGTTCAAATAGTTAAGTCTCATAAAGCTCTCTCTCATTACCCTGTCGTGCCGTCTGGTTCCTTGCTTGTGATCATATGTTTAAGATCATCTTAGATCAGTGCACGCCAGTCTTACAGTCCTATGAATTCTCTGGCTTTTGGCATTTGGTACCACGCAATATTTGCTGTACTGATTGGCAGCTTAGTCTGATGAAATGGCAAAGCTTGCCTCGATAAGTTTCATTTCTAAATACTATTTTTGAGCTTTGATGCATTTATTTGGACAGACATGCCTCTTTTCCACTGCCGTTTTTTCTGGTAGGCCTACAGCTCGACAGGGCTGGTTCTAATCAATGTGGTTACCTATTAGAGGTGTGTCGTTCATGAACGAGCCGGTTCTTTTGAACGGCTCCCTGAAATGAACGATGGGAACCGGATCACAGCTGGGGGAGCCACTCGACCGTTATTTCGTTCATTTTTCTTTCAATTCAAGCACGTGACCTCGACCAGAGTAATTAAATTTGGGAAAAAACACAATTGTTTGCCTCAAAGAGAGGCAAAAACGGTCTTTAGAAGCAGGAGAATTATCAGTTGTTGTTTGGACAAAATTACCTTGAGGTGGAGTCAAAATATTACATTCTTAAAGCTGAATAAATAATTTAAAATAGAGCCAAAAGAGCCAGTTTTTTGAATGGCTCTTTGAAAGGAACGAGCCACTAAGATCCGGATCCCGAAAAAGAGCCATAAA
>NC_085871.1:42841505-42904005 GCF_034702125.1 Engraulis encrasicolus
TACTATATCATAGATGTATCCATCAACACTTGTTGTCTACCTTAACTGACAGAGTATGTTTTTTTTTTGTTTTTTTTTGTTTTTTTTTTTTTTTTTTTTTCTGCTTTGGTCTATCCCAACTCACAGAATGTCTTTTTGCACAATTACCTTTTCTACATTTATCTCTATCATTTTATTTTATTTTCCCCACCCTGATGACTATTCCTGTGTTTATTTTTGTCTTGAAATGTCCATGTGGGCTTTTGTGTATTTGTGTATTTATGTAAGCTACTGGATACCTGATTTTCCCCCTGGGGATCAATAAAGTTACTCTACTCTACTACTACTCTACATATTTGTTTGTTCATATTGTCAAAGAGACATGAATGTGTGTGCTCTTAAAGAATGTAGATACATAACAAGTTGTGTGTGTGTGTGTGTGTGTGTGTGTGTGTGTGTGTGTGTGTGTGTGTGTGTGTGTGTGTGTGTGTGTGTGTGTGTGTGTGTGTGTGTGTGTGTGTGTGTGTGTGTGTGCGTGTGTGTGTTTATCCAGAGTGTTATGTGTGACTTATGTCGCTTCAATCTACTCTCTTCATGACACACATACAGTACATCCTTTGGTGCAATGTGTGTGCGTGCGTTTCTGTGTCTGTGCCCAGAATGTTTGTGTAATGTGGTGCCCTGAAATTGTTGAGGGTATGTGGATTTTTGAGGCTGTTTGAGAGTTGCTTTCATTTTCTTTGTTTTTGTTTGTTTAATGATTGTGAAAAGCCCAACACTAAAAACAATTTGTCTGCGGTGAGAGAGATGAGTGGTCTGTCATGTCTGTATGCAAACAAGAGAGAGAGAGAGAGAGAGAGAGAGAGAGAGAGAGAGAGAGAGAGAGAGAGAGAGAGAGAGAGAGAGAGAGAGAGAGAGAGAGAGAAAGAGGGAGAGAGAGAGAGAGAGAGAGAAGAAGAAGAAGAAGAAGAAGAAGAAGAAGAAGAAGAACAGAGTGGGAGATGGCACGTGCTGATATGATAGTAGATGGTATGTTTATGCACTGACATTTGAAACTACAAAGTAGTAAATCCAGGAAAATTAGAGAGATGACAAAATTAGATTGAAAACCTTTCTGATCCAAGGCATAGAGGAAGCATGTGGTAAAAAATAATAATAAACCACACACACACACACACACACATACAAACACACACACACACACAGGGCCGCTGACAGCTTTTTCTGGGCACGGGACAAAATAATTTGATAGGGCCCCAGATCCAATAGGCTACCTACAATGTAATGAGGACCTAATGTTGGGGGCCCTCTCTCCCTGGGCCCAGGACAACTGACCCCTTGGTTCACCCATGTCGGCTTCTCTGCACACATACCCAAACACACACACACACGTACACACACACACACACACACACACACACACACACACACACACACACACACACACACACACACATACACACACACGTACACACACACGTACACACAAACTCCCAAATATTTAATCATAGTGTCGTAGTAAACAACGCATCAGCTCGGCTGTGTTGCTAACACAGTGCCTCTGAAGAAAAAGGGCATGTTTGCCTGCAGGCCACAACATTTCAACACTCTTTACGCTTATTGAGAGGCACAGAGGATCTTATTTCATTTATTTCTGTGTACACATTGTGTGTGTGTGTTTGCGCGTGTGTGTGTGTGTGTGTGTGTGTGTGTGTGTGTGTGTGTGTGTGCGTGTGTGTGCGTCGTGTATGTGTGTGCGAGAGGGTAGGTAAGGACAAATCATGCAGCACAGAGAATGCCTAACCTGATTATCATCGACGTTCAAATCTCTTCTAGACTTGGTCTGACCAAAAGCATAACCATTAACATTTCCCAAACGGCATGGTTGACCCCCGTCCCTTGGCTTGCTTATGGTTGTTTGCTTCCCGACCGAAGTGAAAGAAGTTCCCGTATTTGCGGGAACTCAGAAAGTACTTGCATTGCTCTTGACCTGACTAGTTGCAACGCCGAAGGTGTTGCGTCACTAGGAGGGTGCGGAGTAAGATGCCCTACTAATGACGCAACACCTTTAGCATTGCTAAATTAGGCCAAGAGCAATGCAAGTACAGTACTTTCTGAGCTCTGGAGGGCTGGGGAACTCCACCCACTTTGTTGGAAAACAACCAAATTTGAGCAGCTCCAACAACCCTGGGTAGAGGCGTGTTCAAGGCAGTGACGTGGTTTAAGCATAGACGTTCTATTGGGACTAAGAAAATGTTTGGTTTAAACTTCGGCACAGTCCTCTCTGGCATAGACCAGTAGCAAACCGAGAGAGGCGAGTTAACGAAGCCGTTTGGAAACGTTATTCTTGTTCAGACCAGAATCTTGGTACGGCATTTGAAAGTGGATGATTATCAGGCTAAGGTTTGGGGCCCCTATAGCGTGTGTGTTGTGTCTGTGTGTTACGGTTACTGTGCGTACACCCAAAGCGACCAACGTGTCCAGAGTGACGGAAGTCATTACTTCTCTATGGAGGGTCGGCGAACTGAGCAACCAAGGCGAATTCGGCAGGAGCAAAGTGACTTGGGGGACCAGAGTGAATTTCACAGAGTCAGCTAATGAGCTACGATGTGGTTCAGCGGAAACCAATTGGAATGTTCATATCTTCGAATGTCCCAGGCTGACAAACCAGAATATGTGAATAGCTATATCAAACATGTCAGTGGCACGTCCAGAGTGAACACCAGGTGAAACTTCTTCTACGACCTCAGCTACTCGGTAGCTTGGATCGTTTCTGATTGAGAAATGAAACACTGTTGACTACTGCTGTTGGTTATTTCCACGTGTTATTTTGTTGTCTACCTCGCGTAAAGGGGTCATTCCATGTCAATTCACATGATTCCCTAGAATCTCCCCACATGACCCTCTCCGATTTACTCGATATCTCACATACAGGTACCTTTTGATGTCAATTGAAAGAATACCAAGTATTAGCACCCTACGTCCAACGGTTGCAGAGATGAAGCCCTCCAAAGTTGGGGTGCCATGCCCACTTTTCAAGCCTGTGAATTGCATACAAAATGTACAAGCATATTTTGACTCCTCTGGTTTTAGTTTCAGGGAAGATACGGAACCAAAAATCACCATGGCCCCTCAATATGACATTGTCTACCAGATGATGTACTTACAAATGGCCTGCCTTGATTATATTTGGCTATATTAAGCCTTAAAAACTGAATTTGTGAAAAGCGTGATGAAGAGTCTTGCCATTTTGGGGTTCCAGATCTTGGAAACTGTGTATGCTTTGGGAGATATAATTGATTTTCCATCATATTTGGGAACTGTACAGTGTATTCCAAAATATTTAGGGCGCTCAGACTTTAAAAGATAAAATAGGAGGGACTCAAAAACAGCTTTGAGACAAAATGACCTTACGGTACCCTCTACTTCAGGCCTCAAATTAACCATGTGGGCACTTGATGACTGGAACGCCCTTTTAACCCCATGTACAGTAGCACTGTATCAATCATTCAAGCTTGGAAAAACTTTGTTTTTCAAAGTTCTTCATATTAATCTTGGCCTTCAAAGTATATGTTTTTCTCTATATCTTATCACAGTGTCTGTTTTGTCTGCTGCCATCTGCTGGTCTAAAAAAGTAACAACAGCGTAATGTTATAAAACAAAAGGGGCTGGGAAATCTTGCCCATAATTTACCAATAAAGCACTGTAATTATACAGTATATTGCTATATATTAATTATGATTTAAACAAGCATGATGAATATTTCTAGTTCAAATAATTTCCTAAGTGTGACTGCTTAATGCTCAATCATGATGCCAGTCCCAAGATGGCCTCAACCCTGCACTACATTTCTACCAGACATGGGGGTGGGTGTGTCCTGGTAGAAATGTAATCATGATTGAGCATTCTGCATAATGCTTGTTAAAATCATAATTAATATATAGCAATATACTGTAGAATTAAAGTGCTTTATTGGTAGCCTAGCGAGCTTAACCCCTAGGGGCGTCTAGATTTCTAGGCTACTTTATTGGTAAATTATGGGCAAGATTTTTCAGCCCCTTTTGTTTTCTTACATTGCACTGTTGTTACGTTCTTTGACCAGCAGATGGCAGCAGACAAAACAGACACTGTGATAAGACATAGACAAAAACATATACTTTGAAGGCCAAGATTAATATGAAGAACTTTGAAAAACAACGTTTTTCCAAGCTTGAATGTTTCATACAGTGCTACTGTACATGGGGTTAAAAGGGCGTTCCAGTCATCAAGTGCCCACATGGTTAATTTGAGGCCTGAAGTAGAGGGTACCGTAAGGTCATTTTGTCCAAAAGCTGTTTTTGAGTCCCTCCTATTCCATCATTAAAAGTCTGAGTGCCCTATTTTTTTGGAATACACTGTACAGTTCCCAAATATGATGGAAAATCAATTATAATTCCCAAAGCATACATAGTTTCCAAGATCTGGAATCCCAAAATGGCAAGACACTTCATCACGGTTTTCACAAATTAAATTTTTAAGGCTTAATATAGCCAAAAATAATCAAGGCATGCTATTTGTAGATCATCTGGTAGACAGGGTCATATTGAGGGGCCATGGTGATTTTTAGGCCTGTATCTTCCTTCAAACTAAAACTGGGGGTGTCAAAATCTGCTTATAAATTTTGTATTCAATTCACAAGCATGAAAGGTGGGCATGGCACCCCAACTTTGGAGGGCTTCATCTCCGCAACCGTTGGACTTAGGGTGCTAATACTTTGTATTCTTTCAATTGACATCCAAGGGTACCTGTATGTGAGATATCGGGTAAGTCGGAGAGGGTCATGTGGGGAAGGCGTGTGAATTGACATGGAATGACCCAAAGCCTAATTTCAAGCTGTCAATCAACCAGAAACGTGGATGTTGTAGCCAGTTTGCCTCTTTCCATGTCGCAAACTCAGGGGTGCGGTCTCCTTCCCACCGTTTTAGAGAAGGTGTGATTATTCTAATTACGATGGTTTTCATACGCTGGATTTATCAACAGCCACTTGCTCTTATGGTGGGATTGCACATGTGTAGTAAATCTCACGTGAGCCTCGTCGTACGACGAGATCTGCTCTCATTTCTGCGATGATTTCTACGCAAGTTTGATAAATGAATTAATATCAAACATGTCAGTGGCACGTCCAGAGTGAACACCAGGTGAAACTTCTTCTACGACCTCAGCTACTCGGTAGCTTGGATCGTTTCTGGTGTACACACACAGTTAGAGTGTAATAAGGTATACTGTGGCATCAACAAGTAGCAAAGGTATCAGCTACCATTATTACCATCATATTACCATCATTACCATCATAAGCAGAGGCATGCTACCGACACCCTGTTAACATGGATAGACTGCATTGAACAGTAGATATTGGGTAATAGGTAGCCCAGATTCATCATTTCTCCTACTGTACTATAAGGGCAAAGGGCTGTTGAATCAACAGATTAACCATTGCCTTCTGATTAACTTATTTCAGCTTGTCTTTTCATCAACTACTTACTTTAGCACATGAAAAAATGTATCTCAGTAAACATATTGAATTAATTCAAAATGGTTGATGAAGTGGAAGTAGGGCAAAAAGTATATGGCTCTAAAAGAGCAGATACTACATTTTAGCGCTTCACAGTAAGCAGAGTGATTCTACTTCATTACTATACAGTACATCTCTGATGCACGTTGTTGTGCATATGTACAGCAGGGAAGCCGACAGAGGGGGACAAAGGGGACAGTTGACCCGGGCCCAGGGAGGCAGGGGGCCCAAAATTGGGTTTTCATTACATAATAATAATTTATAATAATTGTATTTGTATAGCACTGTGTCATACAAGGCATGTAACTCAAAGTGCTTAACAAATGGGAAAAAACATTGTTAGAGATAGATTTAAAAGGAGAGGTATAGAGGAGAGGCAGAAAAAGCAGGAAGGCAGAGGAAGAAGAGATAGACAGAGAATGTAGAGTCATAAGGTCAACGTAGGTTAGGACCAGGATTCTTAGATGTGTAAGGTCCATAGTGGCTGGGCCTATCATAAGTCATAGACATTGTATGCATTGGGCTGGGGAGCCCCTTTCAGATGACTTTGTCCTGGGCCCAGCCAAACCTGCCAGAAGCCCTGATGTACAGTATGACCATGTAAAATGTGGTTGTGTGTGTGTGTGTGTGTCTATAGGTGTGACTGCATGTGGGCTTTGTGTGTGTGGGTGTGTGTTTAGTATGCATGTGTGTGAGCGTGTGTGATCTATAGCCGTTCCCAAACTTAACTATGGCAAGTCCCCCTCATATACAGTCCCAATAGATAGTAGATCTCAGCTCAGGTCCCCCTGTATGCGAAGACTAGTGTATTAACACTGTGCCAAGACCATTTTTTTTCTCGACACACTGCCCTTCATCATCTCAATGTAGTTAGCGCCTTCCTAGATCTATCCAAGTACAGCAGTGGTGGACAAAGTAAAAGTAAAAGTACTTTTGTGGTGTAATTATAACAGTAGTATGTGATATTACATAGCTGTTACACAGTTCACTCCATTGTACCTACCTATTGAGATAGATTGTGTTATTACTGAAAAACAATAAAAACCTAACATGGACCCACCACAAACGCAATCCAATTTCTAGCAGAATCAGCTTATCGTCAGACACGTACATTGGTCTACTTTTTACTCAGATAAGTTACCTGTGTTGGACAGAAACTGTGTCTTTTTTTTTACTTTTACTTTTACTTTGTCCACCACTGAAGTACAGCAGGCAAAATACTGTAAGAGCTAGAGCAGTGATTGTGGAAAGCAAGAATGTACAAATCCTGGACATTTGAAAGCTTTTTGACTGAAACACGTGAATGTTTTTAGTTTAATTCTGTTTATTTTAAATCATTAAATTCCTTCAATTATTTGGTAGGACACTCATTTGCTATGCGGCCTACCCAGGTTCGACTCCCGGCCTGGGTCCTTTGCCGACCCTTCCCCGTCTCTGTCTGCCCACTCGCTTCCTGACACTACCTTCACTGTCCTGTCAAATAAAGGCAATAAAAAGACCCCCAAAATATTTAAATTTCTTCAATTATTTATTTTATTTTGTTTTACTTTGCCACCGCTCCACTAGTAGTCCCTCATGCCCCACCCCAGGGGTCCCTGGCCCCCCACTTTGGAAACCCCTGTTCTATAGCCTAAAGTCTGTGTTGGAGCCAACCCAACCAGCTAGGCCAGGTTATGGATTAGGGGGCAGCCTGAATAAAACATGACTTTACTGCCTTCTTTCTTCGCCGGCCTTTCAACAACAAAAATTGCAAGGGAAAGAAAAAGAAAACAAAGAAGAAAGAAAAGGGTATGGTAAAAAAAAAAATGCTGACGTGTTCCTTCTATTCCCCTATATCTGAGGGGGATTTGTGGTGTTGTGGAATCAATAGTTGTTTGAAGGCCAAAGCTTTTCATATAATATTCCAAAAGTTCAAGCTCCCTCATCTGCCCCAGGGTCTCTCTGCACTTTTTTTTTCTCCATCTCTTCATTCTTTTTTTGTCTCACATATTCTCTCTCTCTCTCTCCCTCTCTCTCTCTGTCTCTCTCTCTTTCAGTTGTCTTCTGTTTCTCTTTTTCCTGTAGTGCTCAAAGATAAAGCTAGTTACACCCTTCCCTTTGTATCTCTCTCTCCCTCTCTCTCTTTCGGTTTTCCATCTCTTCATTCTTTTTTTTGTCTCTCCTTACACCCCTTTGTATCTCCTGCTCTCACTCTCACATAGTCTATCTCTCCTTCTGTTGTCTCTCACCGTTTCCCCATCTCTTCATTCTTTTTTGTCTCTCTATAGTTACACCCCTTCCCTTTGTATCTCTTTCTCTCACTCTCACATATTCTCTCTCTCTCTCTCTCTCTCTCTCTCTCTCTCTCTCTCTCTCTCTCTCTCACACACACACACACATATTATCTGTCTCACTCTCACATTCGCTCTCTCTCACTCTCACATTTTCTCTCTCTTTCTGTTGTCTTCTTTTTCTCTTTTTCCTGTAGTGCTCAAAGATAAAGCAAGTTACAACCCTTTGTATCTCTTTCTCTCACTCTCACATTCTCTCTCTCTCTCTCTCTCTCTCTCTCTCTCTCTCTCTCTCTCTCTCTCTCTCTCTCTCTCTCTCTCTCTCTCTCTCTCTCTCTCTCTCTCTCTCGCGCGTCTTCTTTTTCTCTTTTTCCTGTAGTGCTCAAAGATAAAGCTCACACATACAGTGTATCTCTCTCTCTCTTTTGATCTCTCTCTCTCTCTCTCTCTCTCTAACTCTGTTATCTTTGAGCACTACAGGAAAAAGAGAAAAGGAAGACAAAGCTGACACATACAGTAGCCTACATGCACACAGGTACCTACATATTGGATGATATACAGTTATTCCCTTTTAACTTTTCTGTTTTGGCCCCTCTTTTTTTCTCCTCTCGTTCCCTGCCCATGTACACAGACACACTCACATAGAAATTCTTTCTACACTCTTTCATTTAGACTGTTCCAGTGTTTTTTGTTGTTGTTGTTGTCTTTTGGGACATACTGTATAGTTATGAGTTATGAACAAAAGGAATACATAAGGACCACAAAAGACTATGTTGTGTTGTGCAGGGCTGGGGTGGTGTTGAGAGAGAATATTTGAGAGAATATCTGAGAAACACTCAAATGGATACGTGGATCCAGATTTTTATTTGCACTGCATGAGTTTGGAGACTTTAAACTACAGAAAAGACCATTAGAGAAGCGAGGAGCAAAAGAAAGAGGTACAGAAGATGGAAAGCTCAACAACTTGCATACAATTTCAATGTCTTTGGTCTACATCAGGACTTGTTTCAACTATGTCAATAATGATTCACCATGTGAAGGCAACATGGGTAAGCGGTTAGGGTGTCAGAGTTGTAGCCCAAAGGTTGCCAGTTTGACTCCCGACCCGCCAGGTTGGTGGGTGGAGTAATTAGCCAGTGCTCTCCCCCATCCTCCTCCATGACTGATACCCTGAGCATGGTGCCGACCTGCCGCACAGCTCCTTTGGGGTGCCATTGGGCGCTTCCCACTTACACAGGTGAAGCACAAATGCAGTTTCATTCTATGCAGTGAGCACTGTGTGCTGTGGAGTGCTGTGTCACAATGACAATGGGAGTTGGGGTTTCCCAGTTGGGCTTTCATTTCACTTCACTACACTTCATTCCATTCACTTCATATTTACAGCCACTCACCATACCTGCAATGAGAATGATAAGCTTGAACCAACTTCCTTACATTACATTGCATTTGGCAGACGCTTAGTAACCAAAGCAACTTTCAAAAGGGGACATAATCATAGCCCACATCACTAGCACGGGGGGGTCCTTATAACTAGGTTCAACATTATCCTGTTGGTATTCCCAATTGCATCAACCCTTTCTACCCATGTCCCACCAGATAGGCAAATATACAGAGAGAAGACAGATGTAAGAACTGACCTCCGATACAGAAGGGAAAATCGCTCTACAGCTTTATGACAGACTCAGTTCGATGGGTTACACACACACACACACACACACACACACACACACACACACACACACACACACACACACACACACACACACACACACACACACACACACACACACACACACACACACAGTCTCATTCTGCTCTAATGTAAGGCAAACTTGAACCTTCAAAAATCAACCTCAACCAATTTAATGTAAATCACGTGCGTATTGCACTTACCGCACTTAACTGCCAGTTGCATTTTTATATCAATTAGATAGCAGTAGACGCTTGCACATTTACTTTCTTAGATTCACCGCTTACTGCACTTTGAAGTGGCCACCCGATGTCAGTTGTCATGGTGACGTGACTGGTTGAAAGAGCAGGCTCACAATTGGACACGCCGGCCCAAGAAATGGGTTTGTGTGTGTGTGTGTGTGTGTGTGTGTGTGTGTGTGTGTGTGATTGAGTGAGTGAGTGAGTGAGTGAGTGAGTGAGTGAGTGAGTGAGTGAGTGAGTGAGTGAGTGAGTGAGTGAGTGAGTGAGTGAGTGAGTGAGAGAGAGAGAGAGAGAGAGAGAGAGAGAGAGAGAGAGAGAGAGAGAGACAGAGAGAGAGAAAGAGAGAGAGAGATTTAAGTGTGTACCTCCAGCATATACCATATCAGTCAAACAGCAGGAACCGGGCTAGTTTTGGCTCACCATTGGCTCTTAGCGTGTCCAAAGGGGTATTAAGTGTAAAATGTAAGGGTAAGGGTAAAATGTTCTTTGTGCAATGTGGTTATTTGTTGCTTTATTTTTAAACTACTGTAAGTCTTTGAGTGAGCTGAATATCAACACAATGTCCAAAGTGTAGTAAATACAGCATCTCCTTGTTTTTTTTAAGTGTGGTGAAAGTACTCTTTGTAAATCCCTTTAAAGAAAAACACTCTAGGTAACATTAGACAGAGAACGTCTGTGAAATGTGCAATTTGTTGTAAATGTAAACAAAAAGAATTGGCCAGAACTGGCCAAAACTCAAGAATACTTCTGAACCTCCTTTGAATAACAATAAAAAAAAATCCTGCATTTTCATATGGTAATGAAATCTCAATTTTCAAACATTTTCTCTGGCTGCCATAGTCAGAACAGTGATGTAGAGTGACAACTTATTATCCCAGGCCCATTAACACATCTGCATATTTTTCAAAAAGATATTTCTGCATTCATCTTTTTTTTCTAAATTTCTTTAATACATCTCAAGCAGGGACCTGTTGTGAAATGTTCTCACTTTGGATGGCACGTCAAACTGCTCGATTGACTTCACTAAAAAAACCACACACTCTCACTTTTTTATTTGTTAACGAGAGGCCCTAATGTACAAACAAGTCCATTCTCACATAATTTTCAAATGATCAAAATATCATATTATCAAGGGGGCCTAAATCCCCCTTTCATTTATTCACAAAAATATCAGCCACTCACTAGTCGCTACTCAATCAGAGAAGGGGATATTTTTCATCACCAGACTCTGAAGAGACGTCTAGAGCAGGGTTTCCCAAAGTGGGGTGCGTGCACCCTTGGGAAGGGTCCATCTGAAGTGTAGTTAAATTCCAATGCTATTGGAAAAGAGGCTTCCCCAAAAACGACTGTGCTTAATAAGCAGTGAATCCATACTTGCGCGGCCATCAGCCCACCAAAATATTCGCTCAGGGGGTGCGCGAACCACATTGAAATGTACAAGGGGGTGCGCAGGGGAAAAAAGTTTGGGAACCCCTGGTCTAGAGGGGAGGGGAAGGGGACAGGAGCCGTCCGAGGGGACACATGATGGGTGTGTTCATCAAACAACCCATCATCTCAGCGTGTCTAAAGTGTGTTTGCTCACGCTCGATGGAGAGCCTGTCGAGAAACACACATCGGCCTGTGGGGAGCCCTCTCTGAGGCACAGAGGCACTGGATTAAGAGGAGGCGGCGTTAGCTAACAGATGAGGGATGATAAAGTGTGTGTGTGTGTGTGTGTGTGTGTGTGTGTGTGTGTGTGTGTGTGTGTGTGTGTGTGTGTGTGTGTGTGTGTGTGTGTGTGTGTGTGTGTGTGTTTATGCGTGTGTATGTGAGCAGTGTTGCCAGATTGGTCGGGTACCCGCCCAATTGGGCTGCTTGGCATGGCTGTCTGCGGGTAAAAACGGGAAAAATTGGCCATTTGGTCGTTTTTTTGTGTGTGCAGTTTTATGCTCATAGAAATCAATGCAATTTATTTTGAAATTGGGTGGAATTTAGTGCCTCTTGGCGGTTTTTGAGCACCTTTCTGGGCGGGATTTGATCAGACACACCTGGCAACACTGTGTGTGTGTGTGAGAGAGAGAGAGATTCTAGAACGTTCAGAGAGTTCCGGGTCTCAGAGACAGGTGGGCTTATGATCCTCCAGCCACCAGAGGTCCTTAGTTATTGCAAATGATCACCTAAGGCAGGGCAGGGCGTGGAGGAGGAAGATGGAGGGGGTGTTGCCGAGTAGAGATTAATGTTGTTTAAAAAATAATTTTAAGTGAAAAACGAAGGGAGTGGGTGGCACTGTGGCACAGCGCACTAAGCCCCCCCCACATTTGGGCTTGCATGCCCACCCACGGGAACCCCAGTTTGAGTCCAACCGGTGTCTTTTTACGATCCTCCCATCTCTCTCTCCCATTTGCTTCCTGTCACCATCTTCGACTGTCCTGTCAAAAAAAGGCATAAAAAGCCCCTAATATATACATTCAAAAAAAGAAAAACGAGGGGAGTCAAGATGGAGAGATAAAAGAGTGAAAGGACAGGGAAAAGTTGATGTGAAGTAGGGACAGTCCTATGATAATTTGATTGACTCACTGACACATCAATGCAGAGGAACATCACATTATGGACTAATAACCACTTCAACAGTCCATACCATGAAGTATGGGCACACACTTAGAAGCTATTAGACATTGATGTAAGTATAAGGGGACGGTGGACATTCGATTCAAAAGTGAGACAAGAGTGGGGGGTGGGGCAAGACCCAGAAACCAGAAGAAACTCGACATTTCCCATTCATCTCCGTGGGAGACTTGCAACGCATCTCCTTTAAAATTCTTACTGCGACTACTCTGCGGTATATCGTGCCAAAGGTAGTTTCCTGTCCGTTTCAAACAAACCCTAGATTTTGGAGGGCTATTAAATTGTTTAAATGACCAAAGAGCAGTTGGTTTGATTGCCAGTTAGAATTATTTTAGAATAGATAGTAAAATGCAACCATCGTCTTATCAGCACTTGTTCTCAGTGTTGCTACGGTACATAAATCTGGAAGTTCAGGGCGGAAGTATCCTCACAGATCAATTGTGGATACTTCAAAACTGTTGAAACCAATGGAATACATAACCCCACTGCCTTATTGTCCATTGTTACCAGTCCATCACTGTTACCTGTCCTGTCTGCACTTTATGTCAGTTCTTATATGTCTTGTCCTGGCATGGTATAGAGAGAAAAAGTAATTTCATTTTTCCTTGTATGTCTTGTGCATATGATGAAATAGTTGACTTGACTTGACTATATACTATATGAGTCAGTGCTATTAGATTATGAGCAAGTAAGGGGCAAACAGCCACAGAGTAGCCTAGTAAACTACCCCCACCCACC
The DNA here is from genome assembly GCF_034702125.1 of Engraulis encrasicolus. Taxonomy (NCBI): domain Eukaryota; kingdom Metazoa; phylum Chordata; class Actinopteri; order Clupeiformes; family Engraulidae; genus Engraulis; species Engraulis encrasicolus. Next base: position 42,854,580 of record NC_085871.1, read on the forward strand.
AGCGACCAAAACATGCTTTACCTGCGAGTGGGTCTAGCCTCGGATAATGCCCCAGGCCCTGAAACTGGCCGGCCAATCACAATGCAGCAGGCTTGATTTGATTTTCAACCTTAGGATGCAATGCGTACAGCGTTTTGAGGGAGTGACGACAAAGTATTGGCCAATAGGCACAGACAAAGTTTGAAAAACAACGGGTTGTTCCCATCAACGATCTTCCGATGTCTTAGTGATCGGGCAAAGACTAAATATTCACATGAATCTCACATTTTGTCTGGCTTGTCAGGCTAGCCACAGAGGAGATTTCCACGGAACCCTGCTGGAGCCAAGTAATATCCCTACAGAGTGGGGGAGTAGTGGAGATGGGAGGACGTAGAAGAGGGACGGGAGCGTACCTACACAGTAAGTTCTGCAGTGCTCATTTAACACTTAGAGAGTTCATTTGAGTCCATTTGGACTTAAATGAACTCTGTAAGTGTTGAATTAACACCACAACATTTACTGTGTATGTTCCCCGGGTCCTATGTCCCCCTGTCTTTGTATGGGTCCGGGGAACTTAGGACCCTTTTTCTAAAAAAAAAAAAAGGGTGCAACAACAGAGGTCACAGGTGCAACAACAACCTGCGCTTTGCCATGCGGCCGCAGTGTACTTGGAAGCAGCGGGGAACATAGAACCCTTTTTTGAGAAAAGGGTCCTAAGTTCCCCTTATTGTATGTTTCCAAGTTTTCAAATTGTGCCCTTCCCAAAACCATCCCTAAACCTAACCTGTCGTAATGCAATGTTTCTGAGTTGTAAATTTGTGCCCTGACCAAAACTATCCCTAAACCTAACCTGCCACAGTTGCAACAACAACCTCTGTTTTGCCATGTGGCAGCAGTGTACTTGGAAGCAGTGGGGAACATAGAAACCTTTTTTTGAAAAAAGGGTCCTATGTTCCCCTGTAGAGGGGAACATAGGACCCGGGGAACATAGGACCCGGGGAACATAGGGATGACCCCAGAGGGACAACAGTGTGAATTAAAGAGTGTGGGAGAGGAATGGAAAATCGATGGGGAAACAGAGGAGGTAGAGGAGTAGCGAAGGTAGGAGTGGAGCAGGCCGAGGACGGAAAGAGAAAGGCATGTGGAGAAAAGCAAAGTGAGATAATACGAGGACAGTGGGAGAGGAGAGGAGAGGAGAGGAGAGGGAGAGGGAGAAGAGAGGGCAGTGGGAGGAGAGAGGAAGAGATGAGAGGAGAGGAGAGGAAGGGAGAAGAGAGGGCAGTTGGGGAAGAGAGAGGGAGTAGGGGGGGTGAACAGGTTGAAAAATGTCAGTGTGTTGCATCCACTCGGAAGGGAGAAGAGAGGCCAGTTGGGCAAGAGAGGGAGAGAGAGGGAGTAGGGGGATTGAACAGGTTGAAAAATGTCTGTCCGTTGCATCCACTCCCTCCAACTGAATTAGTGGCCTGCTCTCGTCCTTGAGCCACAGGAACCAGACTCAGAGGAAGCAGCAATTACACACACACACACACACACACACACACACACACACACACCACACACACACAATTACCGCTAAACACAGACACACAGAATTACTGCTCAAAACACACACACACACACACACACACACAATTACCGCTAAACACAGACACACAGAATTACTGCTCAAAACACACACACACACACACACACACGCACACAAAATTACCGCTAAACACAGACACACAGAATTACAACTCAAAACACACACACACACACACACACACACACACACACACACACACACACACACACACACACACACACACACACACACACACACACACACACAATTACAGCTAAACACAGACACAGAGAATTACTGCTCAAAGCACACACACATACACACATACACACACACACCCCACACAGCTCTAGGCTCAGCAGGCCACATAAATATTCCTGCAAATGACCGCTAACGAGCCCAGCCGGGCACCGCCATCAGCTAACGGCTACTAACGACAACTACACACACACACACACACGCACACGCACACGCACATACACACACACACACACACACACACACACACACACACACACACACACACACACACACACACACACACACACACACACACACACCTCTTCCCTTGTCACTGGAGACGTGCTTTCGCTCTCTCTTCATCTATCTTTCTCACTTTCTCTCTATGCATCTCTCTCTAAGCCTCTCTCACTAATTCTTTTACTCTGCCTCTTTCCTTTTTCCATCTCTCCTTCTCTCATCTTCATCCCCCCCAGCCAGGTCATTAACTCCTTACGTTTTGTCAGTCTCTTTTCCTTTCTCTCTCTCCTCGTTTGCCACCTTCTTCTCTGCTCAGTTTCTCTTCCGACTCTTCCTTGCTCCACCTCTCCCTCTGTCTATCCCTCCTTAACCCTATACTGCACGGTGTTGCCATATGGCAACATACCATTCTTTTGGCATTTCCTGGTATTTAAATATAAATAATAGACACTGATTGGTTTTCATATTGAAACTGTGGCCTTGTTTTATCCAATTATGTGGTTTGTTGGCATCACATGACACCACACACTGCCCCAGGCTCGCTCTTTCCCTCACTGTACATGAGTGTGTCTCCTTGACAGATTGCTCTGCCATTGGCCAAGATATTTCACACTTTTTGCAATATTTACAAAATTTAAAAAAATATTGGGATGATCTATAGTTAGTCATGATCTGTTTTCACCATTTGTTTTGTTTTCAACTAAAATTATTTCCTTTTTATGTTGAAAAATAGGTATGTTGCCATACGGCAACATTGTGCGGTAATGGAACAAGACGGTCAATAGGGAAAGTGTATTGATACAAATACCCAATTCTAATTGATTGATTAATTGATTTATTTATTGATTGAATGATTGATAACTGATAATATTTATAATTAGTGCAAATGGCAGTCTGGAATGACAATTAAAAATGTTATAATAGGTGTACAGAACTGTTTTATGAGCTTTCACTCTGAGTACATGCAGAAAAGCGAACAAGGCCTATGCAGCCTCCCCAGACTGCCAGAGGTATACCACAAAAATCCCCAAACCCCAGATTAGAGCATAAAGCTACGGTCATCTTGACCATTTTAAGCCTCCAAAATGTTTTGACTTCATTTGTCTGTTATAAATAGGCTAATTAGCACACAAAGTTTGTGCAAATCTGTTAACCCGATCAAAAATTATTGTACAAAGTCAACCATTTTGAAAGTCAGCCATTTTAAAAGCATAATCTCCAAATTTCAAACAGCTCATAAACCAATTATATTATTAACACACAAGATTTACTGCAAATCCAAGCACCCATTGAAAAGTTGTGGCGTAAACAAAAGGTAGGCCGTCTCGAAAGATTGCCAACTATAAAGTCAGCCATCTTGAAAGTCAGCTATCTTGAAAACACTAGCCTCACAATTTTACATGGCTTATTTACTCATTATAGAGTGTTATCACACAAGGTTTAGTGTAAATCCAAGCATCCATTCAAAAGTTATGACAAATAAACTGTCGGTTATGTTGAAAGATGCCTGGCCCGCAAATCGGCCATCTTGAATGTCGGCCATCTTGAAAGTGTTGGCTTCCGAAATTAAATCAGTTCATGTACATATTATAGACAGTTACCATACACATTTTTGTGCAAATCTATGCACAGATATTGTGTTAATACCTAATATATTCATTGGTGGTTGGTCAACGTAATACCACTGAAATACTGTTTTTCGGGGATATAATAAACAGTATTCACTTATTCTCCCAACGGCAAAAATGTGTTAAATAACTCCCTTGAACTTGTGGGTAAACTTTCAATGTTTTTCTGAGATAAAAACAATTACATTTCTATAAAATAATCCATAATGTTGTATGACCCTTGTTTGGTCTTGGAGTAAAAATGTACACTGGATCCTTTCCGTAACTGCACAATGTTGCCATATGGCAACAAACCTAAAAGTACCCCCCCAAAAAACTTTTTTTTTGAAAAAAATTGCAAATATGTCTTAAGAAGTTCATTTTATGTGACAAAAACCACAGCAAGATTTTTTTCCATGATGGGATAATAATGCGTGCAGTATAGGGTTAAATTTGTCAGTCTCTTTTCCTTTCTCTCTCTCTCTCTCTCTCTCTCCTCCTTTGCCTTCATCATCTCTGCTCCGTTTTCTTCTCTGCACCGTCTCTCTCCCGAGTCTTCCCGGATCCACCTCTCCCTCTGTCTATCCCCCTCTAAACATAAATCTTTTAATCTTAATGGCCATTGAAGGCAGAAGGCATTTGACCCCTGTTGAGTCAGACAGACGCTCATACAAATCATCCCAAGAACCCCCACCTTCACCTCTCCTTTACTTTTTTCTTTGTTCTGTCATCTTCTTCATCTCCCCCCCCCCTCTCCTTCAAATAACTGCGTTTGGTTAAAATTCATCTCTCCTTCCCTGTTAAAAGTTATTGGTGAACCCTCACCTTTCAAAGGGTGTGTGTATGTTCAGTGTCCAGTCAATTTCGTTTTACACAGTTTCCCTATTCCACATGGTTGAGATATATATATATAAAAGTAATGAGTGCAAAATTCGAGTGAGCCCCTACTTGGAAATGGTTGGAAACCCCTGGTCTAAGCAAAATGCTTTAATGTCTGAAATGTTTCAATGTCTGAGAAATGAAGGGTTTAGTAAGTTTTGACAATTCTATTAAATTGTTCTGAAAATCCTCATATAAGGATGATTTTATGAGCCTGTACCTACACATTAGATTAGATCGGATCAGATTAGAATAGATTAGATTAGATAAAACTTTATTGTCTGTTACACGTGAAACAGAAAATTGTCTTTGGCGTGGCTCCAGTCATTCTCACAGACATTAGAAAATACTTGACAAAACAGAACAAAACAAGAAAAGACAACTAAGCTGAGGCTGGATAGCTGGTCATTAATCATCTTTTGTTGCGTAGGGGTACAGCTGAGGGAATGAAGGATTTCTTGTATCTGTTTTTTGTGTGCTAGTGGAACATTGAAGCAGAGATTCTTTAAGTATATAGAGATATGCCAATGTAATAGGTTGCTATGGGCACCTAACATGACCAGGTTCCGGTCTGCCTAAAGACGCGTGTCATAATACTCCTAGCATTGAATAGAACAGTCCTTAGGTCTGCCTAGAGGGGGATCCCCCCCCCCTTGCAATAATAGAACCCGGAAACAATGGGCCAATGGAACCTCTCTCTCTCTACTCTCTCTGATTGAAGCGTCGACCTGATGGAAGCAGTTGGAAGGAATGATGAAGGGGTGAGAGGGGTCCTCTATGATCAGTCAACCATCCTGATCATTGCACCACTGTGCCACTGATAGGGAGGGTTGAGGTGAGCCAGTCATTTTGATAGCCTGGTTCACTATGTGTGAATGTTTGTTCTTTTGTCCAATGCCAATTAAGTTGTACCAAGATTTGACCATAAGGACCGATTCTATCAGAAATCATACTAGGGTCTGGCCTGAAATATCCTCAGTTTCCTGAGTAGGTGAATGTGTTGCTGTGTTTTTTTTTTATTAATCCACGTGCTGTGAGAAAGACAGAGGTGTCCATTTCGGTGCCCATGAGGTACCTAAAAGCTTCCACTTGCTCCACTGTCCCTTGGATGGAGAATGGCTGGAACAGAGTTTTTCTTGTCTCTGCCCCCACAGCACACTGTAATTCCTTTGTCTTTGAGACATTCAGTGCTAAGGAAAGTCCTACAAAAGTTTGACTCAGGTTGTTAACTACCTCCTGGTAGCGAGTTGAAGCATAAGGGTCAGACATATGTCTGGCAATGTCATCGGCATATTTAAAAAGTGCCATACCAAACACAACCTTGAGGAAGTCCAGAGTTCAGGTGATTTTTGAGGACTTGACCCCATTGAAAAATGCCTGTTGTGATCTGTCCAGCAGAAGACATTTAACCCACGGAGCAAGTGCTGGGTGGATCTGAAGGTTGGAGAGCTGCTGGAGAAGTGTGTCAATATGCAATAGTGTTGACCGGGAGCGAGCGTACCTATGTTCCCCTGGTCCTAAGACAGTCTGACAAATAAAGGATTTGACAAGACAGCCTGACGGATGAAGGATTACATACAAATGTGCGTACGTACACACCAGGTGTGCACCTGAAGAGAATTGAATTGGGGGAGACATAGCATGGCATGGGGACACACACGTACTGTACACACGTGCACACATCCTGATGGCAATAACACAAGGCACTTCAAACGTGTTGACAGTACATTGTAGGAGATGGCAGCACTGCTCAGAAAACGTTTCCATAAACCATCACTCAACCCAATGTTAATCTCTGTCAATCACACAGACAATGTGTTAAACGCCATCACACACACACACACACGCACACACACACACGCACGCACGCACGCACGCACGCGCACACACACACACACACACGCTGTAATTGGAATCTGAATGTCTATGTATGACTTATAATTAAAACTCTAATCTAAAAGCAAATGTTGACATTGGTATAAATAGATCAGTGAAGGAGAGCGAGAGAGAGAGAGAGAGAGAGAGAGAGAGAGAGAATTTTCATGTGAAGTGGAGGGGTGACAGACAGTGAGAGAGGTATATGCATCGGCCTTATGGTAAGGTAACATGTCTGTAACATGATTGCCATTTCAATAACCTGTGAACCAGTAACCAGTAACCAATGACTAGATTTTTTTTTTAACTTTACATACATTCTAATTAAAACTCTGGAATAAATAGATTAGTGCGACAGAGAGAATGAGAGAATTTTCATGTGAAGTGAAGGGGTGACAGACAGGGAGAGAGGTATATGCATCGGCCTTATGGTAAGGTAACATGTCTTTAACACGATTGCCATTTCAATAACTTGTGAACCAGTAACCAGTAACCTATGACTCTGAAAATTGCACTTTTCAGTTTCATACATGAAAAGGAGGATCTGCTCCATTGTCCGCCATTTTGAATTTCCTGACAGAGACAGTTTTAGCTGCAAAACGTACTGTAGTTTGGTCATACCAGTAGGCTTAAATATTAGTTAATTTGGTAGTAAATTTGGCACTAGACAGCACAGTTTCAATGAGCAGCATAGTTGCAATACCTACTCTGGCCACCATCCTACACAGTGCACCTTTATTTTTTTTACGTAGCCCAGCCTGGTCTGCCACCTTGTTTAGTTCATGACATATTTGAAGGGGTCATATGATCTAGCACTGTACCTAAAGAACATGATAAAAAAAGAAGTGGTTCTCATAGGCTACTCTCTCTTAAACAGACGCATCAAGCAGTCTACAGTAAGTATGAAGGTTCTGAAGCAATTACAAAGCTTTCAACTGTTAATCCTGATGGAGCTAATTTATCACAGCAAGCCACTCAGAACTGGAACCTTTTGATGTTACTTCCTCAAGTTCAAAACCAAAGTTCAAAAGCACAAAGATGAGGTTTGTCAATTGGCTCCCCACTTGAAAAACATTGTCAATCTTGTTTTTGCCCAGAAAATGTCCTTGTCCCAGATATAATAGAATATCTTGAGGTTTTGATCCAATAATACTTGGAGTCAAGACAGCTGTCCTGAAATTCAATTAAAATCAAAGCACCATTTTATGCGTCACTATTCAGTATAACCTCTGGTGAGGTTATGAACACTTCGATTCAAAAGCAAACACAGCTATTGTAAAATATGTGCCAGGCTCTTAAAAACTTGTCAAAGCGTCATCAAATGTATCAGGGATATCTCTTAGCTGGGCAGGAATACAGTAAACGACTTGAAATAAATGACGGCTGTGCATTTTATTCGAAACGACATGTCCGTGTATCTTATAATGGATATCCACATAGGGACTTTGCTCTCAGAGTACCATCTGTATTCTTTGTCAAAAGACAGTCTCGGCTGAAAGTGCATTAGAATTGATGACCTGTCTGATTTTTATCCTTTAGTATCATATTCTGAATGGATACCAAGTAATTCCATTGAAACACAGTATTGTTGAGAAATGAGCATGCCACTATAAATAGCATAGTTTTAGGTGCGTATGTATATACATGTATCTGTATATATACTTTTTATTTTACCTCATGTTAAATATGGCATTTCTTATTCATTTCAGATAAGGGTAACCCGGAGCAAGACTATCTATGGTGCCATCTGGCAAGTCCTACCAGAGTTTTCAAGAGGAGATCCAGATATTCTTGAGGAACATTTACAGAGTATTGGAGAATGGACTTGAAGTGATCTTCAATTTGTCACAGAGAACAGTTCTTCTCACAGTTCTCAGACCTGTACAGGCCAGGAAGCAAAAATGTGAGTGCCAAACTTCTATTCATACACACAATACTACATTTAATTACTTAAACACTATATGGTATTGTACATTCCTGAATCATTGTTTTCTTTTCTTTATTGCTTCATAGACCAATGTTTTGAGGGCAGCACGCTTCACCAGGCCATTGAACACACATCACTGGACACTTCATACCCTTCATACCTTTCACCATAAGATTCCCTGGAGGAAATGTTCAGAGGAGCTACTCCAATGCTTGGAACGAGGGAGAAGACCAAGTTCAACACTGAGAAGGCAGTTGGTGCGGATTCTTGTGTCTGACATGATGGGGAAAAACATCAGAGTTGGGAAAAGGGGTGGGGGGCGCTGTGGCGCAGCGCGCTAAGCCCCCCACATTTGGGCTTGCATGCCCACCCACGGAGACCCCGGTTCGGGTCCGGCCGGGGTCATTTCCCAGTCCTCCCCTGTCTCTCTGTCCCATTCGCTTCCTGTCACCATGAAGTCAAATGAAGGCATAAAAAAGGTAGGCAAAAAGGAAAAGGAAGGCAACAACAGTGGCCCAAAAATGGTGGTCAAGTATCCTGATTCCTTACAAGACTTCATGGAGGGTGATGTGGTTGGCGCCGGCTACCATTCCCTATTGAAGCAAATTCAGTACAGAATAGAAAATGCAAGCTGAAATGACACACCAAAACTAAGAAAAAGATCCCAAACAAATGCTGAGTCGGACACTACTGACGAATCCATGGAGGGCAAGAGAGGGCAACAATCCAGAACACGTACGGATTTGTGAAATGGAGTGTTAAATTCCTAGCCCTTGAGGAGACGGAGGAGAGCCAGGAACAGAAGTGGGAGAGGCTGAAGCTGATGTACAAAGAAACTGACACCAACACAGATGAGTTGACGCAGGGAAGGACCACGAGTGCAGTCGTCAACGTCACGTCACGTCACGTCACGTCACGTCACGTCACGTCACGTCACAATCCGGAAAAGACACTGCAACTGGTGATGAGGAATATGTTACTGTTAATGTCCTCACAGACATGCTAGAACAGCAGAAAAGTTTCTTTAAAGAAATCATGGATCTCCAGGAGAAGAACTTTAAAAATGTTCTACAATTAATCATGGAGACAACAAACAAGCGAATCGACGGCCTGGTGAAAGATTTCACCGAATACAAGCAGAGCCTGGACTACACTCAAACGCAGGTGGATGGTCAAAAAAAGATCAATGGCGAGATCACTGCAATGTTCAAGGATGCGCGTAAGGACATTAATACAGTCTGCGAATCTGCTTTATTGCTTGATGGAAAAGTTGATTACCTTGAGGCTCAATCTAAAATGAATAATTTAATCATCGATGGCATTCCGGAATCCAAGCGTGAAAGCTGGGAAGACACGGAGAAGAAGGTGCGGCAAACTCTCGCAGTAAAGTTGGAAATTGACATGAAACAGATCGAGGTGGAACGGGCGCATAAGATGGGTGAAGTGGCAAAAACAGAAGGAGTCCGACCCAGACCTATCATCATGAAGTTTTTCTGGTGGAAGGACAAGGAGGCGGTGATGTCGAGAGCAAACAAGCTTAAAGGAACGAACATCTAGCTGAACGAGTATTATTCCGAGGCCGTGAGGTTGCGACAAAAGGAGCTCATACAGGTCATGAAGGCCGAGCGAGCCAAGGGAAACATAGCATACATTCGCTATGACAAACTTGTTTTCCACCCTCCCTCGCCAAAATCTGTCACCAGGCCATTCACCACGCTTCACCGGACACCATCCCCTTCACCATCCCAAGGCGATCTCGAGTGGGATGGTTTTAAGATTCCCTGGAGGAAATGTTCAGAAGAGCTACTCCAATGCCTGGACCGAGGGAGAAGACCCAAGTCCAACACTGAGAGGGCAGTTGGTGCAGATTGTTGCGTCTGACATGAGGGCGAAAAACATCAGAGTTGGGAAAAGGGAGGCAACAACAGTGGCTCAAAAAATGGTGGCCAAGTATCCTGATTCCTTACAAGACGTCATCGAGGGTGATGTGGCTGGCGTCGGCTACCATTCCCTATTGAAGCAAATTCAGTACAGAATAGAAAATGCAAAAGACGAGGTGACACACCAAAACTAAGAAAAAGATCCCTAACAAATGCTGACTCGGACACTACTGACGAATCCATGGAGGGCAAGAGAGGGCAACAATCCAGGACACGTACGGATGTGTGAAATGGAGTGTTAAATTCCTAGCCCTTGAGAAGACGGAGGAGAGCCAGGAACAGAAGTGCGTCTTAATATGCGACCTTGCCTCCTCCACTTGCGCTTGTCTCCTCGTCCCGCCTCCTGGCCCCTCCGTGGAGAAAACGATAAAGTTTCCCAGCTGTCAGCCTAGCCACAACAACTTTTGAGGGACTGTTTTTCATTCACCATCCCAATTGCAAATGGGAAAAAGACTCTACAATTGAGCTTTTGCAAGATATTGAAATATAATGCTGTTGTCAGTGATGTCATCATGACGAGAAGCAAGTGGAGGAGGCAAGGTCGCATATTAAGAGGCACTCAAAGTGGGAGAGGCTGGAGCTGATGTACATGTACGTAGAAACTGATACCAACACGGATGAGATGAAGGACCTGATGAAGTGCACCTACTACACGCAGCGCAAGCACATCAATGAGGGGAAAAGTGTGAAGTGGCTGCGAGAGGAGTGACCATTTTTGTTTGAGGTTCTCAGGATGGCTGTCCACTACAAGGAACTGACGGCAAATGACCTCCAAGGAAGTTTCTTAAGAAATTTGGATTTGAAGGGACAGAGGCTCCTAACCTTCATCACCACCACCTCTGTCAGGAGGAACAAGAAATTGCTGGAGACGTATGTATAACTTCAGAGGGTCCGGGGACATTGGCATGCAATTGATGTAATGTTGGTGAATCAAAACTAGGCTCCACTGCTGTCAAAGACAAAATGTTAGTAACAATGGACGAGGCAGCATCTAGACCGGCAATGTCCGTAGGCTACGATGCAGTAACTCAGACATCGGTTCAGGAGAGGGTGGGAACTGATGGGAATATTGTGTGGCTTTTATATTTATGTAATTTTATGTGACTTATTTCATTTATCCAATTTATTTTGTTTTGCTATACATTGAAGTCCTACTTGCCACTCACACTCCATCCCTCCACCCCCAGCACCTTCCAGCTCCCAATTTGATTATCACTGCTGTAAGTGTCTGACACATGCATTGCTACTGAAGATTTTTTGACATTTGTCATCCTCTCTGTTACAGGTATGAAGAATACCAGAAGAACAAAACCATTGTAGATGAACCACAGCAACCTTCGATCTCTCAATTCCTGGACACAAGTGTAACATGTTACAGCATGACTCACCCGCAGCAGAAGGCCATATGGTACTGTCAGTGTTGCTTCTAGTCAGGCCAGCAGCCAAACAAATATCGGTTCTGAGCAGAGGTTGCGCTAGACTTTTCATTTTGATCTTCATTTTGACGGACAGGGTCGGAAAAAATCCGTCATCGCCTATTTTTTTTAATTCTCCATCTAGTTTCTCAATGTGGGGGTCGCGACCCCGCACCGGGAACAACACATGCGCAATTGCGGCCAATTGAGAGTAAACCGCTGTGAATACACCCCCTTTCACTCGACATTCATTCTCCAACTTTGAGGATGGAGTCAATTTTGCTTTCCACTTTCTCTCTCTGCCCCCCTCATTGCACTGTTTAAAAAGCTGCAGATATCTCTCATGACGCGCGTCTGATTCAGTGTTCAGCGCTATGGTCACCACAAGCACTTTTTTAAAAGACGCGTGCAGGGCTTTATCCAACAGCTGTCAGTCACTCGTTTGGCTCTGATTAATGCACCGATTGTAATACAAAGGCGCAGTGTTAAATAATATTCGCGTTGGGCTTCACATGCACGATGGAAAGGAAAGCCGTCTTGAAGCAGAAAGGTTTAGCCCAGACAGTCGACAAAGGCACTGAAGCCCACAATAGGAAGACGACCAGATTTCGCAAAACTTTGTTGAAAAATATCAGCGACGGTAAAGGGAGCCTCTCTATACGTAGCCCCATCGGCTTATATGTTGGCTCTGGGATGCGCGGTAAAGTTGTCTGAATAAAAAAATATATCGCCTATAATGGGTGAACCAGCTATCGAAATGAGAGAAGGTTAGCCGTTTCTGGCAACGTTTGCCAAGTTGTAAGTTGCGTTGCCTGGTAATATTTAGGCTCTTGAATATCCGTCGTTTTTATTAGTTAATGTCCTGAAGCCGTTTTAGACCTGCGTTGCCTTTGAGTGAAGGTTCTGGCTAGCAAATGCTATTCGTATATTTGTTTATGTTTCAAGCGAGGAGTTATGAAACAATGCTTCTATGAAGGGCGATAGAGGGACAACTTCGTCATTGGCAGAAAATCAGATAGTCGGTAAATGTAGTAGGCCTAGGTCTACACATAGTTCTGAATCTTAAGGTCGAAGTCACACGTGTAGGCTATGGTGGCAACGTCTTAGTTATTTTAATTCATTATTTTGAGCAAACGCAGAGGCGCGCGCTCTGCTGCAGCCAGCCGCACAGCCCAGCTGCAGCCAGCCGCACAGCCCAGCTGCGGCGCATGGTATGACAAGCAGGGAGAGAGGGAGAAAGGCAAACGATAGTAGCATGAAATTATCTGCACTGATAACTATACCTAATTGAAATGCATATTTGCTCTACTCGATAGAGGCGTAGGTCTACTTAAACTTGTGATTTATTTATCATCACCCTGAATATTGATCCGTCAAAATGACGGACAGACTTCAGAATTTTCCGTCATCCTTCAAAAAAATCTGTCAATGACGGACATTTGTCGGTTAACGCGACCTCTGGTTCTGAGCTCCCTTAAAAAATCGGGAACTCCTCCCACTTTGTCAGAAAGCAAACAACCATTAGCAAACCAAGGGATGCGGGTCAACAATGCTGTTTGGGAAATGTTCATTGTTATGCTGAAAGTATGAAAGTCGATGATAATCAGGCTATTGCTTAAGTAGACTACGACTCTAAAGGCCAACAGAAAAAACAGGTGTTATGTTCTCTCTCTCTCTCTCTCTCTCTCTCTCTCTCTCTCTCTCTCTCTCTCTCTCTCTCTCTCTCTCTCTCTCAATGCACGAGCAAAATGACAAACTCTATCTATAGCCAGTGGCAATGTGTTTTCTCTCTCTCATATTGAAAGCATTGAAATACACACACCATTCGCAGGCACCTCAAGAGATAAGCAGAAAGTTCCCAGAAAAAGGCTTCTCTGCCTCAAGGCCAAACATTTCCACTGAAAAACACAGTTGATGCTTATTAAGGGTTCAGGGTTGTGTGTGTGTGTGTGTGTGCGTGTGTGCGTGTGCGCGTGTGTGTGTGTGAGAGAGAGAGAGACAGAGTGAGAACGTGTGTGCGCACATGCCTTTTTGTTATATGGTAGCTGGGTGTTCAAGTGGGCGTGTGTGTTAGTGCATGTGTCGTCTGAATAACATCTCACACTTCATTAAGATGTCTTGCATAAAAGCATTTACATGGCTACTTACATACTTTGTAAACAAGACCTGACACCAATGCATTTTTCAAAAAGATCCATATGAGTGATTCTACGATTCCCCTACGCTTTTGGCAAAAGCAAAATGTCAATTATCAGTATTTTTTTTCAACTAAATGACGTAGATGTTTACATAGTGTATATATTTAAGTTTCCAAACAAACAAATTGCCAAGCTTAATCTTAAATCATTTGATAAATACTCTAATGAAAGCGAACATTTGCTTAATTATTTTGTCAACAGTGTTATGGACAAATACTATGTCATTTCAAACATATATAAAAATACTACAGAGTTGAAACAATATATGTTTGAAAGTGCTTATGTCCCTTAGCAGTAATGTTGTCATTAATCTGTGCAACTGATATAGAAAATGTGATTGTTGAGCTTCATAAGTAGGATTTTATGAGTCACTGTGATACAGACTGATACATTTTTCATCATAAATCCCTGTAACGTCTGATTTGAATATAGTCACCCTCCTTACACAAGACTTCCTTCTCCAGAGATAATCCCTAGTGTATGTTCATAGGATTTTTCCAACACATAAGGGATCAATAGCGCAAATACACTTTCAAAACAGTCAACCGTGTTACTCAACTGTGTTACGGTCAAAAGTGCAGGGGAACAAGTCGGCACTTTTTTAGGAGAAAAAACAGAGCAGACAAACCCATCTCCCTAGAACACAAATTATTTTGTTTGTTTGTCTGTCAATATGGATATAAATTGGCAAAAACATACTCCTCCTCAACTGTCATCAGTGTTGCCAGATTGGGCTGGTTCCCGCCCAATTGGGCTGCTTAGGATGGCCGTGTGCGGGTAAAAATGGCATCTATCAGAAAAACCTTCCCACTGCCATATAAATCAATAGAATTGGGCGGGTTTTTAGGGCGGATTTTGATCATTGTTTGGGCTGGAAATCATCAGCCTCATCTGGCAACCCTGACTGTCATACTTAATTGTAACACCATTGACGGTAACACCGTTGACATTTCAGCCATTTTTATGGTGTTGTGCTAACTGAGGACCTCAGAAGTTCCACCACAACACCTTAATCAATTCATGTATCTGTATGCTTTATCTGTGTTTTTCTACATGTGATTCCTAATTCAGATTCTTATGAATATGTTGATAACACAGTTGACAGGCAATTTTCCCGCTATGAGAACATGAAAAAGAATGGATTAAATTATGGAAGGATGGAGCTCAAAATTTACCAAAAAGTCTTCCCGTATCCTGCCAAAGAGGTTATGACATCACGTGATGTTATTCGTATGGCCTAAGACCAAACCATTACTGATTTATGGAGGAGGTTTCAGACCGTGACACGGTTAACACAGTTTTCGTGGACACACACAAAATGGCAAATTTCATGTATAATGGAAAGGACAGTGGTCTTTCTGACAGTTTTGTCATAGTGTGATGATTACTGTGAATCAACATTTGCAATCGTCTTGGGCAAAACAAGTTTCTTTACATGCTAATATGAAGACTGAATCTGACATTTGGAAAACAGGACGGCATGAAAACGCCCAAAACCAGTATTAAATATTCATTCTTGCTGAGGGAAATAATGCTATGTCTACACTTTCTGTATTATATGAAAGATAAATGTTTTCTAATGTCCAAAACATCATTGGATGCAGTTAATAGTTAGTGGAATTGCCAAATAAAATCCACGGACTTAAAAGTGTAGGCGAATTAGAGAATCACTCATATACATGTACACAGCCTCTCAAACGACTGGTGGGAACGGTGCCCATTCTAAAGCCATGATTAACCATTGGTTATACATTATACAAATATATATATATTCACTGTCTGCCCAGATGGCAAAAGTTCACATTTAAGGAGGACAGCGTTGTCCATTGCTTCTTGGTGTGTGTTTTTGTAATCATAAAGCGCTTCCTGAAAAACAATTTCAATTCATGAGATATGAATGATATCTTGAATCAACGTGGCAATATGCCATGTTCAGACCAGGAGCGAACTACGCTGCCTGGTAGCAGAGGTTTCGCCTTGAATTCGCTGTATTCGCTTTGGACGCGACAATGACATGTTTGATTTAGCTAATCATATATAGGCTCTGGCTTGACAGCCTGGGACATTTGTTGATAAAAACATTCCAATAGTTTTTTTGCCAAACCGCATCATAGCTCATTACCATAAGATAAGCTGACTTTTTATAGTAAAAATTTGCTCTGTCTATGTACCATGAGTCACAGTATCTTAAAGGGGTATGCCACTATTTTGGGGCTTAATACAGTTAAAATTGTTGGCCAGGGTTTATAAAGGTGGTAAAGTGTCTTATTTTTCATGTAAGTTGTTGTCTTGCTTCAAGACAAGTTAAAAGAGGGAGCATGTCGCTAAGCTAGTGAAAGTCAATGGATCCGTGTAGCATGCTACATGCTACAGTGATCCATTGACTTTCACTAGCTTAGCGACATACTCCCTCTTTTAACTTGTCTTAAAGCAAGACAATGCTTAACATGAAAAGTAAGACACTTTACCACCTTTACAAACCCCGGCCAACGATTTTAACTGTATTAAGCCCCAAAATAGTGGCATACCCCTTTAAGCCCTATTCCGACGGGACTAGTTTAATGGAAGGACCTAGGGTAAAGTAATAATAACCGTGAAATTTAATCCCGTCCGAAAGCGCCAGTCTGGTAAAGATAGCTGAGTATGTTGGGTAAACTTCACCGCGAGTTTTACCTCCTGTAAAATGGTCCAGAAAAATTACCCTAGGTAATACTAATCCAGTCCGAATGCGACCCTATTTATATGTAAAGATGTCTGGTTAAGGCTCGTTCTACGATTTGGCTGCGCTTTTAAGTCCATTGATTTTATTTGTCAATTCCACCAACTATTAACTGCATTCAGTGATGTTTGGACATTAGCACACATTTATCTTTCATATAATACAGAAAGTAAAGACATGACATTATTTCCCTCAGCAAGAATGAATATTTAATACTGGTTTTGGCCATTTTCATGCCGTCCTGCTTTCAGTATCTCAGATTCAGTCTTCATATTAGCATGTAAAGAAACTTGTTTTGCCCAAGACGATTGCACATGTTGATTCACAGTTATCATCAAAATATGACAAAACTGTCAGAAAGACCATTGTGCTTTCCATTATACATGAAATTTGCCATTTTGTGTGTGTCCACAACAACCATGTTAACCGTGTCACGGTCTGAAACCCCCTCCATAAATCAGTAATGGTTTGGTCTTAGGCCATACAAATAACATCACGTGATGTCATAACCTCTTTGGCAGGATATGGGAAGACTTTTTGGTAAGTTTTGAGCTCATAGACATAGTATTTGTCCATAACACTGTTGACAAAATAATCAAGCAAATGTTTGCTTTCATTAGAGTATTTATCACATGATTTAAGATTAAGCTTGGCGATTTCTTTGTTTGGAAACTTAAATATATGGAAACATCTAGGTCATTTATTTGAAAAACAAAACTGATAATTGACATTTTGCTTTTGCCAAAAGCGCATTGGAAACGTAGAATGACCCTTAAGGGCAGGTAACGCACAATATATCCAATCCCTCCTGGCTTGCAAATATTACTGCCTTGCAGTAAACCGTTCATTTTGTTTTAGGGAGTTGTTCCAAGCTGTGTTCGCTGTCAAAATCAGACAGCATGGTCAAACGCACTCTCCAAATGAAAGGACATACATGTAGACGCATTAGAATGGATTTTGATGGGTTAGTAAACCAACAGGCAATTATTAGAATTGTTCCACGGCACCATATATAATGTGCTCGAAAACCAATAATACTGTATATTGTGGAGTTGGCACGTGCGTGACGACAAGAGCAGTCACAGCGGTGCGTGATGAGTAACCCCCTCCTACTTTCTGTTCGTTTACTGAGATATTTCAATCCAGTCCGAATCGGCCATTTCTTTTACCGACGTCCTGAGATAAAAATCACATTTCCCCATGTCCATACATAAAATTCGTCCCGTCGGAATAGGGCTATAGACTCACGCACATAATGTTCATTATTTTTAATTATGAGTGTAACAGGTTGTATAGTAATCACTCACTCGCATGGTGTGTCCAAATAGCCCCGTCTTCTCGTGCCTATTCCTTCTTTCTTTACTGTATAAGATGTGGCCAGAGGAGGTATTGCTACTATTCTGCTCATTGAAACTGTGATCTTTTTATAAATATTTACAAAATAATAAAATAATATTTACTAGTATGACCAAACTACAGCAAGTTTTGTAGCAAAAAATGTCTATTTCTGGAAATTCAAAATGGCGGACAATGGAGAAGATCCCCCTTTTCATGTATGAAAGATCCCCCTTTTCATGTATGCAATTTTCCCAGTCATAACAAATACTTACAATTTGATGGTGGTGGTAAGTATTCATGAAAAAGGTAACATTTGTGAATGGGCAGTATGAATTATGGAAATAAACAATTAAAACTATTACACAATGCACCTTTAAGAAGTTCTGACTGAAATAGATACTAAGGTGCTGTTTCCACGTAGCAGGGTATTTTTTTCTCCTGCTACGTGGAAACGCAACATGTGGATAAAAAAATCCTCCATTGTAACAAATGCGTTTCAGACCCCTAAACAGGATATTTTTTTCTCCTGCACCTGGATTTTTAAATATCTGCTACGTGGAAACGGAAGGCCGAAACCAATGCAAAACCAATACAAGCAGGAGTAAAAAATATCCACATATAAAAATATCCAGCTACGTGGAAACGGCGCCTAAATCTGCTATTGCTAGATAGAGGACTCGTTATAGGGTCTCCAGGTAGGATTAAAAGTTGAATTAATCACGGTCCCCAGGCAGCCGATGCTTATGCGAGTCATTGGTAAGTGACAGGTGGCTCTCACTCGCCCACTTCCACAGTCTGCTATCAGAAAACCCCACATGCAACTTTTGGCAGCGCAGTCCGAAGGAGTGTCGTGGGAAACACTTTTCATTTGAAACATAGCTTTACATTAGCCTGGGCGAAAAGCCGACTGTTGACTCCGTCAATCAGTCTGGCAAAAGCCATGAGGAATCCGTCTCCGTGGAGGGTGGTAGATGGTCTGATCTTACTCTATCATTTAAATTAATTGGAGTTCCAAACTCAAATTAAAACCCATATTGTGCTTTATTAGCATGCCTGTTACAATATAGCGTCGCAAAAGCATACAAATAACAAAACGAAAGTGTGAATATAGTTACCTTAACCAATCAGTAACGGAGCTCGCGGGTGAGTTCTGCGTCACGACTCTCAACTGTTGATTGGCTGAACATTGAGAGAACCGTGCTCGAGGCTTTTGCCAGACGATGTGCGGAGCCAAAATCTTTGGGTGGAGTACATAGGATGGCGTTGCGAGGCTAGCTTTACATACCCTATTCAGATTTGTAACATACTAGCTTTACATACCCTATTCAGATTTGTATCAACTGCTGGCATTCTGTGATGAAAGACTGTCTCACAGCGAATTTATTTAAACAGCATTTTTTCATTACTGTGTAGATTTTGACACAGGCATGCCACGGGCACCGCACAAACAACGTCATCCTACCTTGTGCCCCTTTAAGTCTCTGTATGTTGTATGAATAAAGTTGCAGTTTATTTGCAATGACTTTTAGGTGGTAACATTTATTACGGCAGTTGACTCCTGTGTTACACAGATCCCTATACAGTATTGCCTATGGTCAGGGTTGCCAGATGAGGCTGATGATTTCCAGCCCAGAAAATGCTCAAAACTCGCCTGGAAGCACTAAATCCCGCCCAATTCTATTGATTTCTATAGGCAAAAATGGGCGGGTTTTCCTGCAAAATGCCATTTTTACCTGCAGCCAGCCATCCCAAGCAGCCCAATTGGGCGGGAAACAGTCCAATATGGCAACACTGCCTACGGAGTTGGTATCCTTTTCTTATTAATATGGGACGCCATGACTGACGTGATCCGATTGCACATTCACCTACAACTCTGCTGCCAAGTCACACAGGGTCCCCTTTCTTCAAACAGATGGAGAAAAGAGACAGATTCACACTTAAAAGTGTGTGTGTGTGTGTGTGTGTGTGTGTGTGTGTGTGTGTGTGTGTGTGTGTGTGTGTGTGTGTGTGTGTGTGTGTTAAGATGCCCTTGGAAAACTAGTAGCGTGTGTGGCTACATCTGCATTGCCATCACATGCTAACCTTCAAAGATCATTTAAAAAAAATGAAAGACTGTCACTAGGGCTGCTGTGACTGCTTTTGGACAAGAAGGCATGCACGCAAGCAGACGGAAATCAGATATATAGTCACCTTGGCCAAAAGAAACTTCCTTTTTAAGGGTAAGGCAGCCCGTGTTTCTTTCTTTCTGTCGCTCTCTCTCTCTCATTTCTCCCCTTTCCCTCTTTCCTTCCCTCCTCATCCCTCATTACCTCATTATTAACCCTCTCTCTTCCTCTCTATCTCTGCTTTCTCCTCCACAACTTCTTTGTTTCTCCACCTCTCTTCTCTTCCCTACTCTCCCTCTTCATCTGCTTCTCTCTTGCCTTCCTTTCCTATCCTCCTCTCTGTCTACAGTGGCTACGTTTACATGTCATTTTTAATTCCGAACTAATTATTCAGAATTAAATAGCTCCGTCGAGTTTCCTTTGATCTTTCATATGATTCCAAATTGTGATGTGTTTACATGACGTTTTCAAAGCGGAATTAAGCTTTATTCAGAATTAAAGTTAGTTAATTCTGAATTAAATTTTCCGTGTATACATAGCCAGTATCTCTTGTTCATGATAGATCTCTTTTGCATTCTCTCTCTCTCTCTCTCTCTCTCTCTCTCTCTCTCTCTCTCTCTCTCTCTCTCTCTCTCTCTCTCTCTCTCTCATGAGAAGATGGAGCACTTTACTAACTAAACTTTGAGGGAGAATAAAATCGATCGGGTCAGTGTGTGTGTGTGTGTGAGAGAGAGAGTGAGTTTGAGGTGATGAGGACCAGGTTTTGATGCTTCAGTCTGTTCAGGGCCGTTTGAAAGGCCAAACGCACAGAATACATCTCCTGGTGTGTGTGTGTGTGTGTGTGTGTGTGTGTGTGTGTGTGTGTGTGTGTGTGTGTGTGTGTGTGTGTGTGTGTGTGTGTGTGTGTGTGTGTGTGTGTGTGTGTGGCGTACTTTCTGTTAAATGGGCGAAGCTGTGCTGAGTCACCTCTACGTCGACTGACTCGCTCTTTTTCCCCCTAACCTTTGATCTCTATTTGTCATTCAGACTGTCACTCGGCACCTCATGTAGCCAATCAGAGCAATGTTATCTGGGCAGTCGGGCGTGACCTTGTCTGTCTGGAGCGCTGGTTACCATGGTAGTGGAATGTTTTGACAGAGTGGTGGTGCTGGGGGTCGGAGGAGCTCTGGGGTAAACTTCTTCATTTGCCTTGTTTGTTTGTGTAGGATTAGAGGTGGATTAGCGCCGCTTGCTCTTACTTTAGATTTCTCCCCTGGTTTACCACCTACCAGTGTTTTTGTGTCTGATCTCTCCCTCTCTGTTTCTTTCGCTGTCTCACCATCATCCCTCTCTTATCTGTCTCTTGCTTCTTTTTCTATTCTTCTCTTGCGCAGTGTCACAGCTCCACAAACTCACTCACCCAAACTGCCCAAATCAGCAAAATGGACCAAATGAACAATGACCACTAATGCACCAATGAGCACAAATCCTTCAGTTCAATTTTCAGTTCCAATTAAGAGACAGGCTATTTAAGTTGAACCCTTTGTTTCAGTTGTTGTCTGGTCTCGCTTGGGTAATAAATCCCCCTTCTGTTTTCCTCCTGTGAAGAGAGAACCTCCGTTGAAGTTTTTAAGTTTGTACTTAACTTTTGTTTTACTCATCGTTTGGAGTTACACTTTTGTTGAAGATTGTTGCGGACAGTAGACTCACCAACTCGACTCACCTGCTTCCTGGTTCTTGTCCTGTGGGGTTTACGACATGCTGCTCCCATCCCTCCTTCCCCTCACCCTGTAGCCTACCAATACACAGTAATGCCTGATTCGCACGGGACTTTTATTACATATGGATCACTGGAGAATGTCAGAATAATTTCAGAGAATGTTGGCGTTCATGGTCCTGTGAGAATGCGCAAATTACCTCCTGTTTTTTGGCAAAACACAGACGTCTAGTGATAATTTAAGTCCTGTGTGTATTCGTGATTGCAATCGCACGTCTCTTGTCTTTTCCTGGAGTGAATAATGGAGGATTCTGGTGAAAATGTGATTAACAGCATCACAGGGGGAAGTGGTGGTCGACCTATGCCGTTGACATTGAACACATTAAAAACACAGCAACCAAATTGAAGATGAAATCCAACCCACACTTATCCTTGTAGACTGACGTGTGTCTGTGTGTGCAGTAAAATCACAGCAAGACAAACAAATGAGCACAGCAAACCCAATATTCACTCAAATCCCCAAAACATTCAACATAAAAACAAAGCTAACCTATAACACATTGAGGGACATTCCATAATTAGAGGACATTTTGGCATATGAATATCTGAAAAAAAAACTTCGGTTTTACCATGTTTTGATGCATATTTACAAAATGTGGGTCGTAAACTACTGAATTCTATGATTTGTCAAGAAATGTAATTTCAAATTCTTTGTATGACCAGTGCATGTAAAGAAATTGACAATAAAACCCACTTGACTTGACTTGACTTGATTTGTCAAGCTCAGGCATCAACTGTACTTTCTGCACATTAATGCCCATAGGCCACATTAATTATCATAACAGGGTTACGCGTAACAGGGTGGCAAATCCATGTTAATATAACATCTACCTCAGGAACAAAAGCTGGTTAGGAAATGTAGCTATTCTACTAAGGTCAAGAACAGATATGACTTCACAAAAATACAACAGTAAAAATTATGTTTTTTAGCGCAGCACTATGGCTCTCTGTAATGTCACAGCAATGTTGTTATGATGTAGTTAAGCATTTTCAGTAAGTGAATAGGGTCGCCAGCGACCACTGCTGCATGAAGAGGCTACAATTATTTGTAGAATATGCGTAACAGGGTTGCGTGTCTATGCTTTACACATGCGGTTATCCCACATAAGAAGAAAAATATTTTAAAAATGTAAGCGGTCACTCACCTTTGGTGTACCCATGGTTTTTGACAATACTTTGAAGATGTCCCTTTGTTAGCCAGGCAAAAATAGTTTTTGTAACAGGGTTGCGAGCATATTCTGGGACACAAGTTCATGGCACAATAAATAGTATTTAGAATACATTAAAATGGTAAAAAATTGTTTTAACAGATAAAGTAGATACATTTAATGATAAATAAAGTAAAAAAAAGAAGGCATTTAATATGTTAATTAGATTTTAAAACTGATTTAAAGTTTGCCACCAGGAAGTGGGGACAGGAGGAAAAACTCATTTTAAGGGTTTCTAACAACTACTCTGTATTTTTAGTCCTGTATAGGAACCACTGTTCTATGAAAATTGTTATATTCTATTTTAGGTCATTCATTTGCAAGTTATGTGTCTTTTTTTCTTATTTTGGTCACAAATATTTGTAATATTAGGGGTCTTACACACCAAGGCGGTAAAGCATCGCGGAACGGCAGCGTTTTTTACCGGGGTCGGTGAAAATACATTGAAACCTATCTGTCCTTACACACCAACCGGCGGTAGTCGAGCGTCAGCGGCGCGGGAGCCGGCTCCGCGCCGCGCTGCATTTGGAAAATAGAACTCGAGCGTATTTTTCACGCCGGCGACCGGCGGTGTCTCATTCAAATGAATGGCAAAGTAGCATGCTAGCTTTGGCTGTGGCTAGGGTTTTGAATAGGACTGGCCGCGCACGCCGACGCTGTCAGTGTGCAAGGCAGAGAAAAGCACGCCGGCCAAAACTAAGCAGAAAGACCGCGTCCGTCCTGCGACCGTTCCGTTCCGCCTTGGTATGTTTTGGCCCTTAGGTGGGGGACAGCAAATGTCCTCTAATTCCGGAATGTCCCTTATATTAAAACACTGCAAACATTAAAACACAGCAACCATATTGAATATGAAATCCCACCCACACATATCCTAGTAGGCTGGTGTATGTGTGTGTGTGCAGGTGAAGTGGAGGCTTGCTCGGGGGCAATGGCATATCAGTCCAAAAATCTCTCCAATCACTCCAACAACACTGTCCAGCAACTCATGTGCCACTACCAAAAACCATTGCCCCTCCACGAGGGCAAAGGGGCACAGGTCTTGCCTTTATATTTCACACACCCCTTACAGCAAGCATATGAGTTGTTGCCCTCAGGTAGGAGGTTTAGGATGCCCTCATTTAAGACTAAAAGAGCCCGCCAATCATTTATACCTACTAGTATATCCATGTTAAATAAGACAACTGTAACTTAGACTGAATAGCACATTGCACTTTGGTACTGAATATTGCACTTTACTGTGTTTAAGTTGGGTTTTTTGTCAACCTGTCTTCTTGTCCTATAGAGGGAGGGGAGTGGGGGGGTTGTGTTTGTCTATTGCGTTCTTGTTTATTGTAATGTCTTTGTAATTGTATCAGATTCACACTGGGGCAGTTCTGCATCCCTGCCCAATGACTAACAACCCCAATAAAGTAATCCATAATATACAATGATTTATTTATTTCTTCATAAACAATAGGACAGATTATGCAGCAAGCTGAATGGCTGAAACCTAGCTCTACTGGGTTTTTGTCGCCGAGTCTGTTTGGAAAGTCACTAAAAATGGTGAAAGGTTTTCTCTTGTGGCAAAAATCCAAACCCCCAATCTATTTCTTTCTCTTTTTTGAAAAAGACCCAACAAAACAACCCATGGCCAGCAGTAAGTACAACTTTCGGTAACACTTTATTTTAGGGATACATCTATTAGCACTAATACATACAATGTGCCTGTATAAGTAACTTGTAAGGCATGTACAAAGCAAAATCAAACATTTGTTAGGCATGTATTCACAAATGTGTTGTTCATGCACAATAAGGGATTTATTACCAATTTAACCTTAGTAAGGACCTAGTAGGCCTTAGTGTTTGCTTAGTACATGCCTTACAAGTTACTTATGCAGGAATTAACATTGTATGCATTAGTGCTTATAGATGTGTCCCTAAAATAAAGTGTTACCAAACTTTCTTACACAGCACCTGTAATGTTAAAAAAAAAGTTAACATCAAGATCCAGGATTTGCATTAAATAGAACTTATAGCTGCAGCAGCCAAAAGCATAGGATGAGGAGTTTCTTGTGATGCCAAGTTAACCCTCTACTGCAGGGTTTCCCAAACTGGGGTGCGTGCACCCCTGGGGGTGCGTGGCCTGCTACAAGGGGGTGCGCGAGCTGAATTGGACAATGGCGGATATGTGTGTTTTTTTCAGCATTAATGCAAAAGAAGTATTTTTTAATTGTGTGCTTGAAGAAACATCAATTCTATTGGAAATGAGGCTACCACAAATGACTTTGCATAATTTGTGATGATTTGTGCAGTGAAACCATACCTAAGTGGCCATCAGCACACCAACATATTCGCTTAGGGGGTGCGCGAATCACATTGAAATGTACAAGGGGGTGCACAGGGGGGAACGTTTGGGAACCCCTGCTCTACTGCATAGGGTTGCCATATGGCAACCGTTAACTTTTTCCAGTTTTTCTAGTAGATGGTACACTATAACCTATATATTTAGACTTATTTGTGATAAGACAGCCTTTTACTTTGAAACCAAAACAACTTTTCAGGTCACATGATTAAGAAATAAACACAGGAAGCCCTTTTTCATCACCTACTTTGGTGTGTGGAGGTCATCGCTCAAGGCCTCCATAAACCAAGGTATTACCAACATTTCAGCCCAAAATATTGTTATAAAAAAAATAAAAACACTATCTGTAATATGTAAACTGTTATTTTTCATCATTAAAACAACTTTAGATGCAAAGATTTTTTTGTAAAATGGTAAAATGTTATGGTTGCCATATGGCAACTTCATGCAGTTATGGAACAACATTTTGGCCATTCACCCCAATCAACCCCATTGGAATGACTTAGAATTAGAGTAGTATGAGGCTATTTTTACAGATATTTCTTATACTTCTTGTGCCAAATGAATAATTTGTACTTATATTTGTAATTTTAGACATGTTAAATGTAAAAATGCATTGTACATGTTTGCAAATACGTGTAAACAACCTTTTCGGAAGCTTTTTCGTAAATGTGTGTACATGTCTATGGGCCGAATTGTTGACCATATTTTGCTATCTTACCAAAAATAATTTCACTAAATACTAAAAATATGTATTTTAATTTATGTAATTTAATGATTTTTAACATTTGGAAAGTAATATATTGGAGTTTTATCAAGGAAAAATTCTCTTTTTGAGGAAAAACCTGATTTTACACAAGATTCCACGACTGCATGAAGTTGCCATATGGCAACCATAAGCTAAAATCTTAATTACATTTTTTTTTTTCTTTTTTTTGTGGAAATCTATTATTTAACCCATTTTAACACTAAAAAAGCACTGAAACATTTTTTACATTGTAAATATAATAATTCATGCAGTAGAGGGTTGTGATAATGGCACTGCTTGTTATAGGGGCTGCTTGGTTAGTAATTGGTTTCTGTCAGATTTACCTCTGGATTTACAGTCTACTAGTTCAGTGGTTCTTAACCTTTTTTTCTTACTTGTGCCAAAGACAAGCCGTGCACCCCCAAACACAAACTTCTACACGTGTATACGCACTGAAAAAGGATTGAAGTGATTAAATACAACGACTCTTGCTTGAGACACTAATCAATTTCTTAATGCCTTTACCTGGGGACCAAAACATGCAATAATCTGGTTTTGATTTGGCCTAATTATAATGTCCGCAAGCCGAGTTTCGGTCACAACATTAACACAAACAACATTTTGCGCACTGCCTGAAATCTCTGGCGCAGCCCCAGGGGGTGCCCGCACCCCAGGTTAAGAACCACTGTACTAGTTACTTCAGATACTACTAAAACATGTTTGACCTACACCATCTTACTGCAGTACAAATTAAGGAGTGATCAACGGAAAGAATATGCCTAGATGATTAAGTAATACAGCAAGCCTACTTATTAATATTGTAAGATGTGTTGTTTGTGAAGGCAGGAACCACATAATAAATCCAGTGGCATTCCCGTATAGGGTCAGGTCCATGTCCCCACAGCCCATTGGTCCCACAACCCATCGGTCCCACAGCCCATCGGTCCCACAGCCCATCGGTCCCACAGCCCAACGGTCCCACAGCCCATCGGTCCCACAGCCCATCGGTCCCACAGCCCAACGGTCCCACAGCCCAACGGTCCCACAGCTTATTCCTCCTGCTCCATGTTCCCACATTTTAAAGAAAATTATTCACATATAGGCCCTAAAAAAATAACGTTAAAAGTCTTAGTGATGTGGGACCAATGGGCTGTGGGAACATGGACAAGCTCCCCTCATATATGTACACACCGCCACTGTCTGTGTGTAAAAAATACTGTCTGCCAAGTGTTGCACATGCAGATAGCCCCGTGGGGTGACGTTGGTTCCGCGGGCTGCGTTTGCCTTTCCCTTGCTGACACCATAAGTGTGTATTTATTAGCACCATAGCGTTGCTGTTGTTTTTGTTTATAAATATATCATGACCTCTGTGGCTCACAGCAGTCATTGCTCGGGCCCAGAGTGTATCGCATTCAGGAGCTGAATGACCAGCTTAATTTGTGTGTGCATTTGTTTGAGCGTGTGCATGTGTGTGTGTGTGTGCCAGGGGCGGCGCTATAGGGGGAGCAAGCGGGGCATTTGCCCCTGGGCCCAGGGCCCTCCTGTATTGGTGTTGGGGGCCCTATTGTGAACATAGCAGGCTGTATGGGGGGCCCTATCAGTGATTTGCCCTTGGGCCCTGTGTGCAATCGTTCCGCCACTGGTGCGTGCGTACATTTGTGTATATTTATTTTTGAAACATTTTTTTTTTTACTGGGTAACTCCAAACGCTTTTGTGTCTCACATCACTAAGCCCCACTGCTCGATATTCAACATCCCACTTACACACACACTCACACATACACACACAAATACACACACAGAGGACTCGACCGGGCAGCAGGCAAAGACACTTCCCCTCGAATTAGGGGTAATTAATCAGGAAGTGATTTGGAACGAAGAATAATTTATCGGTTCCTCTCCGCAGAGACACAGGACTGGCAGCATGTAACACTCGCTGTCTTACACACTCACTCTCTCTCACACATACACACGCACACACAAACACATTAATGTCTATTTGGGGCCCTCCCATTGACTTCCATTCTAACAATAGCTAAAGAATGCTCAACTGCCCAAACCAAACCAATCCCTATCCTTAACCTGTGAATGTTTTCACACTTTTACCAGTAACAACAAAACTACCCGAGCAAAAGGGATCAAAACATGTGGGGTCCAGGATTTGGGCCCCACATGGAGAGATGGCCTCAGCTTGTTGGTGTGCTCCAATAGCAGTGGCCTCACGAAGGTAGACTGGTGCATTACACACACACACACACACAGTCCCATGCCTTTCTCTCCTCCTTTCTTTGTTTGAGTATGTGGGACTGCTTTTGACAAAAAAGTATTTGTTCACTTCTACCTGCATGTGCTTGTGAGACTGAACATCTAAATAATTTGAGTGTGTGTCTTTGTATTTTAGCGTACGTGTGTGCATGTCTGCGTGTGTGTCTCTGTGTGTGTGTGTGTGTGTGTGTGTGTGTGTGTGTGTGTGTGTGTGTGTGTGTGTGTGTGTGCGCGTGAGAGAGAGAGAGAAAAAGTGACTGAGCAAATGTGCATGAAAAGCATAACTAACAACTGCATGTGATAAGCAGCGATTATACCTGCTGGGGACTTCATGTTTTCTAAAATGCCCACCAATTTCAGAACTACGGGGATAACCACTCTGTTGTATGCATGCCGGCTCTCATACTGTGTGTGTTTGTGTGCATAGCATAGGCCTACCTGTGTGTGAGAGAAGAAAAAAGTGTGTGTGTGTGTGTGTCTTTGTCTGTGTCTGTGTGTGTCTGTGTCTGTGTGTGTGTGTGTGTGTGTGTGTGCATGCGTGTCTTTGTGCATGTATAAGGGGTCTTACACACCAGGGCGGTAAAGCGTCGCGGAACGGCCGCGTTTTTTACCGGCGTTGGTGAAAATACATTGAAACATATCTGTCCTTACACACCAACCGGCGGTAGTCGAGCGTCAGCGGCACGGGAGCCGGCACGGGAGCCGGCTCCGCGCCGCGCTGCATTTGGAAAATAGAACTCGAGCGTATTTTTCACGCCGGCGACCGGCGGTGTCTCATTCAAATGAATGGCAAAGTAGCATGCTAGCTTTGGCTGTGGGTAGGATTTTGAACAGGACTGGCCACGCACGCCGACGCTGTCAGTGTGAAAGGCAGAGAAAAACACGCCGGCCAAATCTAAGCAGAAAGTCCGCGTTCATCCCGTGACCGTACCGTACCGTTCCGTTCCGCCTTGGTATGTTTTGGCCCTAAGTGTTTGTGTTCTATCCTGCTGTATTGATGGGACTTTATTCAATTTAGGGAGAGAAGAACAGACAGAGCAGGGCTTGGAACACAGGGGAGGGGCGCCAACAGAGACAGGCTTCCAAGCTGAGCTGCACGAGCGTGCGTGCGTGCGTGCGTATTATATACGTGTGTGTGTGTAGGTGTGTTTACGGAAGAGCATTCAAGCTAGGCCATGTGTTTCGTGACAGGATCTGGACCTGTGCACAAGTGTGTGTGTCTGTGTCCCTGTGTGTGGGTGTGTGTTTTTAAACCTGTGTGCCTTACAAAATGAAACCGTTTCCAGGCCCTCTCAGGAAACAGGTGTTGTACAAAACGTTGCGATTATACGCCCATATCAATACACAGCCGCAACGGAATGCATTAGGTGTTACTAATGTTCCTAATGTACTGCCTGGCAGTGACTGCAATTACAGAAGCGACCATACACAATTATACCAGCTAATAGGATTTTTTTAGTATCGCGCTCATAATGGACTGTTAATGACGACTACACCCGATAATGATTATCCCATAGCTCAAGGCATTTCCAATGCATGCTCTGCACCTGAGCCAGCTTCTCTCCTGTCACAACAACACGGTCCTATTTAACATGCACATGAATAGATTAACCTCCTCTTGGACCTACTATATTATATTAACTGCTGTGAAACTTTCTGTTTTCAACTGGAAAACTTTTCATTTTCAGTGGGACTTACTTGGTCTGGTCAAGGGTTTCTCCGAGTGATGTACACAGCATATTTAAACAACTTTGAAATCCTTGATGTGGTAGTCTGGTAGAAATGAAAGTGTGTGTGTGTGTGTGTGTGTGTGTGTGTGTGTGTGTGTGTGTGTGTGTGTGTGTGTGTGTGTGTGTGTTTCAAAGCACAGCTGCTGGTAATGTTTGTGTCTTTAGGTCTTCTGTGAACACCCCAGGCTGACGGAGCCAGAGGGAAGAGTCGCAGTAAAAGGCTGAGAAATCATTACTCTCCATTAAAGAGAGGTGGACGAGAAACCTCTAGGAAGGGTAACAGTAGCCTACATACACACACATACCGCACGTCTCTGTGAGCAGTGCGAGTCCGAGAGTTTCGCGGGCTGCCTTTCACACTGCACAGTCAACGTCCAGGTTCTATCCGCAGGCAGCAGCCATTCATTTTCAATGAGAGCCGCGCATTGAACGCGGACGTCCGCGCAGGAAAATAGACTCGAGTTCGGGACGGACATGCGTCGCACTTACACCGCGTTCCTGTCTGCAAGGCATGATTTGTTTTCATGCATTCTAACCGTCTCGGACTGATAACGGACACGTGAAGTGGACGTACTGTGGACGTCCGCGCAGTTGGTGTGTATGCACCATAAGGCTGGCGGTATGCTTGCTGTAGGATACGCCAGTGCGTGCACAATTTGTTCTTGACCGTGTTAACTTGCGCAATTCATGTCAATTTTACGCGCGTTAGCTACTGCAACCAAACAAGTGTGTTAGGTGCAATATCTTCAAACTCGCTGGGACTGATCAGAAAAAAAGACTGCACAGTTCAATACGAGTGCTTCTGGGGAAAACAACGATGGCGACAACTTTTCAAGACCGTCTCGACCTTGTCCGAAATTACAAACATTCAATTTGCGATCATACTTCCTCGTTGCACTTTAACAAAGGAGCGTGCAAATATAGAAGTAGCCTAGCAGTATAGTCTCCTTGCCCGGGGAGTCCTTTTTGTTTTGTTTACAGTCTGTGTTCCCACTTTCCTTATCGCAATGCTGTGCTCTCTGCCCCCTGGATGACACCGCCAGTATTTTGCGTGTTGGTTTACTGCTTTTAAAGCAAGCCTGTGCAGACGGTTGCTCGCAGCAAGCGTGCCGAGGGCTTAACAGTGCAGCTTGTAAGCAAGGCTGGACTGGTCAACTGGCTATAGGTCCTAATATACAGAAGTTAGACAAAGTAATGGAAACACCTGTCATTTTAGTGTGGGAAGTTTCATGGCTCAAGTGTGTGTTCCAGCCTGTTCGCCAATCTTCATTAATTGCACATTGCACCAGTAAAGTAAATTACCTCACTTTAAAGTTCAATTAGCAGGGTGAGAGCACAGTTTTGTTTAGTTATAAAAAAAATTAAAAAATGCACACATTATGGGTGACATATCATAGTTCATAAAAGAGAATTTCTTGGTGCGTGTGTAACTGTTGCATCTTTGACCTGTACTGCCTGGCTCATGGACTGTCGTACACGATAGGGGCCCGTGTTTTAACCATGCCCAAATCAACGGTACACTGAGTCGTCCATAGAGTAGCCAATCACATACGCCTCAACGTACAGCGTGCCATCGCGTTCCCCCAGTCAAAGGCTGAGAAATCATTTCTCTCCATTAAAGAGAGGTGGGTGAGGAACCTCTAGGAAGGGTAACAATGCGGCTTGTAAGGCATTCAATACTCAATGACCACAACCACAAAAAATAAATGACCATACACATTAAAACAGTATGGTGCATACAAGTCAGCATACAAGGCAAATGCTAATGCATAGATACTGTGAATGTTTGACAACTATTTGAAGATTCCGATGGCATGGCAAACGATGGGGTAACAACCTAACTTTATGTATTTGTGTAGGCCTATATGCAGTGTAATGTCACCTACAGATGCCATGCCAATTGTAGTATTTTGTAGTCAATTGTAATTGCAGTTTAGCGCCACCCCATGTGAGGATGTAAGTGGCACTGCGCCCTAAGGTCAAATTAAGGTAATGGAACGCTTGCGTTTTTGAATTCAGCTCGTGAGTTTCAGTTAACAACTGCTCTTCTTTGTTCACGGTCACGAATGCCACAGACACCATCGTTTTTTCACAGAACTGGTTGCTGATAAACAAGGATTAAAACACCTAAGATTGTACATCTTGGTTCCGACCCTTCCTTCAGTAGTCATCTGTTAGCTATCTGTCGAGTTGTGTGCCCATATGCAACGGGGACAGAATAGTGAAAAAACGTATCGTCTGTGTCGGCATTCAACGGACCATTCTACAGTGAGGAGAAAAGTTCAGCTGCAGTCTTCTCGACTATCAAGTAAGATCTACCCATTTATTAAGATATGGAGGATAAAAAGGACAATAAATCAAGTTCATCTCGCTCGATGCGATCAGCTGCTCAGTCTAACCGTTCAGCTGTTGTAATGGAGGCGGCTAGGGCACGAGCCAGAGCAGAGGGCGAGCGCACACGCGCACAGTTTGCTCAAAAGGAGCTTGAAGTTAAAATGGAACAGCTTCGTGTGGAGGGCACTCTGAATGTATTGCAACATGAAAGAGAAGAAGCTGTTGCTTTAGCTGAAGCCCAAGTATTAGAAGAGGCTGCTGAGTCAATTACAAAGGGATCTTTAAGAGAATGGGAAAGTTTAATTCCTGCTGATGACCCAGTAGTGCGCACAAACGAATTTGTGGAACAACACATGAATGTGCCATCCCTCTCCAACCCACAACCACCAGTTCAAACTGATGATCACAGTCAGTCTTTACTACAGCCAAATGATAATACTGATGATGCTGCTGGGCTACCACACAGCACTGCACCATTAATCCTGCCTTCACCTCATCCTAATGTGACACTCAGAGCTGCAGTAAGACAACCACCACAACATGTGGATAGTCAACATGATAATCTGTCCTCATACACGTTGCCTCAGTTTACACCCTTAGCACCACAGCCAGCCACTCCCTCTCAGTCACGGCCTCGAGTCTCCCCATCTCCAACACGACAGCCGGCCCCATTATCTCAGCCACAATGGCGAGCCTCTCCATCGCCAACGCGAAGGCCTACTGCGGCTTCTCAGCCACAGAGGCTGACCTCCTCATCACATCCACCCGCCAGCGCACAAGATTCGATGGGTGACATAGCCAGATTCCTAGCACGGCGCGAGCTCATTCATGGCGGGCTCACAAAATTTGATGACCGCCCAGAAAATTATTGGGCATGGAAAACTTCCTTTGATAATGCCAAACAGGGACTCTTCCTCACACCAAGCGAAGAGCTTGATCTCTTAGTACGATGGCTTGGCCCTATGTCCACTGAGTATGTGAAGAGAATTCGGTCTGTGAATGTGCGATACCCAGTCATTGGCCTCCAGATGTCATGGAGCCGCCTTGAAGAAGTGTATGGCGCCCCTGAGGTCATAGAGAAAGCACTTCTCGACAAAATAGAATCCTTCCCCAAAATGACAAAACAAGACCCCCTGAAACGAAGCTTGGTGATCTCTTGTTAGAAGTCCTGTCAGCCAAATCAGAGGGCTTCCTAGCTGGACTGTCTTACTTAGACACGGCAAGAGGTGTTAATCCGATCGTGGAAAAACTGCCCTATCCTTTACAGGAGAAATGGATTAACAGAGGCTCAGAGTACAAACTAAAATTCAAAGTCTCATTCCCACCATTCACATTCTTTACAGAATTCGTGCGCAAGGAAGCGCAAGCAAGGAATGATCCTAGCTTCTCCTTCAGCTCTGGCAACCCTAGCCAGCCGTCAAAACCCGATGGTGGCTTCAGAAAACAGCCACAACGGAAGGCTCTCACCACCGCTCACAAGACGGGCGTTGCCACATATGCGGTTGCCACATCTGCGGAATCCCCATCTGTCGACAACACTTCAGACACATCTTTTGATGTAGGAAAACAGTGTCTCTTGCACAAGAACAAACCCCATCCACTCAAGCGATGCCGAGCGTTCAGGGCGAAGCACTTGGATGAACGAAAGGCCTTTCTCAAAGACAATGGGGTGTGCTACCGCTGTGTCTCCTCCACTATGCACCTGGCCAAAGACTGCAAGGCGTTAGTGAAATGTAGTGAGTGCGACAGCAATAAGCATGTAGCTGCACTTCACCCAGGACCATCACCCTGGCAGCAAGGGAACGCCGCGGAACAGCATGGCGGGGAGGAAGAGACAACACCAGCTCCTGAGGTCAAGGCCAGCTGTACCGAGATCTGTGGTGCAGGAGTTGGCCCCAGGTCCTGCTCTAAAATCTGTCTAGCCAAAGTCTTTCCACATGACCATCCTGAAAGTGCCAAAAGAATGTATATAGTTCTTGATGAACAGAGCAACCGCTCACTCGCAAAACCGGAGTTCTTCGACCTGTTTGGGGTAAAAGGTGAGAATCATCCCTACACCCTGCGCACTTGTGCCGGCACCAAGGAAACAGTCGGAAGACGCGCCATGGGATTTCAAGCACAGTCATTGGACGGCAAGACGCAGGTGCTTCTGCCAACACTCATAGAGTGCAGCCACATCCCTGACGATCGTTCGGAGATTCCCTCTCCAGACATTGCTCATCACTTCTCACACCTAAAACCGGTGGCTGGTGAGATTCCACCTATCGACCCTGAAGCTAAGATCCTGCTGCTCTTGGGTAGAGATGTTCTTTGCGCGCACAAAGTTAGAGAACAGCGCAATGGCCCTCATAACACCCCTTACGCACAACGCCTTGACTTCGGGTGGGTGATAGTGGGAAATGTCTGCCTGGGCTCCGCACACAAGCCGGATGTAATCGACACCTTTCGCACTAGCATCCTTATGAACGGACGTCCAAGTCTCTGCTCTCCATGTCCCAATCAAATACAAGTCACAGAAAGATTCGCTGCCAAGGCTCCTTGTGTCACGCCTCAACACACACGTGGATCGTTCGAGTCTTCAAACACAGAGTGTAACATCGGCAGTGACATCTTTCAACAGACTCAGCATGATGACAACATTGCATTCTCCATGGAGGATAGAATGTTCGTGGAAATGATGGACAAAGAGATGTTCGTCGACAGCTGCAACAGTTGGGTGGCGCCCCTGCCTTTCCGCCCATCTCGCCAGCAGCTTCCCAATAACAGAGAACAGGCACTGCAACGCTTCAGGTCTCTAAGCCGAACCCTGGAGAAGAAGCCACAAATGCGGGAGCATTTCGTCGCATTCATGCAAAAGATGTTCGACCGCAACCACGCAGAGCCAGCCCCTCCTGTGAAGGAGAATGAAGAGGTGTGGTACTTACCAATGTTTGGTGTATATCACCCACGCAAGCCAGACCAAATACGGGTCGTATTTGACTCCAGCGCCCAGCATAGAGGTGTCTCTCTGAATCAGGTGCTACTTACTGGGCCTGACCTGAACAACAGCCTGCTAGGCGTGCTGATACGTTTCAGGCAGGAAGCAGTCGCCATAACAGCTGACGTGGAACAGATGTTTCACAGCTACTTGGTCAGAGAAGACCATCGCAACTATCTCCGATTCCTATGGCATGCCAACAACGACCTGTCGCAGCCCATGGTGGAATACCGGATGCGAGTCCACGTATTCGGGAACAGCCCGTCGCCTGCCGTAGCGATATACGGACTCCACCGGACAGCTCATCTTGGAGAGGTCGAGTTTGGGAAAGATGCCAGGGACTTCGTGGACCATAACTTCTATGTTGACGATGGGTTGAAGTCTCTCCCTACCGTGGACATGGCTGTTGATCTGTTGAGAAGAACTCAAGAGATGCTTGCGACCTTCAACCTCAGACTCCATAAAATTGCGTCGAATCGTCCAGCAGTCATGGATGCATTCCCCACTGCAGATCATGCAAAGAACTTGAAAGATCTGGATCTTGAAGAGGACACATGCACAATCCAGAGGAGCCTGGGCCTCAGCTGGGATCTCACAAGTGACACGTTCACTTACCGGATAGCCGCTGAAGACAAACCCTACACACGAAGGGGTGTGTTGTCAACCGTCAACAGCATATTTGACCCGCTTGGCATCCTTGCTCCAGTTACTGTGCACGGCAAACTCCTGCTTCGCGAACTAACAGCAGACTCTCCTGACTGGGATGCTGCGTTGCCTGAGGAGAGAGAATGTGAATGGACAGCATGGAAACAGTCCTTGCAAGACCTCATGGACTTTGAGATACCACGAAAGTACTCGGGCGTCTCTCTCGCTACAGCACAAAGACTTGAGGTCCACGTCTTTTCAGACGCCTCCATCACGGCCATCGCAGCAGCGGCCTACTTGAGGGTGCTAGACCATGACGGAAACTGCGATGTAAGCTTCATCCTTGGCAAAGCAAAGCTTGCGCCTCTCACAGCCCATACAGTCCCTCGGCTAGAGTTAGGAGCTGCTGTCCTAGCAGTTGAGCTGTCAGAGTTCATCGTCAGTGAGATGGGTGTTACACTACACGCCCTGAAGTTCTATACAGACAGCAGAGTCGTATTGGGCTACATACATAACCAAAAGAGACGGTTCTATGTATACGTCAGTAACCGGGTTCAGAGGATTCGGAAGTCAACCACGCCAGCTCAGTGGCACTACGTTCCAACCAGCCTCAACCCTGCTGACCACGCCACAAGATCACTCCGTGCAGCAGAGCTGAAACACTCAACTTGGCTCACAGGTCCAACCTTCCTCATGTCTCAGGACACAGGAGTGTCTCCTCCAGCTGCAGAGTCATTCGATCTAGTCAACCCAGACACAGACACGGAAGTACGTCCAAACTGTACAGTCTTGGCAACACAGACCAAAGACCCTCAGCTCAGTCCTCAGCGCTTCGAGAAGTTCTCGACGTGGAAGTCCCTCACGAGAGCAATCGGACTTCTCATTCACGTTGTGGAGACCTACAAAGTCCCAGTTGATCAGCGCACTGATTGTCACGGCTGGCACTACTGTGCAAGGCAACGATCTCCTGAACACTTCTCAAAAGCCTCCAAGGTCATCATTAAGGCGGTGCAACAAGACGCATACAGTGATGAAATCCACAGCTTGTCCTCTGGAAAAGAGGTCTCCCGTGCAAGCGCACTAAGAAAGCTGAACCCAACTTTAACCCAGGAAGGTTACCTTAGAGTAGGAGGAAGACTCACGCATGCTCCCACAGAGAACGATGAAAGACATCCCATCATCATACCCGGGAAGAGTCATGCTGCTGTCCTTCTTGTGAGGCATTTCCATGAACGTGTCGAGCACCAGGGTCGCCTGTTCACCGAAGGTGCGATCAGGAGTGCTGGATACTGGATCGTAGGTGCAAAGAAGTGCATCAACAAAGTCATTCATAAGTGCGTGACTTGTCAGAGGCTCCGTGGGAGGTTGCTCGAACAGAAAATGGCTGACCTTCCCTCGGACCGACTCAGTATGGAGCCACCGTTTACGCACGTCGGCCTTGACGTCTTCGGGCCTTGGATGGTCGCCACACGCAAGACTCGAGGTGGATCTGCGAACTCAAAGCGGTGGAGTGTCATATTCACCTGCCTCAGTGTACGAGCAGTACACTTTGAGCTCATTGAGTCGCTTGAGAGCTCCAGCTTCATTAACGCTCTGCGACGCTTCTTCGCCTTGAGAGGACCCTCAAAGCTCATCCGCTCCGATTGTGGGACCAATTTCGTGGGCGCCTGCAGGGAGCTGAACATGCTTTCCAAGGAGGTGAGCGTGAACAGTTTCTTGACTGAAGAAGGCTGCC
Source organism: Engraulis encrasicolus (assembly GCF_034702125.1). Lineage (NCBI taxonomy): Eukaryota > Metazoa > Chordata > Actinopteri > Clupeiformes > Engraulidae > Engraulis > Engraulis encrasicolus. The sequence goes on from NC_085871.1 coordinate 42,892,345, forward strand.
AGTGGATTTTCAACCCCCCACACGCGTCCCACATGGGGGGAGCCTGGGAGAGGCTTATCGGGGTAGCAAGGAGAATCCTCGACTCCATGCTTCTCCGCTTGCCTTCTCAACTCACGCATGAAGCACTGTCAACTTTCATGGCCGAAGTGTCTGCCATAATGAATGCTAGGCCAATCGCCCCAATACCCAATGACCCAGACTCACCTGCTCTCTTAACGCCAGCAATGATACTTACGCAGAAGCCTGGCGGTCTGCCTCCTCCCCCTGGAACCTTCGACAAGAACCCCTGTCGCCAAAAGTGGAAGCAGGTACAGCATCTTGCCAACACGTTCTGGGAGCGGTGGAGGAAAGAGTACCTGGCGACTCTACAGGATCGTCGGAAATGGCAAGCGAGCAAGCCCAACCTTCAGGAAGGAGACGTCATTCTTATGAAGGACTGTCAGGCAAACAGGAACCAGTGGCCGATTGGACTAGTCACCAAAGCCATCCCCAGCAGCGACGGGAAAGTCAGGAAAGTGGAATTAAGAGTAGCAAAACAAGGGACTGTTAAGACTTTCTTTAGACCTATCTCTGAAGTAGTTCTTCTCTTTTCTCCAGATGCATAATGTGTCTCTTGATTACTGTTTATGTTTACATGTTTGAGTTATTGATAGTGGTATTTTGAAAATCCCAGACGGGGAGTGTAATGTCACCTACAGATGCCATGCCAATTGTAGTATTTTGTAGTCAATTGTAGTTGCAGTTTAGCGCCACCTTATGTGTGGATTTAAGTGGTACTGCACCTTAAGGTCAAACTAAGGTAATGCGTTTTTCAATTCAGCTCGTGAGTTTCAGTTAACAACTGCTCTTCTTTGTTCACGGTCACGAATGCCACAGACACCATCGTTTTTTCACAGAACTGGTTGCTGATAAACAAGGATTAAAACACCTAAGATTGTACATCTTGGTTCCGACCCTTCCTTCAGTAGTCATCTGTTAGCTATCTGTCGAGTTGTGTGCCCATATGCAACGGGGACAGAATATGCAGTATGCGTGTTGTTCCAATAATTTGGTAACTGCATTGCATGTGTTATTAATGCGTTGGTTTGGGTGGATGAAAAGCCTGTCTATAATGTAATTAACTAATTCCTTCCATATTTTATCCCAGACGGGTCATTCTCAGTGTTGCCAGATTGGGCGGGTGCCCGCCCAATTGGGCTACTTGGGATGAGCGTCGGCGGGCAAAAACGGGAAAAATTGGCCATTTAGCGTTTTTTTAAGCCGTTTTGGGCCCATAGAAGTCAATGTAATTTGTTGAATTTGGGCGGAATTTAGCGCATTTTGGCGGTTTTTGAGAACCTTTTGGGCGGGATTTGGTCAGACACATCTGGCAACACTGGTCATTCTGCACCTTACTGCATGCTGGACCAGAACATGCCGACCCTGCGTCTCTGGCTGAAGGTTCCGGTGACATGCGGTCGGCTTGAACGCCGCACCTACCAACCCTGGGAAGGTTTGAATTTACAAACAAACTGCACTCAAAATAAAAAATATAATGTGACAAAAATAACTGAAATAAAAATATTGGAATGAATTTACGATCGGGAGAGTCGACAAAGGAGAGGATTACTGGGATATCAAAAAAACAAAAAAGACGATCAAACAACAGGTGAAGACAATGGCAGGTGCGGGAGATACTGTCCTACAAATCCTGATGATGAGCATCAAATCTGAACTCGCTGCATTCTGTGCATCCAGACAAGGAGGCTGTGAATGGCCCAATACAGGGGCTTTTCAATCACCACCATGCCCAGGGCCGTAGTGTCATAGAGTACGAAAATATATTTCAAAGGTTTGCACAATTTTAGTCACCAAAATAAACAGTGCACGAGGGCAACCAAATGAAAATATCCAAACTGAGAAATACTTGAATGACATGAATTCAAATAGGTACGTTTCACTGCTGAGTCTCTGCTACCTCTGATTAACAGCAGGATTTACACAATACTACACATTCTCAGAGCACAGCTTTTCACCTGTTACAGCTGCTTCTGACACTCTCTCTCTCAAGCACAAACCATATAGGCAGCGGGCCAGAAATCCTATCTTGCAGGTTCGTCGGAGTGATCAGGTGGCAACTTTTTGCTGATATAAGTACTTGATAGTACATAAATCAATATTCTAGGTGTTGCCATCGTCAAAAGTTGCACATTGATTTAAAAAACAAAGGTTGAAATAGCGACATTTGGTAATGTGGGAATTTAATTAAAATTGGCCATTCAACAGGAAATGTGTCACCAACTCCTTTTGGAGTGCTTCACAAGTGTGAAACTTCACAGATTACTGTGTATTATGCCTACCAACATTTCTCTGTGTGTGTAATGGCAGTTAGGCATAGCGCCACCATGTGGTAGGTGAATGAACTGCTTGAAATCACTGCAGCTACTGTGTATTTCATATTATGAAAAAAAGGATGAAGTTAATGTGTATATTCTATTAAACATACTTTGTGAAAAGTTTTTTGATGTTGTAAAATAAGAAGATGGCATGGCAACAAAAGTACCACAGGTGATAATTAGCCCTCTACTGCACACAATATGGCTATGCATGATTTTTTTAGTTCATTTAGAGACATTTTATTGATAATATATATATTTTTTTTTTTTGATTATTTATCCTGTAGGCCCAATATTCTTATTTTTATTCAGTTTAAAATTGAACAAAACACGCAATTACCTCACGTAAAACAGAGGTGCACAGTGATGGAATGATCATTACTAGGTTTGTGTGTGTGCCCTAAATGTCATGTTAATGAGACTGGCTGCTTGGTGTGGTGGTCATATTGCACATTTGGCACCCCGAGGGCCTGTGTTTGAAGCTGGACAAGCAAAGTTATCCCCATTTGCTGGTGTCAGAAGTGGGATTGCTTTTAGATACGCCATTGGAGACACCTCCACTGCATGTGAGCCATAATTCCGTGCAAGTGACTACAAGGATAGGCCTAATCTGTAGGACTCGGGCAGGGCTGGCCCGAGGCATAACAAACTATTCAATGGCTTAGGGCCCTGCCACCAGCCCACCCTGGGCAGCAAAGTTCCAGGAAGAAATGAACTCTATACTATATTCCCTAGTCCTAAATTTCTTTCTGAGCCTCGATGGAAACAGGAGCCATTATGCTGTATATCGGGGGACACCTCAATGATGGTGGATATGACGTCATTTTTAATGTACCACTTTTAGTTGTAAAAACTCTACAATAAATGTAGAATATAACGAAGAGTAATAATTTTGAAGGCAAACTAAGATTTTCCTTTGTGATAAATGGCTTTTGTTTGAGAAATGTTGCTCCAAGAAATGCAGTGCATGATGGGTACACGATCTACAGACAGCCTGCCTACTGTATGTCCTTAGCTCCTAACCCTCACTTGTGCAAGTAAATGAAGCTTACAAAGCATCTGATGATGAGTAGGTGGTGGTAGGGGCCCCCAGATGAAATTTTGCTTAAGGCCCCATAAGGGCCGGCCCTGGACTCAGGACCCTAGTTATGAGTAAAGCCTAGAATAAATTAAGTATGGCGGGAGTTGCGTGGGGAACACCGTGGGTGTGTAAAGCACAAAAGATGTGCTTCCCAAGCAGGAAGGCAGAGTTGACTAGCATCCTATAGAAAGAGACTATAATATATAGAGATAACAGTTAGTGTGCTTTGACTTTATCAATGAGTCTGATTCTTTAGGTAGGCTCCTACCCAGTACCACTATTGTAGTACCCAGGTGGTCTGAGTTTGAAGCTGGATACGGCAATTCTCCCCCATATTTAGAAGAATAATAAGCAGTAGTTAATACTCTATTTCCCCTCCTCTACCATAACTCCCTCTCTTCTACATTTAGATGTTCATCACTGACATTGCTGTCCTACCTAACTTCAGATGAAATTTCTCTAGCATGCAGATCCTGATGCGCTCATCCATAAAGCATTATTACATTCATTTTGTTTGTCAAAATGTGTATAAATTATAAGATATCAGATATGTATAAGATATTTCCAATTTACTTTCAGAACATTTAGTTTTTGTCTTTACTGGATAAAATATATGTGATGATGTGTTTACACAACCACACACAAACAAAACAATAATAACAAAGTCACCCAAAAAAGTACCCTTTATCGAGCAACATTGCATTGAGGCAACGCAAAGACAAACAATCACAAAGGGAAACCCTTTTTAAAACCTGATAAGAGTCTTCTATACAGCCTTGTGCACATAAAAGTATTTTTATTTCATGATTTTATCATGTTTAGTTACACTAATAATGCGAAAGATCTTGTGTCCTTCGCACCCCAAGAGGAAGTCCCGCCTTCAAATACTACAACATAGTGTCATCCAAACCACTCTAAATTGTTCTTTCATGTCTTTTCTAACATTCTGATTGGTTTTGATAATGTAAAGAGACACACACTGGACATGAGGCTTTAAAAAACATTGGGTTGCCAGAGGGCAATGTAGTGCAGTAGAGGGTTAGAAGATTATGGCTTGTCATAACTATGAGCACAAAACAAGTAATCACCACGTCAGTTATTGCATGTTGTCTTTACGTGACCCTTTGACACAAGAATGATAGATACAAGGTGGAATATCCAGTAATAGTGCGCCAACTATGGGTCAAAGGTTAATTTTGGTATCAATTTGGTATCAATATGTCATCATTATTCCATGCAGAGCCCATTTTACCAATAATCTTATAGCCGTGGTCTTTTTATTATAATGATTATTTATAATTATTCAATTGAGAAAATAGTAATTCAGATCTCTGCAGCAGTACAAGGGGCAACAGCAACTACTGTACGTCTACTACTGTGTCGGAACTCAAAGAAATTATCAGGATTATACAAAAAACTTGGAAGTCACTTCTCTCAGTTGCACAGTTTGATCAATTGAGTTATTTTTTCCTTTGTAGGGGAGTAGTACAATAGTTCTAACTAAGAATGTGTGGATGCGCGCGTGAAATGTTTGAATATGAATATAGAGTTTGTGACTCTAATGTGTGCATCCATATGCTAGATTACAAGGCATGAAACACATTGCAAATGTGTAAACTTTCACGTAGCAGTTAATAAAGTCCATAATTAATACTGGCAAGGGATATGAAAGTTTCAAAGAGGGCATGGCGTTCCAAATGTTCAATGGCGCCCGCATAGGGAGCCATGATGACGCGCACAGAATATCCTGCATCACAGTCATATTTTAGTATTTTCTTCCATCTTGAGTCTAGATTGTAATGTATATGCAATGCATGTTGTTCTGTAATTCAACCAATCAACTGTCATGTTTGGAGAAAAACATGGCTTGAAGTAAAGAAATGGTCCAAAACTTCATGGAAAATGTTGTTACAAAGCAATCTGTAAAACGTTATTACTGAACAGGAAGGAAAACACTAAAACTCTGTTTCTACCCATAAATAAGCAAAAATTAATATAGCTCCCCTTGTGGTGGCCAAATGTGCAGGCTGACGCCGTGGCAACAGGCAGATTTGGATTCAGCACCCCCAAATTGATCAAGAAAACTTCTTTTGAAGTTGCCACTAAACGGTCACAACGAAACTCATTTTCTAGATGAGCTATGATTCTTGGCCCACTGCCTAACACAGGTTTAAATAGACCTCGCCCCTCGCACCAGGGGAATTAACCTAATCATTGACCTAAATTGGATGATTGGTCCGACCAACCTCTGACACCTTACAAAGGCTACACAGTTTACACACATCGTTCACAACTGCCAGGTACCACAAAATATAACGAAAATACAATCAATGCCGTTGCCCCCAGCAGATGTCCCACATCCCAAATATTACACCCTTTGCTCTTTATTAAAGGAGAAATGCGGTGTGAAACTGCATAAATAGTGCTAAAACATGATGCTGGGGGGCGTTGTGGTGCAGCATGCTAAGCCCCCCACATTTGGGCTTGCATGCCCATGGGGACCCCAGTTCCATTCCAGCCGGGGTCATTTCCCAGCCCAACCCCTCTCCAGCTCATTTCCAGTCTCGTCTCACATTAGATAACGTATGAGAAGGACTAAAGTGAAAACTTTCGAACTGACAGTGAGCATGTTTATATGCACATCAATAAACCGTTTACTCCAATAAGCTGTTTATTCCAATAACCCGATCATTGTGACAATGTAAAAAGGCTCATTAACAATCCAAAACATTGTGAGAGACCTAATAGAAATTACTCACTCCAAGAGTCATTTCGCACAAGCTTTGGACTTGAGAAAACGTTGTTCGTTTTCAGCCCGAAAGCAAATCAGCCGCCGCGTTTCTTCTGAAATGGGACTCAGACAAAGTGTACTGCCCCAGTGGCAAGTACACACTGTCACGGCCATTTCTTTGTGTGGGGAATAAGGAACGAGTGTAAGAAGAGGAGATAAGTTGAGAAACAAGGCAATCACTTCATTAGTTACAACACCTTGAATGTAAAGACACATTTTCCTAAGCAGAGAACAGCGATCATTGTGATTGTGCTTGAGGAGTGGATTAGATTGCACTCAGGCAACTGTTTGACTTGAAGCAAATTGAGGTAATGTGTTTGTGTCCCGAGGTCTTGCCTTGCATGCCCCGGGCTGTCGGAGCGAGGGAAGACTGAAAAGGCTATAAACTTAGAGAGATCATTAACATCCATTAAGATGGGTGACTGAATACTTCAAGCAGGAACGATGCAGTTTATAGGAAAAGCAACAAATTAATCAAGCCCAGAGCAAAAAAAAAAAAAAACAATAGCCAATAGCAGTACCAACAGAGGTATAAGAGCATAAGGAAATTATATTAGAAAAGATGAAGTAAATCAGTGAGTGAGATAGTGTGAGATAAAATTATTTTTAAAAAGATAAGAGGAAAGAAAACGAGAGATAAGAAGCTTCATATTTCTCAAGAGTCATTCTAAAATGCATAGTTACATTTTTAGTCCATGGGCTTTAAAGGAACAGACCACCCTTTTTTGATTTTCACGTTTGCATTATTTCAATCAAAAATCTTCCTTTTAAGCGTCTTTTGTCCTACACCTTGACCAAGGTCAAGGACATGTACAATTTTTATTTCTCAACAGAAGATTGTGATGTACTGTATAATGCACACAGTCGATGATAACATTGCTGAGGAGCTGTCCTCAATGTTTGACAGTGGAGTACATCCTGCCATGGGAGAGTGGAGAGGTTGGTGTGGCAAATATTTTGTACAGATTTCTGCTGTCTGTTTGATGGCATGGCACAAAGTAGGCCCATAGGTCTGAATGTGCATTTTTGGGTTTGTAACTACACAGCCGAATTTAATCACCACATTGGCAACGTTAAAAATGGGTGCAGGATCAACTTGTACATTTTGCTTTTCTGGCAAAATGTGTAACTAGTGTCTTTTGTCTTTGCAGAACATGAGAAAAGTATACTGTAGGTAACTCCTGGCTGCATTGTTGCAGGTATATGATATTTGTAACAGATTAGGCCTCATAGAATAGGCTATAGTATGCATTGCGCAGATTAAAAATAATATTTTGCATTCATATTAGTGTGTGTGATTAATCCATTCTCTCTCTCTCTCTCTCTCTCTCTCTCTCTGAGCCAGAGGCGAGTGAGAGCATCAGGTGTAGCCTACTTTAGATCAACAGGAGCTTTCTGTTACTGGCTTGTATTCAAGCGTTGTGAGTGTGTGTGTGTGTGTGTGTGCGTGCGTGCGTGCGTGCGTGCGTGCGTGCGTGCGTGCGTGCGTGTGTTTGAGAGAGAGTAAAAGCAAGCGCAGGGGAGACAGAGACACAGAGGCCCTTTGGCTGAGACATATCGTGAGAAAAGAGAGACGGATAAAAAGAGATTTGGCCCCCATGACTGCATAGGTGCATCAGGGCCTCTGTCCAGGTGCTGGGAGGAGTCACAGTAAATAACAAACAAACACAAAGACATCTCTCAGATGGAGGAATGGAAGGTGGTTAGAAAAAGGGGTCAGTGGAGTATCCTTGGGATGTGGGGGAAAGATGTAGGGAACACACTTAGACTCACACTCAATCAGGACTCCTGAGGGGAGCAATGACCTTGGCTGACACCAAAAGTTGGTTTGGATGTGTGCGTGTGTGTGTGTGTGTGTGTGTGTGTGTGTGTGTGTGTGTGTGTGTGTGTGTGTGTGTGTGTGTGTTTCTGTGTGTTTCTGTGTGTTTCTGTGTGTCTGTTAGAGGAAGAAACTCAACAACTGCTGGAAAGTTTGCTGAAATTCTGAATATCATCAGTCAATAAAAGCATCTCTCTGGTCTATGTGTCCTAGTCCATTTTTCCAATAGGCCCATTAACCTTTAAGAGTGTGGGTTTTTGAGCATTCTATAAAAAGAATGCATTCTATAACAATGCAAGATTCTACAATTCCATATTTTATTGAATGGTGCCCAGAATTCTATAGAACTTTCACTGCCCGAACATTCCTGTCACACCGGTGTGACGGTACACTCTTAAAAATTAACAGGTTTACGCAGAAGAAGAGAATGGGTAGGTAGGTAAATAAATAAGTGCACAGATATTGGCCCTCATTTATCAAACTTGCGTAGAAACCATCGCAGAAATGAGCGCAGATCTCATCGCACGACGAGGCTCACGTGAGATTTACTAAACATGTGTACCTCTCCAATCCCATCGTAAGAGTGAGCGGCTGTTGATAAATCCAGCGTCTGAAAACCATAGCAATTAGAATAATAACACCCTCTCTAAAACGGCGGGAAGGAGACCGCACCCCTGAGTTTGCGACATGGACAGACGCAAACCGGCTAAAACATCCACGTTTCTGGTTGATTGACAGCTTGAAATTAGGCTTTACATGAGGTAGACAACAAAATAACACGTGAAAATAATCAACAGCAGTAGTCAATAGTGTTTCGGTTCTCAATATGGAAGGGGTAGCCTAGAGATTGATTTCCAAATGATGATGGTTACAATATAATGTTTGATTGACTACAGTAGACATAGCCTATGAAGATGTTTTTTATATCCATATCATTATATCATATTCTTTTTTAAAATAAAAATATGATGATAGCCTAAACCTTTTTGTAAACAAGAAAAGGGTCCTACGTGAAACTGGCCAACAAACAGTGCCCAAAACATTTGTTGGGGAGGAGTTTTACATGCTTAACGCTGTCCTTCTCGCGCTCATGTGCGCCCTGCTTCTCTCCTGCACTCCAGTCCTTCGAGGGGATAGCTTTTTGCCACCTAAATGGACGACTATAAAGTGTTATCGGATTTAGGATAGTAGTTGTGTGCGAAACGGCAAAACTGACCTGGCCTGAACTCCCAGCTGTTAAAAAGAAGGGACGTCGGTTCATTGATCCCACGACTGAAAGCAAATTCCAATACGCGGCTGTATATTGCACAATTATTCACTCATCACGTCAAATCACAAATTAAAAGTCTCTTGCAGTTGTTGACCTACTGTAGTAAATTAACGCAGCGCTCCCAGGAAGGATGCACCAATTCAAACAGATAGAAGTTGGCTTATAGCCAAAATATAGGCAACAATGTAAAACATTTTGTAATTATGTAGGCCACATAGGCCTATTTATGATAATGAGTTGTTGCGCTACAACTGATGCTCAAGGTGGTGATCATAGTCACCTCAAGTCCAACTTGAAAACGGCGTACACCGTCTGAGAGCAGTCGTACGATTTCATCTTTCCTGCGCTTACGATGAGATTTGATAAATGCCAACTGGTCGTAGAAAAAGAACGTACGCACGACGTACGTATGATTCTTGTCGTATGCTGCTTTGATAAATGAGGGCCATTGTTTGTTGCCATGGAAACATAAACAGTAATGACACATCTTGGCCACAGGGGAGGATTAATATTCTGATATCCCGCTTGCATGTGCGAGAAGGCTTGGAGCAAACTTGTGTTTGTGTGTGTGCAGGGGTGCCGACAGGGGGGTACAAAAGGGACAGCTGTCCTGGGCCCAGGGAGAAAGGGGGCCCAGAATTAGGCTCTCATTACATTCTATGTATTTGGCTTGGGAGGCCCTTTCAGACGACTTTGTCCTGGGCCCGGCCAAAGCTGTCTGTGTGTGTGTGTGCCGATGTTTTATTGTTTTTTTTACCCTTTCCCTTGAAAAAAAAACACCCCTGGGCTAATTGAATCTAATCAAGCGTGGGGAAATCTCAATTACCAATTTGCCCGGCTGCTTGGCCCGCCTTGTTTACGCTCGCACCGCTGAAAGACACGCCGGGATAACAGCCCTGTCGACCTTCATTAAGCTCTGTAGCTCTTTAATCAGTCCAGATCTTAATAATGCCACCAAACACACATACCTGTACGCACAACTGTGCCTACACACCCATAGACACAGACTTTGTAATTGAGCCTTCAACCTTCTACCACACATTCCTGTGTGTATATGGGACTGTGTGTGTGTGTGTGTGTGTTTTAATTTGTACAGGTATGTTAGTTTGGTGGCATTATTAACCTTTTGTCGCCTAAGGCACCTGCAAAAAAGGGTGCTGAATGCCGGGGCCCTTTTTAAGAAAAGCTGCCCTCAGCCTATAAAAACCTAAATATCTCAGCTTCTGAAGCAAATAAAATATGTACTAAGTTGCATGTAAACGCTAAGACCCTCATCTTTCATTAGAATGTGTTCATTCATCTCAAACAAACAGAGATTTTTAATAAAGTTGTCTTAAATCTCATGAGCCTGAATGTTGCGTAATGCAGTTCCAGCCGCCAGGGCCAATGTTGCGCAACGCAACATCAGGCATCAATGGATTCATATCTTGACTTTGATTTGTGTGTGTGTGTATATACTATAGGCATTTCAAATATTGGAAAAGCACATTCATATTTTGTTGACATTTTTGAGTATTACATGTGTGTATAAATGTAATATATGTTCAAATGCTTACAACATTGTTTCGATCCCTTCATTGTATCTTGTGTCCATTTTTTAATTCTGTAGCCATGGTCATTCTCATTCTCATTCACATTTTACCTGCCATTTGCAGTTTAGTTAGATCAAAAATGTTATATACTCTGTATCAGGGATGCCGCTGGCAGGTTTGGTCAAAAAGGGGGTCACCGCTGAAAAAGTTTGGGAGCGACTGCTGTACATGAAAGAGAGAGGGATGGAAGGTGCCACACACATGAAAGAGGGGGTTGGGTTACGGAGTATACCTCCATAACGGATATATGACATTACTCTCACGTCTCTTTCTCATCTCCACACAGCTGGAACTTTGCCAGGGGCTTTTCACTTGGTGTGCAAACTCACACACACACAAACACACAACCACACACACACACACACACACACACACACACACACACACACACACACACACACACACACACACACACACACACACACACACACTATAGGCCCCCACTTTGTGAAAGATCCCTATAGAGATCATCAACCCAACTTCCCCATACTACACTACATAGCCTACAGGAGAGAAACACAAAGGATCTAAGCAGAGGGGAATATGGGAGGCGTGTAACCCAAGCTAGAATCTATGCAAGTATATTACACATAGAGATGCACCGGATCCAGATTTTTAGGATCCTGCCGGATACCGGATCCACTGCTTAAGATGCCGGATACGGGATCCTACGAAAGGGTCGAAACACATAACCAACTCGCACACGTGGGCCCTTTTTACTACGTTGGCGCAA